>NC_056690.1:16936386-17240978 GCF_018350215.1 Panthera leo
ATAGGCCAGGGTCTATCCTTGCATCTGGCACACAGTAGGGGATAAATATTTGTTTAGAGAATGGATTAAACTTGGACCCAAAGCACACAGTACCTGAGGCTTGGCTGGCTGGCTGGCAACTGATTATTTGCGGCATCTGTGGAAATAACGAAAATTGAGGCATTTATAGAGGAAATGACAGGAACAGTATCTGCTGTGCGTCAGAGGTGATTTTAAGTGATTTACACGTATAACTCATTGAATGTTGCCAACAACCCTGTTAAGGGAGTTATTATTCCCATTTTGCAGAAGAGGAAACTGAGACGAGGAGATAAGATAACTCGGCCAGAGTCACACGGCTAATAACCGAGAGGGTTGGGGCCAGACCCAAGTCATCTGGCTCCAGAGCCCCCTCTTAACCACCATGCTGAACAAGAAAGTGTATTTGATTCCGGTATTTATTGAGCATCTACTATGTGCCTGGCTCTGTGCTAAGTGCTGTGGGGGACAGAGAATCCATTATGTAGATCACATTTTTTCAAGCCGAGACTGGAAATGGCTGGCCTGGTGATCATTCACTCAACTGAATACTGAAGCTCTAACATTACCCAGGTGGTGTTCTAGGTGCTGAACAATTTAGACATAGACGCCAGTCCTCACGGAGCTTACATGCTGGTTGGTGGATACGGAGGACTAAAACACACAATTAAAATATAAAATTAGATCATGATAAATACAGAGGGGAAATAAACACAGCAGGAGAGAGAAGTGGTGAGGGTAGGCGGGGGATCATTTTATAAAGGCAGGTAGGGAGGACTTCACGTATAGGTGACAGGTGAATGGATTTCAGAGAGGCAAGGGAGTGAGTCAAGCGGGGAAGTCATCTGGGGAAGAGTCTTCCAGGAAGAGGGAAGAGCACCTACAGAGGCCCCAAGGCAGAAGCCTGCCTGGTGCATCTGAGAACCAGCAAGGAAGCCGGGGTGGCTGCGGCCCAGTGAGTTGGGGGAGCAGCAGAAATGGGGACCTTATGGGGGGCCAGATCATGAAGGGACTGGTGGGCCAGTGTGACGACCTGGGCCCTGAGGGAGGTGAGGAGCCACCGGAGTCTGCACAGAAGAGGGACACGAATGGACTTGGGATTTTACAGCACATCTCTGGCTGCAGTGTGGACGTAGACCCTGGTGGGGCAAGGGCAGAAGGAGGGGGACCATGGCAATCGTGGAGGCGATGAGAAGGGGCAGGACTCTGGATGTATTCTGAAGGAATCAACAGGGTTTTGCTGACAGATTCGATGGATGGTGCGAGAGACGTATGAAAGACGGTTCTGAGGTTCTTGACTTGAGTAATGGGACAAAATGTTCTCGTGAGTTTAAGGAGCCAACTGGTCAAAATGATCGCTTGGCAACTCTGGGCCCACAACAGGGCCATGTGGTGTTAAAACAAGTGCGGGGCACACAGTCCACATTGTGGTCTATGTCAAAAGCGCTGTGGAGCATAACACGGAATGCAAAGTGCCCGATGCCCCTGGAGTCGGAGAACGCAGGTGGCCGGGATAGACCCAGAGTCCCTCCTTCTGAGCATGCCATCACAAGGAGGAGAAGCATTTCCTCCGTCGTGACTACGGAGCGAGGGCTGTGATACAATGTTACGGAACAGAAACAGCATTAGACCCCAGGCCTCAGAAGACAGGTTTCAGTTCAGTTCTGGTTCTTCCACTGTGACTCCGGACCAGTCCCTTTACCTCCCCGAGCCTTTGTTTTTAGATCTACAAAGTGGGGATAAGACCTCCAACTTCCCAGAGTCACTGTGAGGATACAGCGAAATTTTACATGGGTTTGGACACTTTGTTTGCACGTCTGTCTCCCCCTGGATTTGAAAGCTGCTGGAGCACATGGTCTGCGTCTTGCTTTCTGTACGGCTCCAGCTCTTGGCATAGTGCCTTGGTGTGAAAGAAACATTGCATAAAGTAATCACAGTGTATGTTGCCTTAAAATGTAAGTGGTTTGAAGTGTGGGTGACCAGTGCTTCATTACTGGATTAAAGAGCTGTATCAGGGGTTACAGTAATAATATAGTAACCTACAGGGGCGCCTCGGTGGCTCAGTCAGCTAAGAGTCTGACTCTTGATTTCGGCTCACGGCATGATCCCAGGGTTGCTGGAATTGAGCCTCAAGTGGGGCTCTGTGCTGGGCATGGAGCCTGCTTAGGATTCTCTCTCTGCCCCACCTCCACACCTGCGTTCTCATGCTCTCTCTCTCAAAAAAAAAAAAAAAAAAAAAAAAAAAAAAAATATATATATATATATACATATATATATATATATATATAGTGACCTACATTTCCACATGGTTATGGACCAAAGGGTCAGAGTTTTGCCCACAATGGGCAACTGTCCGTGGCAGGGAGGGGCAGAGGGCAGTTAATAGCATGGGCTTGGAGGCATAAAGACCTAGATGGATGCCTGGCTCTGCTACTTACAAGCTGGAGGACCTTTCTGAGCATCAGCTCTCGCATCTGTATAATGGGGCTAATAGTTGCTGGATTGGTATTGTTGGAAAAATTAAACCAGACACCAAATGCGAAGTGTTTAGAGCAGGGCACACAGTAACAGCTCCACCCGTGGCAGCAATTTTTATTATCCCACGGCCCAAGAATGCGTGTCACGTGTTCAGGATCTTGCCTGGCACACAGTAGGTGCTCAATAGGTAACAAGACTTATCATCGGCAGTCACATCTACTTTGATCGGCAGAAGCTTCATGAATGCACCAAAGGGTAGGCTGTAAAAGTGGTTATCTTGGATGCCACTCCTCACATGTGCATTGCTTCACATGTTGGCCAAAGCTGTTCACGTATGAGACTCACCACAACCCTAAGACCCAGGCGTTTTACGGATGAGAAAACTGTGGCTTTCAGAAATGATTTTCCTTGTCTAGGACCAGCTTCAGAGCTGGCACTTCCTATCAAGTGCTCCCTCCGCTGCCACAGAGAAATCCATCCTGTCAAGGCGGAAGCAACTGGCCCGGAAATCTAGTTGGAGTCTTGGCCCGCCCCCCCGCCTCATCAGAGAAGTGCCTTTCTGGCCAGGTCATTCATTCAAGAACTATTTTCCTGAACGCTGATCATGACCTGTGCCAGGCCCCGGGGGAGGGGACAGGCCAGATCCCAGCCTTCATTAAGTTCCCGTCACGTAACCTCTCCCTTGCCATATTTGTGGAGCAAGTCAGGCCAGGTGCGGCTCAGGTCATGATCTCGAGGTTCTTGAGTTCGAGCCCCGCGTCGGGCTCTGCGCTGACAGCTCGGAGCCTGGAGCCTGCTTCGGATTCTGCGTCTCCCTCTCTCTCTCTGCGCCTCTCCTGCTCGTGCTCTGTTTCTGTCTCTCAGAAGTAAATAAACCTTAAAAATTTTTTAATATGTGCCAAGCATTGCAGATGTATCATCTGGGTTACTTCTCAACCTTGGGGGCAGGGGTACCCACCATTATCCCTACTTGACGGATACCTTGCCCCAATTCTCATTGCTAGTGAGCGATGGAGATGGAGAGGCAGATCTGTAGACAGAGCTTGAATGAGAAAACTCCCGAGTTTTGGTGTCCAGAGATGGGAGGATATAATACTGTTTGGCGTCTACCTATGGGACATAAAATGTGGCAGGACAGCAAGAAGGGAGAGGCAGGGGGGAATGAATTACCAAAAGACTTGTAAGTCCTTTTATTTATTTTCTTTTTGTTTATTATTATTTTTTAACATTTATTTATTTTTGAGAAACAGAGAGAGACAGAGCATGAACAGGGGAGGGGCAGAGAGAGAGGGAGACACAGAATCTGAAACAGGCTCCAGGCTCTGAGCGGTCAGCACAGAGTCCGACGCGGGGCTCGAACTCACAGACCGTGAGATCATGACCTGACCCAAAGTCGGACACTTAACCGTCGGAGCCACCCAGGCGCCCCGACTTGTAAGTCCTTTTAAACAAAAGCAGGGGTTCTTAACCTTGCTTTGCTATGGCCTCTGCTCCGGCAATGTGGGAAAGCTTGGATCCTTTTTCAGAATAATGTTTTAAATGCATAAAACACAACACATTACAAAGAAAGCCAATGATACAGAAATTCAGTTATCATTAATAGTTAAAAACAAACAAACAAACCCAAATTTGGCACATTAATAATATATGTGCTTCTTTATTAATGCATTAAATCTTTATGAATGCATTACGATCTACTAGTGGGCCCAAAAATGCCTGTAATTTTTTAAATGGATTAATTAATTGATTTTTGAGAGAGAGAGAGGGAGAGAGGGCACAAGCAGGGGAGGGACAGAGAGAGAGGGGGACAGAGGATCCGAAGCGGGCTCTGCGCTGACAGCAGCAAGCCCGATGTGGGGCTCGAACTCAGGAACTCGAGATCATGACCTGGGTGGAAGTCCCATACTCAACGGACCGAGCCACCCGAGCGCCCCCCAAAACGACTGTACTTTTAAAGCAGGGATGAGTGTCAATTATTTTTTCCCAACATTTTACCGTGACTAAAATGATATTTTGATACACATGCAGACGGTAACGGGATATGGAAATCTGTGATTTTGTTAGGACCAAGTAACAGGTACTGCCCAAACTGCTGTAGCACTAGATTGTCACCGTCAGACACGTGGAGGACCCAGCTCGCTGACAGCCCCAGGGTCTGAGAAGGTGCTGGAGGCGGGGAAAGGCTGGATGCCAGCATCCGGGAAGGGGGGCTGTCCCAGCTATCTCGGAGAGGTGGCGGGCTGCCAGCGTATGGCAGTGAGGAAGGGCCGAAGGAAGCAGAGTCAAGAGGCATTCAGGTGCCTCAGTTTCCCCGACCGGGGTAATGGAAGTACCCTCCCTGTTGCACCGGCCCGCTCTCTTGAATCTGAGTCCCACGCAGTCCCCGGAGCTTTCTCAGGGCAAGAAGTCGCGTGCCGGTCACCCCCTCCTCACCACCCATCCTCTCAGACCCCAGGGGAAGACCCCACGCCTTTCGGCCAGACTCCCTGCACATGGCCTCCTACCGGCTCTTGGCTTCTCCGGCCCCCTCGAGGGATGCTCCAAGCCCCAGGCCGGCATCGCTGCCTCGCGGCACCGTGCCAGCTCCTCCTCATCGCTGCTGCTGCTGCTCTCCAAAGCGCTCAGGGGGCCACTGGGCGCGGCCATCTTGGGCCACCGCGAAGGATTGTGGGGAGCGTTCCAGTAGCAACCCTTCTCCACCACCGCACTGAGGGCGGAGACGCGCAGGGCATTGTGGGGATTGTAGTTCTCAGGCTCAGTCCGCCCTCGGTCCCCCGGACTGCCCTGAGGGTTTCCTCAAATATGAGAGCTGGAAGGGCCTGAGAGGTGAACTCCATCCTTTTCTTGATGAGGAAAATGAGACCTACATAGGAAAAGGAATTGCCTAGGTCATACCAGAACCTTGACTCCAGCCCAGACCTACTGAATCGGAACTTGCATTTAACCGTGATTGCCTGGTGATTGGTGTGCACATTAAAATTCAAGAGGCACAGTCCCGGGTGATTCTGATGCACAGTTTGGTTTTGAAAACATTCTCCAATTTTTTACCTCAGGACTTCTCCACTCAGCCTGCACATTGGAAACACTTGGGGAGCTTTTACATACTGACTCCTAGGACCCACCCAGGACCGACACATTAGAATCTCTGCAGTTAAGATACTCTGCTATGTAGGATGAACAAAGTGACTTTTGTCTTTGGGATGCTTCTCTTCATGTTTTACCTTTGAGGCTGCGTGTCAGAAATTGTATTAAAATAAACTCTCGGGGTGGTGGGGGGGCCTGGCTGGTTCAGTGGGTAGAGCATGTGACTTGATCTCAGGATTCTAAGTTCAAGCCCCACCCTGGGGCAGAAATTACTTAAAGGAAAAATAAAATCTTAAAAACAAAAACAAAACCTCTTTGGCCTTGGGCTTTTCTATTATGAAAGAGAGGAAGGTGACTTATTCATTCCGTTTTTCTTTTTTAAACAAGAATTTTCCCGTTACAACGTGGGTACTGGGGGCACTATCAAGAGTAAAAGCCGGGGGTGGACTAGCCTGTCTACCCTATGGAAAGGAGGCAGTTGTTCTGTCCCTTAAGGCAAAAGAAGGCAGGGAATATGTTACTATTGGTAAATTGCCCAGAGGCTGCTGAGAACCAATTATAAAGTACATTTTATATTCTATAGTAAGGGAGTAGTTCATCAGAAACCAGGGCAAAGGGGAGGAGTAAAAAGGAAACTTCTTACTGGTTGATGGGAGTAAACCTGATCACATGATCTCCTCTGATGATAAAGATGCTGTTCTTTTCCTCAAGTCCTTGGACCATCATGTACTGTTTGTGCGTGTGCATCAGGAGTTGAAGGGATCGTTTTACCCTTCATCGTCCTCGCTGTCCTGGGCTTTGTCTCTGTCTGTCTCAGTTTCCCTGCAGTCCTCGCCTCCCAGAGTTAGGAGGCTCAAATGAGTAAGCAAGAACCACCAGGACGGCATCAGCACCCGTAGAAAGAGATGACGACCACCCAAAGGAGAATAAACAAAGGTGATTTATTTCCAACTTGCTATTGCAAGGGAGTCAGCCACCATCCCTCGTAAACTGGCAGAGATTCCAAGACAGGGAAAACTTTATAGTGGAAAAAAAGGGAAGGCTTCAGGTATACTCTGATTGAAGCTGTTGGCATGGGGAAGCAGTAGGCAGCTAATTAGAAGCAGGGCCTCCTCTGTGATTGGTTAGGGAGCCTATCTGGATTTTTCTGGTTGATTCTAAGTTGGAAGTGAGGTCGAATTAGGGAAGCTGGCAGTGATCAAGTCCTGATGATTTGGGGGTGCTTGCTGCAGAGGTGATAGTTTGGCTTCCTGGGCTAGGGGACCGCAGAGGCTGTGGGTCAGAATTCTATTGTCATGTATGGTCTGGCCATTGTCCATCGTATAGCAAGTGTCCCACATCCCTCCTGGCGGGGCTACGCTCACTATTTACAAAGCTGGTGAAGACATGGGACCTCCCCCAGGCGAGAGCTGGAGGAAGTGGTTGATATGCTGAGTCGCAGATTAGTTGGGCAGAAAAGGAAACTTTCCAGCTTTCTTCTTGGAGAGGATGAGGGTATCACTATCCCGGATACCATAGCTCCACAAAGACACCCAATCCTGCAGGACTTGGCCTTGGAACTCCAGCTGCTGCTGACTTGTGGGCAGCCCCTGCTTGTCTTCAATCTGCTGCTTCAGGCCCAGGATGAAGCTTTTGGGGTCAATGGCGTAGGCGTGGCTCCCACCATTGGGATGATTCACAAAGACCTGGATCTCGGGGGAGATGGTCTCCACCAGACAGATGCGGATGTTGGAGAAGACTCCGTAATAGGCCAAGGAGCACTGGCTATTGAGGGGCTGTCGCTTGCCACCAGGCTCCTGGAAGGACAGATGCTGTAGGCCCACACAGCCCCGGCTCTGCCAGATCTTCTCTTTAACCTTCTTTATGGGTTCATAAGGGTTCACCCTGAGGATCAGATCTGAGTAACCCCACTGTTCCACGGTCACTTGGATGTCTCGTGCCCGCTGGAAGGGAGAGAAGAGGGAGAGGGGTTAATTCCACCCTCCTCTGACATGCAAAATTTCCCTTTACCCATCCTCGTGTTTCCAACAGCAGTAAACATTTGGGTTGTGCCAACCACCTTCCAGGCCCTGGGCTGGGCACCTGTCACACTATTCTGAATGCATTTTATTGTCACAGCAGCCCTACGACCTTGGTTCCTATTATCCCATTGTACAAATGAGGAAACTGTGGTCGAACGTGGTTAAATAACTTACTGACCATCACAAAGGTGGTGAGGAGCACCGTGGTATTTGACCCAAGGTCGGTCAGATTTCAAAGTCTGTTCTGAACCACCATCAACGGCCACGCTCGAGGGCCTGGGAGTCCCTGGTGGCTGAAGAACACCACCTGGAAGGTGCTGGGGAGGGTTGGACACCAGCTGATTTTTCAAGAAGGAACATAAGCCCGGAATCCCCAAGTCTTCTGATTTTACAAGATAAAAGTCTTTGCACAATGGTTTTTAGATTCAGGAAAAACCCAGAGGCATATACTTTTCAGTCTATCTGTGGGCCTCAGTTGGCTGGTAGGCCCCACAAAGACCTGGGTGCAAATTCTGGCTCTGCTGCCCCTTTGCAGTGTGATCTTGGTTAATTAACTGAACCTGCCTGAGCCTCAGTTTCTTCATCCCTTGAGGGTAGGGGTTAAGTCTTATTTCTGCACTACTGTTGTTCCATTGCCCCTCCCCACAGCAACCCCAAATGCCGGCACAAGAGAGCTGTTGAATTGACTCGCTTGCGCTCAGCTCATGCAAAGAATGCTCGCGAGCATGACTGATTCTCCAGGGGGTTGTGGGAAAGAGAAAGACAAGGAGAACACGAGTTTGTAAGAAAGGCTGAGGCTCAGAGGGTTGAAAAAATGTCCCCGAGTTCGCAGAGCTGGTGGGTGCCCCAGCCAGGCTTCCAACTTCCTGACTGCATCGACACAGAAGTAAGTATATGCTATGCAGTTACCCGCTTCCGAGCTTCAAGCCCTTGACAACCCCGAGAGGAGCCATTACCTTCACGGTCCAGCTGGGGACTGGATTCTCCTTGTCGTCATAGCAACAGTTCTGTTTCAGGCACTGGGAGGCCCTCTGAGCCACGATGTCCCATCTGTACCCTTCTGCCACATTGTGGGTGGGGTCAGCTGGATCCAGGATGACAGGCCTGCAACACAGGGAGAGGGTTCCCAGACTCTCTCCCGTCTGGAGGCCAGCAAGCCAGAAAGAATCCTGCTCAAGCGATCATCTGTTCCAACCACTGAGCACGTGCTGTGTCTGGAGCCCTGGGCGGGCTGTCAGGCCGAGAGGACCCAAGAACATTGGTGGAGAAGAAGCGAGAGGGGATGATTATATTTCCAAGAATTCCTTTTGGGGAGAGGTGCGTGCAAGGTGTTTGGGGGGTGTGTGTGGAGTGTTGAGATGCCCCAAGGGCATGGGTAGCGATAACAGGTACCCGCTTAGGCAGGTGGGCAGAGCTTTTGTTTTGCTGAGGCTCCATAAGTAAGTTGAAGGCTAGGGCTGCTGAAGTGCTTTGGATGATAGAAACACCACCACCACCACCACCGACTGATATTTATTGAGGCGCTGGGCCACACCCTGTGTGAATTCACCTATTTTAATCCTTCTAACAATTCTGAAAGGCAGAGACTATTGTTGCTGTTGTTGCTGTTGTCCCCATTTCACAGATGAGGGAACTGAGGCACAGACTTCTTTCTATGAGTTCTCACAGCCAGCAAATGGGTGTTCTCACCCATGGGCTCTGCCTCAGTAGAGCAGGGATTAGGCTGCCACCAAATGTCTCTCTTCTGTATAAATGGTGAATGAATTTTTAAAGAATATTGGCTTGAAGGAGGTCTAATCGCTTCCTTAAGTGGTGTGGCGTGGCCATATGTGTTGGATGCCAAGCCCATGATTAAGACCTGGCCCTTATACTCCAGGAGCTTTGGGCATAGGAGGGAGCTGTGACTTTATCCGTGACAGAATGCAACATCCCTGCATCCCTGAAATAATCCTGCCTGAAAAAGGGGGAGGTGCCAGGCTGTCCTAGAGGGTGAGATCACCTGACCCAAAGTGACCCACCAGGTGACCTGACACATAGCGCCTGTGCCCAATGGGTAGACTAGTTCCCTCTGGGGATTGGACCAGGGATGATGCAGGTTCTTCATCAAACGGAAGTAAGAGAGGAACAGGGCAGGTGTAGGGAGAGCAGCAGAGGTCATGGGAAGAAAGAGGGCGTGGGGACCACGAGAGAGACAGAGAAAGAGGGTGTCTGCAGGTTTGCCTCGGGTCCCAGTGGCTTTCTAACCTCACATTCCTGGACATCCTTATAATAAAAATCCCCTTCTCATCAGGAGATTGGGGTTTTCTTCCTTGGAAAGAAATAAAAAGACCCAATACTCATATAAGGGAACAATAAATATTGCTTGCAGCTACCTAGAGCTAATGTAAAGACTTGTTTCAGCTGGATGTCCCCAGAAGTAGGTGCCAAGAGCAGGATCTGAGTGCTAGGGGTTTATTTGGAAGGATATGTGGGGAAGCACCACATGTGGGGAAGCATATGTGGGCCACTGGCGGTCAGTTCCACTGCAGGGCCTCTGGGAAACAGTGTAGCACACGTGATCCAGATCCATCTGAGACAGGAGGGAGCTGGGGTATTTATCCCCCAGCTTCCACCAGTCATTAGGGGAGGCTGAAAACCCTCAGGCAAAGGGACCCAAGTGCTGACGCTTCAGGTTGAGCCAGCCTTCGCTGAAATGGTTGATGGCCCAGGGCTTGGGGGCGGGCGCTGGTGCTTTTCCTAGAGCTACATGTGCTCCAACGGCGTGAGCTACAATAATGAACATTTCCCCGGCATCTACCATAGACTGCACCCCATAGGCCCTTCACACTCTGACCCTTACAACAGCCTGCCCTGTGGGTGCCAGTTTCTCCTCTTTTCCAGATGAGGAGCTGAGGCTCACAGAGGTGAGACAAAAAGGCAGGACTGGGATGACACCTGGCTCTCCGTGATTCTTTCCATTTTTCCATGCTGTCGCTAAAACGCACCGAAATGGGCTTTTGGAAGCCAGAGAGGAAAGCAGGGCGAGGTTCCTTGAGGGACAGGGAAACGCCCCTCAACCCCTCCGGGCCCCTGCGAGTTTGAAAGGTGGCCAAATTTTTTTTTTTTTTTTTAGTTTGGATACCATTAATTTATTATAAAAGAGAGACAGGAAAATTATTTACATGATGAAAGATTTCGCAACTTCACTGGAACAGGCCGCTTCACTTCACGCCATTTCAATAATGATTTGTTTCAGTCTACATACTTTCCGTCTCTAAATAAGAGATAATCCATCTCTAAATAAGAGATGCCACCATCTCTAAATAAGAGATAATCCTTGACGAGGCACCTGGGTGGCTCAGTGGGTTGAGCATCCCACTTTGGCTCAGGTCATGATCTCATGGTTCATGAGTTCAAGCCCCACATCCGGCTCTGTGCAGACAGCTCAGAGCCTGGAGCCAGCTTCGGATTCTGTGTCTCCCTCCCTCTCTGCCCCTCTCTCGCTCATGCTCTGTCTCTCTCTCGCTCTCTCCAAAATAAATGAACATTAAAAAATTTTTTTAGGGGCGCCTGGGTGGCTCAGTTGGTTAAGCATCCGACTTCGCTCAGGTCATGATCTCACAGTTTGTGAGTTCGAGCCCCACGTCGGGCTCTGTGCTGACAGCTTGGAGCCTGGAGCCTGCTTCAGATTCTGTGTCTCCCTCTCTCTGCCCCTCACCCGCTCACACTCTGTCTCTCTCTGTCTCTCAAACATAAATAAACATTAAAAATTTTTTTAATGTTTTTTTTTTTTAAAAAAAGAAAGAATCCTTGTCATCTAAAACTACTTTGGTGCCTCCATATTCTGGAAGAAGAACTTTATCTCCAACTTTCACATTGACTGGTTGAATCTCTCCATCCTTTCCTTTAGATCCCCATCCACCGGCCACCACTGTTGCTTGCAATCCTTCTCCCTGAGATTTTTCTGGAAGCACAATGCCTCCGTGGGTTACAATTTCGGCGGGACCCCTTTCAACTAAAACTCGGTCAAAGAGGGGAAGAAACTTTCTAAGCGCCTGTTCTGCCATCACTCCGGCCGCCCCAGTTGGTACTCCGAAAGACGGCCACCTGGAGGTGTGCCCCGAGTTACTGTGAAATTCTGGTTCAGTTTTACTACTTGATAAAGCCCAGCCATTCAGTGCGACACCGCTTTTGCCTCCCTTCTCTCTCCGGTCTCCGTGGGATGTGGCGAGCAAGCAGGGGCCCAGTACCTGTCTCTTTTGAACTGTTTTCTGACAAAGCCCTTGATGAGTGGGTTCTGGAATGTGTAGTACTTGGTCCAGTAGATGCAGAGGAACTTATACTCCTGGAGCAGCTCCATCACAGTGGCAAAGCCCTCGTCCAGCCTGAAGCTCTCGTCCTCCTGGGCACCTACTTCCCAGGCGTAGATAGTCAGCAGCTCAAGGGCATAGACAGGGGGCAGCGCCGCCCTTGGGCACTTGGCTTTCACGTACTGTAGAAAGAGACCCGGGAGAGAGAGACCCCAAGATTGTGTGTCAGGATCCGCTCTGGACGGACCACAAACTGGAAAACCCAACTTCCTGTGTCAGCTCTGCCACCTACTGGCTGTGTGATCCTGGCCAGTCACTTTCCCTTTCGGGCCCTACATGATTTTCCTGGTTTTAGACTTAAGGGGCTCGCTCAGTTGGCCCAGTGGGTTTCAAAGTATGCTTTTTTTTTAAGGTTTTATTTAAAGAATTTTTAAAATATTTATTTTCAAAGACAGAGACAGAGAGAGCAGGGGGAGGGGCAGAGAGAGAGAGAAAGAGAAAGACACACACACACACACACACACACACACACACACAGAATCCCAAGCAGGCTTTGTGCTGTCAGCCCTGAGCCTGATGTGGGGCTCGCGAACCCTGAGATCATGACCTGAGACTAAATCAAGTCACTTTAACGAACTGAGCCACCCAGGCACCCCTTAAAAGATTTTATTTTTAAGCAATCTCTACACCCCACACATGGGGCTTGAACCCACAACCCCGAGATCAAGAGTTGCATCCCTCAAACTAGGCTTGACATAACCCCTGGTGTGGACTTACAGAGAGATGTCCCATGGAGTGAGGGGTGGGACTCTGCTACTAGATCCCAGCCTAAGCAGCTCCATTTCTATCTCTCTTAGTGTACTGGGCTTCTGAAAGCTTTCCTTCAAAGAAAAGTCTTCTTAGCTGATAGAAAAAAAAAGGGAGGGGTGGGAGGTATCTATAGAATTTGTCAATAGCTGAGATTCTGCGGGGAACGCAGAATGCTCTAGCAGGCATCTCTTCCTTCTCCATTGTATAGTGGCAATGCTGGTTGGAGGATGGGATTAGCATCCCCCTCAACTCCAGGGTGGATCCTGACTGGACAGGGTCATCAGCATAAACCTATTCCCCTTGCTGAGTGATTGGTTCAAGAGAAGCTTGTGATGTGAGCTGGCAATGTGAGTGAAGCCCAGGGGGGCTGAAAGGACAGAAATCTTCTCCCATGTGTGGATATGAGGGCAGAAATAGCTGTGGCCATTTTGCCATCCTGAGGTTAAATCAGCCTGAAATCTGAGTTGGGAGAGAGAGACAGAGACAGAGACAGAAAGAGAGAACTTGAGGCAATTCTAGAGAAAACAGACCTGGAGACCACCCCCCCCCCCTCAAAACAGTGCCTGAAACCCCATCCCCACTGTTACAGGTTTTCACACATGAGCTGATAATTCTCCTTGGTGTTTAAGTCAGTCTGAGTTGGTTTTTCTCTTACTTGCAAAAGAAAGCATCTTAACTTAAGCATCTTAAAGAAAAGCATCTTTTCTTAAAAAGAAAGCATACCAATCACTTCTTGTCTAAACAATTGTTCTAGTATTCAGTTAGAAAATGAAAATTTCTGTCAAACATCCAGCTATTTGGTTCGTGGATGTGACATTGACATCTTGCCCTGTCGCCACTAACACCCCATAGTCAAAGGGGGAAAAAAAAACCTACTTCGACTTTGAAACAAACAAAAACAGGTCATCTAAAGAATAACAACTTTATTCTCAACTTTTAGAAGCATTTTTCATTGAATTAAAATTTATTTACAAATTAATGAATTTGTTTCCATAACATTTTTTGAATTCACACTTAAAACTCAAGACTAATGTACTTTTGTTAAGAATTCAAACTCATAGCAGTACAATTTATTTTCTCCAGTATTAGGGAGATTTTACTAGTGGGATTCTTTTTTTAAAAGTTTATTTATTTATTTATTTATTTTGAGAGAGAGAGAGCTGGGGAGGGGCAGAGAAAGAGGGAGAGGGAGAATCCCAAGCAGGCTCCACATTGACAGAGCAGAGCCGGACGTGGGGCTCAAGCCCATGGACCGAGAGATCATGACCTGAGCTGAAGTCTGATGCTTAATCACCTGATCCATCCAGGTGCCCCTACTAGTGGGATTCTTAAAATTTAGATGATAAATATAATGCAGAATGCCTGTAATCGTAAGATGTAAGCCTTAGGGAACATGAGCCCTTTCATTCTCTTAGGAGCTTCAACAGACTATTTAATGGTACAAAGAAAAACAAAAAAACAAAACAAAACAAAACAAAAAAACCCAGAAGAAAACATCTGTGTTCCCTTCCAGGGCTGATCTTCAGAGATACTTTGCTTTCTCCATGTTCAGAATGTTTCTGACTCTTGCAATGGCGCCATCTGAGATATGTCATGACCTTTCTAGATATGATAAATGTGAGAAAATTGCCATTTTTCCATGACCAGACAAACTCTAAACCTAGTCTTGATAATTGTTGTTTCTTTAAACACCTATTATATTTTCCACTGGCTTAAGCCTTTTCTTCTGCAGTCTGATTCCCTGGCAAACTAGCCTGCAGGTTCTTATTTAATAAGTGACTTTTGTCTGTTAGTTTCTTTTTGCAGCAGGAGGTCTGTCTCACTGAGATTGTCCAGGAGGATTTATTTCCCAAACGACCTGAACTGTGTTGCCTGAGAAATGTACCCCATGGGCTTTGACATTTGGACACGCCCCTTTTCCAGCTCCCAGGGTGGACCTTGTGTGGCAACAGCTTTACCCTTGCTGATGTTTCTTTCCACCTTCCCCAATCCGACTGTTTGTACGTCTGATCCTATTTAAGTCTGATTCTTGGCCAAATCCGATTCTGGTTCGTGTTCTTACTTATTTGTACAGGGCCGTTTATGTCCCTTTTGGTGACAATGACCTGTGCATCCAGTTTTATGGTTTGACCATTTGGTCTCTATGGGGAGACAGATGATAGGACTTTATTCTCTGCTGGGTGGCAGTTGATGGGACTTTGCTTGTCTTTTGCATCTTTCTCTGTTTCTCTTTTGGTCTGTTTTTTTTTTTTCTTGAGGATTCTGGTATCTCCCAGGAGGCTCACTGTTGTTGTCTTACGAGTTTTTACATTACTCAAAAAGTTGTCTGCATGTGTGAATATGTGTGCATGTGTGTGCACATGTATATGTGACTCGTGGAAAACAGCCCTAGGAGATGAGGAGCTGACTGATGGCTGGATTTATTTTTGACCATAATTAAAGTAGTAAAACCAAAAGTTGTAGTTCTTTTTGTTTTTGTATATAAAAGAAGAAAACATTTTACAAAAGAATGATCTGATTACAATATAATCTATTGGTAGGTAGATTTCTTTCTTCCCACTCAGAGATTGGAAATTTATGGAGCATAATTGGGAATAAATTCATATTCCCAAAAGGGGACTGAGACAGAAGTTCACCAGATTCTTTTATTCCAGAAGCAGATGACTTCATAAAAGCAGATTGCTTAACCAAAGATCAACAAAATGAGAATTAATTACCCAGATTAATGTTCTATTTTTGATGGATATGTGACAAAAAAAAAAAAAAGACCCATTCTTTCTTCTTAATCTAATTTCTATCTTCAATCTATGACTATACTTGGGCAAGCTAAGTTTAAACTTTCTTTAAATGACATATTATTCCAACACCTCAGGATAAAAAATGCCTATAAAAATTCCTACCATCGATTATAATCTAACAAATCCTCAGAAAAACAAAGATAATGATGCTGTAAAAGCATAGCATATATAAATTGGCTCTGTTTACAAAACTATTCAGAATGATGGTTAAACATTTACAGAGTGATTTTATTAACTTCTTTTTCATGAATATGTAGCATTTACATAAGTTCAATACAAATTTATCCTTCTTCCTACGAGGATAGGTTTAGATAAGGCAATGTGTCAATTAACCGATAACCAATAATAAATCAAGTTTATAAATAAAATTGTTTTCATGCGAGAAATCTCATTTCATTAGGTGTGAAAATTCCACTATTAAGAATCAAAGACAGGGGTGCCTGGGTGGCTCAGGTAGTTGAGCGCCCAACTCTTGATTTTGGCTCAGGTCATGATCCCAGGGTCATGGGATCGAGCCCCACATCAGGCTCTGTGCTGGGCATGGAGCCTGCTTAAGATTCTCTCCTCTCTCTTTCTCTCTCTCTCTCTCAGCCCCCTCCCCAGCTCTCTCTCTCTCACACAAATAAATAAAATTAAATTAAAATTAAGAAAAAGAATCAAGGACAGGGGCACCTGGGTGGCTTGGTCAGTTAAGTGTTTGACTCTTGATTTTCAGCTCAGGTCATGATCTCATGGTGGTGAGATCCAGCCCACGTTGGGCTGTGTGCTGGGCATGCAGCCTGCTTAAGATGCTCTCTCTCTCCCCTGTCTCTCTCTGCCCCCTCTCCCTCAAAAGAATCAAGGACAAAATAAAACAGACCAGAAAGACAGATGATGTATAATTCCATTTAAATGAGGGACCCAGAGAAGAGGCCAATTCACAGAGACAGAAAGTCAAATGATGGTTGCCAATGCCTGGGGAGGGGGAGGATGGGGAGTTACTGTTTACTGGGTGCAGAGTTTCTGCCTGTGAGGATGAAAATGATCTGGGAACAGACAGTGGTGAGGTTTACACAGCACTGTCAATGTAATTAATGCTGCTGAACTGTATACTTAAAATGGCAAAAAAAAAAAACAAAAACAAAAACAAAAACAAAAAAAACCCCAAATGAACAAAAAACCTTGTGTGAAAAGCACAACTAAAACACTGGGAAAAGTCCCATCTTGTTCCCAGAACTGTACTGAATTAAATACTTCCAAATATAAGAAACAAACATCATTTTGTCCGTAAAAGAAAAACAAAAACAAACAAACAAAAAAAAAAAAACAAAAAAAAAAAGCAAGAATAACCCCCTCCTCTTCACACATGGAAATGATGCTTATAAAATCCCTGCCAGAAACTGATCTGATACTGTTGCAAGGCTGATAGAAGCCCAGCATTATATAGATGGCAAAAATAACACTTTGGGGACAGGCTACGAGCATGAACACACTTAGACGTCTCTAAGATCGGTGATAACCTTACAGTCAATTTGAAAGATGAAACCCCCGAGGAGCTAAGTTGCGTGCTCCCTGGTCTCTGACCCCCTAGTTGATGGACTGAAAAGAAGAATGAAATACTTCTGAGCCATGAAAGCACATGACAACTCCTGGGACTTTACAAAGCCTCCAAACAAACAAACAAACAAACAAACAAACAAACTTCAATCTTTTAACCACAATGAGACTCTAGTTGTGTTTACCAAATAGCATGAGCTCTTTATGTCCTTCTATATTGACCAACACATCTTGCAACACTCAGCTAAACAAAACTAGTTGAACCAAAGATATCATCAAATCAGTAACACTGAACCAAAAAACTGTTTTAAGAAACCACACGTGATCAAATCCCTGTTTTAAGGGAGAAGGCTTGAATAAAAACAGAAGGGAGGATTGTAGAAGTAAAGCTGATATGTTGTCCCGTGGATATTACAAAAAAAAATGTGTATATCATATGCAGGAAGAAAACATTCAGCGCTCAAGCAAACAGACAAAGCAAGCAAATGAATCATTCTTTTGGGTTCAAATTCTTCAAGTCCACAAAACCTTGCATCATTTCCTGTAAGTAATTGACTCACCAACAAAACCAATTTTATTCTTGGCTTTGGCGATGCTGGTGTGTGAAGATACATCACAACCTTGGTTGACGTGATAATCATGTAAGAAAATGGCTATTTTTCCACCAAGTAACTGCAAACTTACTAACCTTGGAAAGTTTTAAAGTTCTTAACGTTTATTTATTTTTGAGAGAGACAGACAGACACACACACACACACACACACACACACACACACAGTGTGAGCGGGCGAGAGACAGAGAGAGAGAGAGGGAGATACAGAATTTGAAACAGGCTCCAGACTCTGAGCTGTCAGTACAGAGCCCAACCCGGGCCTCGAACCCACAAACTGTGAGATCATGTCCTGAGCCAAACTCGGATGCTCAACCAACTGAGCCACCCAGGAGCCCCTTGATTTAAAAAAAAAAAAATACTTTTTTCTTAAAAAAAAAACAACTTCCTTTTTAAAAATGAACAAATCTTTCTAAAATATGACTTTCTGAACATTTATTTATTTATTAAAAACTTTTTCCTTACCATTTTTTTTAAATAAGAAAGCAGCTCCCCCCCACCCTGCCCTTTTTCATTTTTGAGTTTGTTTCTGAATTTTCCTTTTGTAATTTTAGAAGACTTGTTCATGTGGATATTTTGGAATATCCTTGGTACCTTGCAAACTATCACGTGTGAAATCTAAAAAGTAGCTATTAGTGGATATATTTAGTCAATAGTGGTTGTGATAGGAACCCAACCATTTGTGGGGGGAAATTGGTGTGGGTGCAATTAAACAAGACTTTCCTCTGGTTAGTCCTTAACCAGCTGAGATTAATTAATGTCTAGAGAACTCAGTGAAGTTGACATTAGCCAACATAGACCATAACTGGGGTGTTACAAACATTTGTTTACTGAAATACTGTGTGTTCCTTATTTTCCTCCTCCCTTCTCTGTTCCTCTTTCTCCTCCTCCTCCTTTCCCACCTTTCTCCACTGTTTCACTTTACAGTTTAAAAGATTAGCAGTTTCTTCCCCCTCCCCCAGTTTCCTGGAATGACAAATCAGCCCCCCCCCGCCCCCCCCCCCCACCGCTGCTTCTGCCAGCGACCCCTTCTGCCCCCATCCTGGCAGCCCCCTCACCTGCAGGTACCAGTGTTTTACCAGCCGCAGGAGGCTTTTCAGCTTGGTTGGCCGATGTTTCACAAAGTTCCTCTGCAGCTCGCTGAAGGATGGGGAGAAATTTCCAGGGTAACCGTGGGCCTCAATCAGACTCACATAGACCTCAGGATGTGGCTGAGAGTTGGAAACAGAAGGCCCTGAGTGGGAGGAGGCAGAGGTAGAGAGTGGGGATTTAGGAAGCCCCAGGTTGATAAGAGGTCTATGGAGCTAGCCTGCTCATGCATTGGAGTGTCTCTCCAGGGAAACCTGAGACCTCACAGTCTAAGGGAATCAAGGTTTGCCTTGCTTGATTGTACTTCTGGAGAACCAAAAGTGGGCTTTCCATTCCTCGGGTCTCAGAAGACTGTGGTCTTCTCTCCACGTCCCAATACCCCAGGTTTCCTTAATGTCTGCTTTGAATTTCTTTCTCGGGGATTTATTCCAAACTCCTGACCCCAGAAGCAGAGAACCAGTTCCAGATAAGAAATCTGGGCTCCTCAAGCAGTGTGCTGCTGAACGCTGTGCTTTCGTGGCATGCATCACTAATGCATCTGGGCACTCTCTTTCTTGCTCACGTAGGATCCCACTTCTGACACCTTCTCTACAAAGCAACTCCTGGCAACCACTCTAGTTAACAGGAGCTGGCACAAGAGGAAACATGATCATCTGAGGTTGTAGCTGATACTGTTTACTTCAAACATCGAGGACTCTTTGCCTGAGGACAAACCAGAAGTGCTGGGGAGTTAATGGTCCTGGGAAGCAGCCGTCAGCCAAGGGTGACTGCGAAGTTGGGGCATAAACTCCAACATCCCACTTGGGATTCAGTTGAGGGGTACTGTACACAGTGACTTAGAGTTCTCCAGGAGCACAAAGCCCTGTGGTTCATAATGGTGACCTTACGATGCTTCTTTCCTCCCCTGTCCCTCTCCCGTACTTCCCTATCAGTATCTCCTGGGACTGCTTGTCCTCAAACCCTTGTCTCAGGGTCTGCTTCTGGAAAAGCACAAACACTACACCTGTGATAAATGCTACAGAAGCACCCCAGATTATGCTTCTAACACATTCCCCTCTGTGGGTCTCGTCTCCTCTTGCAATCATATATTTATCCACATGATTATTTGGTAAACGTTTCCCGAGTTGGGTGACACAGTAGCCCAAGTTGGGCCAGTCCTGGGCCCTGTGGTCGCTGAGCCCCCAGCTCAGAACATGGGTTGAATGGATGAATGCAGGTGTCTGCATGTGGTCATGAACGGGAGGTGAGGGAATTCGGGTCTCCCGGGGAGGGCAAGTGTGTGAATCAGATCGGCTTCCCCTCCCCTTACCCAGGGCCCTGTAGGCAGGCACGACGGTGACAGTGACGAGCTCTGCGGTCTTCCTGGTCTGGATGGTGAAGACGAGGGCATCGGGGACTCCTTGGACTATTTCCACGTTCTCAAGCCCAAGGGCCAGTAGGTCCCGGCAACACCACAGCTTTTTCCACATCAGACTCAGAACGGCTTGGTGGTACCTGGCCTCCTCCCGGAAGCTGTGGAAACAGCTCAGGAACACCACCAGTTCCACCTCCGAGGTTCTCCTGAGCACCGTGCCGTTCCCAAAGGAGCCTACCTGCGGAACACAGAGCCCCGTCACCCTGGGCCACTGCCCCTGCCAGGCAGTCCCTGAGGCTCTTTATAGGAATTATCCCACGTAATGTCCACCGCAGCCCAGAGGTACGGGTGGGGGTACCGCCATCCCCCTCTTTCCGGGTGGGAAAACTGGACTTTCAAGAGACTAAGTCACTCACCCAGGGTCACACAGTGCACAGAAGGGTCTGGGTCTGAACCCAGGCAGCCGGACCCCAGAGCCCACACTTCTTATTAATGACAACGCATTGCTTCTGAGACAGGGTATTCTCAACCTGTGGAGTGACGCCTCCTCCAAGAAACCTAGTGGCGCCTTCTGTACAGCGCATTCTGAGCCTTCTGGGTGTCTGAGTAATTTCATGACAGTAAAAAGTGGGGCGCAGGATTGCCTGGTGGATAAGAACCGTAGGGCAGCCTGCGGGATGGGGCAGCCTGACTTCGACCCCGATTCTTGCCCTTGTTTCTCAGCTGTGTGATCATCGTGAACCCTCATTTCTCATCTGTGAAATGAGAAGAGTAATGGCACTTGAGTCACTGGGAGGAGTGGATGACACATAAGGCATGGCAGGGGCTTACCGCGTGCCCGGAATGCAGGAGGTCAGCAATATATTTCTCATGCTCTTCTTTGTCTAGTGGACTGAGATCATCCCTTCTCTGCCTGGGATTCTGTTTCCCCATCTGGATGGAAGGGGCCTGAGCTGGACAAGTTGGAAGTGGTCTATTTGATGTTCTGAGAGTCTAGACCTGCTCTCCCGCCCCTCCTGCCTCTGTCCTACAAAGCCCCACAACTCTCCAGCCTCAGGTTGGGCGGTAGAATTGCTAGTGATGCCCCAGACCTCAAGTTGGCTACCGCTTCTGGGGGGTGGAGTCACCAAGGGTTGATTATAATCCAGCTGTCACGGGGTGAACACTCACTATATCACTGAAGGCCCTTTGCACATACAGTATCTTTTAATCCTAACACCCGCCGATTGAGGTGGGTACAGGTATCATTGTCCCCAGTGCACAGATAAGAAAACTGAGGCCGTGAGGATTAATCAACTTGCCTTGGACTCAGAGCCAGGAGTCATAGTCAGTCAGATAAAGGGGCAGAAGACAAGGGTGGTTCTTCTCCCTTTCTTTCCTGTGACCCAAGTCTCTGAGGCAGGCCCTGGTTCTGAGGAGAAGACTGCCATCTTTTCTTCCCCCGCCCTTTTGCATTCTCTTCCTTCACTGAGACCCAGCATTTCTGCCCCATTTGGCAGGCTGGGGATGGAACCCTGTGTGTGAATGAAGGGCTCATCCCCCTGAAAGCTATAGGCTTCCTGCCGTTTTCAGTGGTAAGACCCAGGCAGAGAAGAAAGAACATTCTAGAATAATCTTCATGACTTGCTTCAGCCTGAATCTGTTTAAACCCAACTCGTTCAAGGACAAGCCCAGTAAATCAGGTTTTTGGGGGTGGGTGAGGGGGGGGAGAGGGTTTAGGGTCTGAATAAAGCAATATTTCTCATTGACCATTGCTTTTGGGCTATCTCTTTTATTTTGTGGTTTCAGGGAGGAGGCAAGGGCTGTAGTCTTCAGGCAGAGTTTGAGGGCTGGGTAAATACCACTTCCTGCCATCAAAACTCGTCCTCTTTGTAGCATCCTATAGTCTCTGGACCTGCCCCATTTCATCTACCCCATTCTCTGGATTGTTAGGGGTGGGGTAGGCTGGGAGGCTCTGCCTGATTCAGAGCAAGAATTTATAACAACGCTTTTGTTTTTGAGCATGTACCAGGTGCTAATTTTTTTTTAATGTTTGTTTATTTTTGAGAGACAGGGCATGAGTGGGGGAGGGGCAGAGAGAGGGGGAAACACAGAATCCGAAGCAGGCTCCAGGCTCTGAGCTGTCAGCACGGAACCCAACGCGGGGCTCGAACCCATGAACCGTAAGATCATGGCCTGAGCTGAAGTCGGATGCTTAACCGACTGAGCCACCCAGGCGCCCCCAGGTGCTAATCTTTTAGCTTTTAGCTTTTGCTGGACAAGGAGGAAATGGTGATGAGGAGACAGAAGCTTGAGAGAGAAGAGGAGTTAAGATCACGCAGCTGGTAAAGAAAACATGCCAAGAGTCAAACCCTTGTCTGTGGAAATCATACGGCCTCAGGCTCTAGGCGCTAGGGGTGGGTATAAGGAAGGGCTAGGGACCTGAGATTTCTAAATCCTTCCCTGGGGTGGCTGCCCCTGGAGACAGGACTAGAGCACTGGGCTGGAAGTCAGGTGCCCTAATTCTAGTCTTGCTTTTGCCACTAGCTCTCTGTGTGAACTTGGGACACCTATCACCCTCTCTGTGCTTCAGTTTCCTTCATTTTTAAACAAAGGTGTGGCTGAGACTGTCTGATTCTCCAGGGCCTTTCTCGCTTTGACCTTCTTGAATTTTGACTCTAGCCAGGTCAAGAAGCAGCTGAAGGAAGGGCTTGGGGGGACATCTCAGTGAGGGCAGCCTGGAGCCCGGCTGTGGAATCAGATAGATCCTGGTTCAAATCCCGGCCCCACCCACTAGCTGTGTGACCTTGGGTAAGTCACCTCGCCTCTCTGAGCTTCCGTTAAAGAAAACTTCTTTTTTTTTTTTTAAGGTTATTTTCTTTCTTTTGAAGGCTTCATTTAAATTTTTTTTAAATTTACATCCAAATTAGTTAGCATATAGTGCAACAATGATTTTAGGAGTAGATTCCTTAGTGCCCTTTACCCATTTAGCCCATTCCCCCCCTCCCACAACCCCCCCGTAACCCTCAGTTTGTTCTCCATATTTATGAGTCTTTTCTGTTTTGTCCCCCTCACTGGTTTTACATTATTTTTGTTTCCCTTCCCTTATGTTCATCTAAGAAAACTTTTTTCATCTAAAACTTAAAACGTAGAAAAATAGAAAGAGAACACAACGAGCACTCATAGATCCAGCCAGTGAGATTCGACAGGTGTACACTTCTCGCCACATTTGCATCATCAAAAACACTTTAAAGCAGAGAGCCAAAGCATAAGAGACTCCTAAAAACTGAGAACAAACTGAGGGTTGATGGGGGGTGGGAGGGAGGGCAGGGTGGGTGATGGGTATTGAGGAGGGCACCTTTTGGGATGAGCACTGGGTGTTGTATGGAAACCAATTTGACAATAAATTTCATATATTGAAAAAAAATGAAAAACAAAACAAAACAACAACAACAACAAAAAAACACTTTAAAGCAGATTACAGATACTTTTCCCCTGAATACTTTAGGGAGCACATTTCCCCCCATAACCGCCAAACTGTTACACCTAATAAAGTCAACGATGGCTGTCTTAGATGACCTAATCTCCAGGCTGTATTAAAATGTCCTTAATTGTCCCCACACTGTTATTTTCCAGATGGTCTATTTCACACCTGGATCCAATCAGAGACCTCGCATTGCATTTGGTCACTAGGAACCTTAAGCCTCCATTGTGCTCATCTGTAAAATGGGCAAAGGACAGTGCATACCTCACAGGGTGCATGGATTAGAGACAGGGTATGTTAAGGGTTTGGGCTATCACTAGTTTCCTTATCAGGCTTGTTCGGCTCAAGGCAGACAGTACGTACGTACTACAGGGTGCACGCGGCTAGCTGGGGTGTCCTGACGTGTCAGCAGCGCGGGCTGAGGATAACGAGGCGAGACGTCCCCAAGCATCCTCTGACGCGAGGACCCCCATGCTGTCTTTGCCAGGCCCTGGCCTGTGGATGGGAGGGACTAATCTCACCTTGACCACCTTCAGCACCCGCGCTTCCTGGTCCAGCCCATGCTCCCCCTCAAAGTGCTCTTCCCTCAGGAATTTTTGCACCATCCGCACGGCCTCCAGGACCTCTTCTTTCCAGTCCCGGCTGGGCTGCAGCCACTGAGTCACGAAGGAGTCCAGCCGGGAGGCAGGGGTGTCATAGAGCTCTGGGGTCAGCGCCATCTCTGAATGAGGAGAGTACCACTGGGGCACAGATTTATAGCCAGGCACCTACCCAGCTCCCTGCACACACCCACTTCTTTAAGGGGGCTCCCCCTCGGCTGACTGCCAGCGTCCTGTGGGATAAAGAGACCAGAGAGGAGACGGAACCAGGGGTGTCTGGGCTGACCTGGGTTCCTCTTCTTGGAGACCCCTTGCCGTGGCGAGGACACTGAGGGACAGCGAGCCAAGCTGGGAGATCTGGGGCCACCTTAAAATGCTTGGCTTCCAGTCCACCTTTTTGCTGTTGGTTTCGATTCTCAGCTTTTAGAGTTTCTAGAGTTTCCCTTTCATGACGTTTGGAAACTGAAATTGGCTTGGGTTTGGCCCCAGAGGAGGCAACTCTCCCAGTAGGTCAGAGGGATGGCATCCATCGGCCCGGCCACCCCCTCTTGTCACACAAAAATGAGGCTCAGAAAGACAAGGGACTTGCTCACGGTCGGTTGGTGGTCGGTCAGGGTGAGCCAGGGGAACCCCAGAGTCCGGCAGAATAGACTGCCCGCCACACTCTTAACTTCTGTGACCCTCGCATAATTCATCTGTAAAAAATAATGCTAACCCACCCCCTAGGAGGTTGTGCAGATGAAGCACTGAGCATTGAGCACAGAAAGCACCCGGTAAATGCAAATATTATGATTCAGTCACTAAACACCTATTGAATGACTGCTAGGTGCCAGATGCTGTGTTAAAAAGACAATGAGATGTAGTTCCTGTCTCAGGGGCTCCCAGAGCAGTAGGGGAGCCGGACAAGAGACTCTGAGAGTCCAGTGTGAGCCTTCAAGACCGGGGATGCGGCCAGAAGGGAGAGGGTGTTCCAAGAACAAAGTAAAAGTTCGGACGATCCCGGTGTGTGCCAGGGACTCAGCTGTCAACTATGTGTTGGCACAGAAGGTAAAGGGGGGGGAGAGGAGAGGGATGGGCCTGGACAGTTGGGCAGGAGTCGAATCTTGGCCATTCATTCATTTATTCAACAAATATTGATTAGCTACTACGTGCCAGGCAGGTGCTGGGGATACAGCAGTGAAGAGACAAAAATCCCTGCCTGCAGAAGGCTTGCATTCTGATGGTGGAGACAGACAATAAACAGGATAACTATGTCAAATTTTATAGTAAATAAGATGGTGAGAAATGCTAAGGAGAAAAACAGAGCAAAGCAAGAGGTTAAGAGGTACCCGGTGTGTGTGTGTGTGTGTGTGTGACTGTTTAGATGTTCGGTCTTAAATGACGTGGTTGGAAAGGCCTGAAAAGGAGATATTTGAGCAAAGACATGAAGGAGGCGAAGGGTGAGCCACATATATGCTAGAGGGAAGAGGCTCATTCGTGGCAGAAGGAGCAGCAGGTGCAAAGGTCCTGTGGTATCAATGTGCCTGGTGGGTTTGAGGAATAACAGGATGACTGGAAGGGAATGACCAAAGGGGGAGAGTGGGAGGGGATGAGGTTTAAGTGGCAAAGGGTGGGGAGTAAATGCTATGGGATCTTCAAGACCAGTGAGCCTGACTTTTACTCTGAATGAAATGGGGAGCCACTGGAGAGTTTCAAGCAGAGGAGTGACATGGTCTGACTTTTTTTTTTTTTTTTTTTTTATTCTGAGAGAGGCAGAGACAGCGCGAATGGGGTTGGGACACAGAGAGAGGGAGAGAGAGAGAATCCCATGCAGGCTCCACGCTGTGGTCACAGAGTCGGATGCGGGGCTCCAACTCACGAAACCGCGAGATTCTGACCTGAGCCAAAGTCGGACGCTTAACTGTCTGAGCTGCCCAGGTGCCCCTCTCCTGTGTTATTTAAATGTGAATCCTAGACATGACATCATTTCCCTGCGTATATTTTGAATATAAACAAGTCTTGCTAATGGATAGAATATGATGTGAGACAAAGACTAGACTCAAGGACCACTTGGAAGCTTTGGGTTTAACAACTGGAAGGATGGACTTGTCCTTAACTGAGTCGGGAAAGACTGGGAAGGGCGTGTTGTGGAATGCCTCTAACCCTCAGGATTCTCACCTGTAAAACGGGAGAGAAGGTGTTAATCCTACTCCTCCATCTAACTTCCGGGGTTGGGGGGGGTGGATAGGGATCCAATGACATCATGGTGGTAGAGAATCTTGATGTCAATGCCATGTCGACGCATGGAACTATGAATTTAGTGAGGAACAGAGAAAAAGAATTTTACTGAGCTGCAGAAGCAGATCTTAGTCAAGGCTTTGGGGCACACCTGATTCGCTGTGATCTGCTCAATTTAGACTGATGAAAGGTTGGGGGGGGATTTGATTTTTTTTTTTTAATGTTTATTTATTTTTGAGACAGAGAGAGACAGAGTGCAAGTGGGGGAGGGGCAGAGAGAGAGGGAGACACAGAATCTGAAACAGGCTCCAGGCTCTGAGCTGTCAGCACAGAGCCCGACGCGGGGCTCGAACCCACGAACTGTGAGATCATGACCTGAGCCGAAATCAGACGCTCAACCGACTGAGCCACCCAGGCGCCCGATTTTTTTAAAAGGGCAGGTCTAACAGCCCCCCCGCAGTGTCTCTCCCTGAGGCTGTGTAAGGGCTTTGGATTCTCTCTTGCTATGCGTGGCTCCAGTGCTCCATTGTCTGCGTGGAGGGGTGTCTTTTTACTCACCTGTAGACTTGAGCTGAGGCTGATCTGTTCTGACTGCATTTCTGCTTAGATGTTCACCCTTATTTAACTATACTGGGAACTGGTCCCACCCACCAGGACTCAAAATCTGATAGGCCAAGTAGAGCCAATAGATGGATTCTATGCTGGGTCAGCTGATTCCTTTGCGTGGTTGGGTTTGGACAGATGAGTGAAGCTATTGGGTAGGAGCATGGAATGGTCTACGACTCCAGCACCGGGCTTGTATGGGGGAGAATGGGCAATCTCAAAGAATGAGACGTAGCTGGGGGACGGGTGGGAGAGCATTCCAAACCACGTGGTCTCCAAAACAGAACTGGCTTGAGACCGTCAGGAAGATAATAGGGAAGAATTCAAAGTCATTCTTTGGTTCATTTGTTTGTTCAGCAAGTACGTGATGAACACGTACATCAGGCCAGCAGCATTCTAGACCATGGGGACACAGGAATAAGGCTCTTGTCAAGTCTCTTTAAATCAGGGAGACTTATGATCCCCACGTGGGAACACAATGAGGGTCCCAAGTGCTTTCACGGAAGGTCTGACCTGGGTGTAGGGGCAGAAAATGACTTGGAAGGCTTGTTAAGACACAGATGGCTGAGTCCCACCACCAAGAACTGGCTCGGGTGAATCCGACATAGTTGTTGAGAAATCTCATTTCTAAGATGTTCCCAGGGGATATGCCAATTCTGCTGGTCTGGGGTCCACACTTGGAGATTGACTTAGAGATGTGCGTGTTGAAAGACGAAAGCATGGGGAAAGGAATAGTTGATTCACAGTCATGGAGGTATGATCCGGCATTCGGAGCTCTGGAGATGCAAGGGTTTGGGCACATCTGGTGTGTTTTGAGAGTGGTGAGGCGAGATTAAGAGGTAAGCAAGGGCTAAATTGTCAAGGACCTTGAATGCCAAGCAAAAGAACTTGAACTTTATTACATAGGTAATAGGGCCATTGGAGGACTTCATGCAGGGGAAGGGTCTATTCATATTTATGCTTCAGAAAATCACAGTGGCCTGGGTAGAAGGGGGTGGGTGGGGGAAGAGGGCCATAGAAGTCTAAATCATGTACAACCCGACCGTGGGCACTCCTAGGGGCCTGTGGCTTCTCCTAATGAGCATGATGGTGTCACAGTCTTTGATGTGCAGGTCTGAGAGGCTGCAGTGATTCCTCAGTTTCCGATTCTGGAACTTTAGTATCTGATCCTCCACGTAAGGTCCTTCAGCCTCCTCAATCTTCTCTTTCAAGGCATAGATAGAGTCGTCAGGGTGGATGGCATAAGGCTTGCTCTGGCCGCTAGAGTTCTTCACGAAGACCTGGATCTCGGGAGGGAAGGTCTCCAGCACCCGGATGCTAACCTTAGAGAAGATCCCGTAATGGGCTAACGTCCGCTGGCTACTGAGCAGCTGCCGTTCCCCTCCCGGCTCCTGGAAGGAGAGACGCTGTTGCCCTCTGAGGCCAAACGTCCTCTTGATCTCCGTTTTCATCTTCCAGATGGGACTGTAGGGGTCCACCGACAATATCCAGGCCTCCTCTCCTGTCTTTTTCACCATCACCTGGACCTCTCTTGCTGGCTGGAAGGGAAGGAGGAGCAGACAAGGATATGTGATGGTCGTGGCTGTTGCCTCCAAATCCTCCTCTTCTTGTCTACCGATGATATGATGTATCGCCTACCAAGACACTTGGAGTAGAAAAAGGGGCTATCGATGATTATCGCAGCCAACGGGTATAAACCAGGACTGTCCCAGGCAAAACAGAACATTCGGTCGCCCTAGGCTTACAGGACCACTGGGTCACCCTCTGTCCTGTGACTCACCCTGATCAGAGTAACAAGTGGCAACCGTTCTCCAAAGAGCCACTCTTCCTGTGTGGCATTATTGAGAGTCCCCACCTGTCACACGGGGATAACATTTGCGCCTACCCCACAGGTGCATCATAGGGTTGTTCTAGGTTAAATAACCTAACAGATGTCAGGCACTGGGCCATATGTTCAAGGATATTCACTGTTATGGCAAAAGTCTGGGAGCAGCCTAAAGAATCTTTCAGTAGGGTGGGTAGTGGTCATAAAAACTACGGTACTTTCATTCACTGCATCATGCATGACACAGCTGTTAATCCAGGGTGACCCGATGTTCCTGTTGGTCTAGGGCAGTCCAGGTGTATGTGCCTTGTCCTGGCATAATTAGCCTCACCCCATCTCATGCTCAAAAATATCCTGGTTTGGAGTTTATGTTAGATGGTTACGCAGATCTGCCTTTGAGGCCAGCCTCAGAATTTTCCCGCGAGATGTGACATATGGGAGGGGCAACAAGATTTCTCTGGGAGTGGCAGGTTGGGGAGATTAGCTCTCAGATGAGCTAATAGTCCGGGTCTTTGAAGCCTAGATTCCTATGTAGTGTTCAGACCCAAGACTGCTATGATGGTGCAGGAAAAGCTGTGCCCAGGGGCCTTCACCACTGGTATCGTTGTCTGTGGTCAAATCCTATGTTCCTCACTGACTGTTTTGGTTGCGTCTATTAAGTCTCTTTCTCTTTCTTTTTTTTTTTTTACATTTTTTTCTTTTTTATTAATGTTAAAAAAAGTTTTAAACGTATTAACTTATTTGGAGAGAGATAGAGACAGTGAGTGGGGGAGGGACAGAGAGAGGGAGAGAGAGAATCCTTAGCAGGCTCTGCACTGTCAGCACGGAGCCCGATGTGGGGCTTGAACTCATGAACGGTGACATCGTGACTTGAGCTGAAACCAAGAGTTGGACGCTTAACCGACTAAGCCACCCAGGTGCCCTGATCCCTCTCTCTCTCTCTCTCTCTCTCTCTCTCTCTCTCTCTTTTAAATGCTTATTTGTTTTTGAGAGAGAGAGAGAGAGAGAGAGAGAGAGAGACAGAGACAGAGACAGAGTGCAAGCAGGGGAGGGGCAGACAGAGAAGGAGACACAGAATCAGAAGCAGGCTGCAGGCTCTGTGCTGACAGCTCAGAGGGGCTCAAACTCATGAACCGCAAGATCATGCATGACCTGAGCCACCCAGGTGCCCCTTGAGGGGATTCTTGGGGAGTTGACATGCGGTCATCATTGAATCATGACTGGGGGTTGGGGACAGGGACTGTACCTGTACATGCCAGCCCTGGCTGGGGTCTTCATTCCTACAGCAGGCCTGCCTCAGGCAGTGAGCAGCCTCTCTGGCCACCAGGTCCCATCTCTTTTCCTTTCCCAGGTTGTTGGTAGGGTCAGCTGGGTCCAGGATCACTGGCCTGGGAGAGAGAAAGGGAGTGGATCTCCATCACACTTAGGATCCTGGCCTCTGTCACTCAAGTCTATGGGATCGTACATGCTTGTGTGAAGGGAAGCATTCCTGCAAGCTCAAGTTCTCGGTTCCTGATTGGATTAGGTTACAAACTGTAACCCAATCAGAGTGAGCCTCGGGGATTTTGCTTAGAATCCTAGGACAAAGGCGTACTCCCTCTTGCAGTGGAAGGAAGGAGTTCAGATGAGAAGACTAGAAAAGATGGAAGTCATGAAGAGATGAGCCTGAATTCCAAGGTAAACCTCCCCGGGAAGGGCAGATTTCACAGGATGGGACCCTGAGGACATAGTGAACATCTGGATCACATCACACCTGAAGCTCCATTCATCTCTGGACTTCTCAGTTACAAAAGCCAGTAAGTTCCCCTTATTTTGAAACTCGCATGAGTTGGGCTTTCTATTCCTTGCAGCCGAAAGTAATACTCACCTGCATTCCTTCAACTGTTGTTTGATGTAGATTCTGACAGTCTCATTTTGGAAATCATAGTACTTGGTCCAATAGACGCAGATGTCTTCATAATCTATGAGGAGTTCCATCACGGCTCTAAACCCTTCATCCAGGTTGAAGTTCTCACTTTCATCTGTACCTATTTCCCAGGCGTAGATGGTCAGTAGCTCCAGTGCGTATTTTGCGGGCAATGCTTTGTTTCGATATTTAGGTTTCAAGTACTGCAGGGTTGAGGGGTGGGGAGAGGGAAAGAGGGAGGGAAGGAGGGAGAGAGACAGAGAGAATGGATATGAGATTGCTACCCTGGCAACTGGGAGTTTCCAGTTCTGTTTCCAGGTCCCAGTAACATTCTGTCAACTTCAGGGGTGCCTGGCTGGGTCAGCCAGTGGAGCACTGACTCTTGATCTTAGGGTTGTGAGTTCAAGCCCCATGTTGGGTATAGAGCTTGCATAAAAATAAAGAAATGAAATAACTATTTTGTCAACTCCATTTTACGTCTGGATTATGTAGCACATCCATGAAACCTGAAATGAGCCCAGCAGCTTGGGCTCTAGATGGATTATGTCCTGGGGCCATCAAAATTTCAACGAAAGAGGAAACCGAGGCCTCTCATGGACCTTCTGGGCCAGTGAGTCGGAATGGGGGAGGCCATATAATATAGTGTATATGGGAGCCAAATAAAAACAAAAACACATCGACACACTGAAAACATACAACAAAATCGGAACAAACTGAAAGATGGAGAAGGTGTAATCATGGGAAATTTTCAGTTCCTCAAAAATTAATTTAGAAATTTATTGTAATTACAATTAGCATCCCACTGGTGTTTTTTAGTGGGAGAAAAAGGATCTTAAGATTCAAATACAGGAATAAATGCTTAGGAGACCCAAGAAAATTATGAAAAAGAAAAACAGAGAGGTTGGTATTTGTTTTCTCAGATATGACTTAGAAAGCAGTTGTCCCCCAAATGGTGTGTTTTTGGTGTCAGTATAAACCGTAGCCAAGTGTAACAGAACAGAGTGCCCAGTGGATACAGAAATTTAACAACCGGTAAGGGTGATGAACAATGGGAAAAAAACGCATAATCCAACAAATGATGCTGGCGCAACTTGTCCGCCAATTTGGAAGAAAATAAAGATGATCCCACTGTCACACCAAATACCAAAATAGATTGCAAATGGAGTAAAAAATATATATGAGACATATGAGAAGAAAATTAAAAGACCACCTACACACTGCCGGCAAGATAGAAAAACGACAACCCAGAAAAGTCAGCCCTGTTTGTGTAGCATAAAAATTAGAAATAATTGTATTGCCAAAGATACGATAACTAAGGTCCACAGAGGAGCGGTCGATTGGTAAAAATATTTGCAACACATGAGAAATAATGGTAAATATTTACAAAAAGGTCTTTCAATTGATAAGAAAATGTCCCAGTGGGAGAAGATGCAAAATACATGAACAGGCTAAGTCCCCAAAGTTCAACTCCAAAGGTCCGTAAGCAAATGCGTTTTTGTAAAGAGTGTACCATAGAAAGAGTACACGTGATAGGATTCCACTTAAGTAAGCTCCAGGCATGAGCTGTGTGAACACAGATACAAAGAGGGGCGTAAGGCATAGTCTCCAAAAATGTTATTAGTATCATCTCACACATCTCATGTAAATTTAACAGATTTTTTTTTAATGTTTATATATTTTTGAGAGAGAGACAGAGCATGAGTGGGAGAGGGGCAAAGAGAAACACACAGAATCTGAAGCAGGCTCAAGGCTTTGAGCTGACAGCACAGAGCCCGATGTGGGGCTCGAACCCAGGAACTGTGAGACCATGACCTGAGCCGAGGTCGGACACTCAACCATCCGAGCCACCCAAGCATCCCGCATTTCATGTAAATTTTGCCTTCTCTCTTATGCTTTTTTTTCATCACTTGAATTTTTCATGAGCCCAATGTAACATACAAATAATCAGAAAAAATAATTGTTATTATGAAAATTATGATTACAAAAAAATTATTATTATTATTTTAAATGTTTTTAATTTATTTTGAAAGAGAGAGAGAGTGAGAGAGCGGGGGAAGAGCAGAGAGAGAGGGAGAGAGAATCCTAAGCACCCCCTACACTGCCAGTGCAGAGCCTGATGCGAGGCTCAAACCCATGAACCATGAGATCATGACCTGAGCAGAGATCAAGAGTTGGACACTTAACCGACTGAGCCACCCAGGAGCCCCATGAAATAAATTATTATTGTAAAAAGCCAGGTGGCATTGTTGATTAAGAGCACACAGGCAGGCACCTTTGTGTTCAAATCTCAGCCCAACTTTAGCCCTTGAGCCTTGGCTTTTTCATCCCCGAAATGGGGCTAATGAAAAATACATACATTACAGTGCTGTTGGAAAGACTGAGAAAAAAATATGCAGAGCACTCAGCATAGACCACGGCAGACAATTAATGGTTGATACATAGCAGGGCGCCTGGGTGGCTCAGTCGGTGAAGCGTCTGACTTTGGCTCAGGTCATGATCTCACGGTTTGTGGGTTTGAGCCCCGCGTCGGAGTCTGTGCTGACAGCTCAGAGCCTGGAGCCTGCTTCGGATTCTGTGTCTCCCTCTCTCTCCACCCCTCCCCTGTGCACACTCTGTCTCTCTCTCTCAAAAAATGAATAAACGTTAAAAAAAATTAAAAAAAATAAAGGTTGATAGGTGGTAGCTTTCTTCTTACTGTTGTATGAAATGCCTGAGGTCTGAACCCTGTGGAAAATCACATTTGTGCATGTCAGGAACCATTTAATTGTCCTTTAGAAACCAAGAGGCTGTGACCAAGGCACGGTGCGTTAGAAGTTAAGAGAATATCTGCACAGAGAAGGCAACAATCAGCAAAACTAAAAGGCAACTGATGGAATGGGAGAAGATAATTGCAAACGACATATCCGATAAAGGGTTAGTATCCAAAATCTATAAAGAACTTATCAAACTCAAAACCCAAAAAACAAATAATCCAGTGAAGAAATGGGCAAAAGACATGAATAGACACTTCTCCAAAGAAGACATCCAGATGGCCAACAGACACATGAAAAGATGCTCAACGTCACTCATCATCAGGCAAATACAAATCAAAACCACAATGAGACACCACCTCACACCTGTCAGAACGGCTAACATTACCAACTCTGGCAACAACAGATGTTGGCGGGGATGCAGAGAAAGAGGATCTCTTTTGCATTGTTGGTGGGAATGCAAACTGGTGCAGCCACTCTGGAAAACAGTATGGAGGTTCTTCAAAAAACGAAAAATAGAACTACTCTACGACCCAGCAATTGCACTACTAGGTACCTATCCAAGGGATATAGGTGTGCTGTTTCGAAGGGACACGTGCACCCCAATGTTTATAGCAGCACTATCAACAATAGCCAAAGTATGGAAAGAGCCCAAATGTCCATCGATGGATGAATGGATAAAGAAGATGTGGTATATATGTACAATGGGGTATTAGTCGGCAAAAAGAATGAAATCTTGCCATTTGCAACTACGTGGATGGAACTGGAGGGTATTATGCTAAGTGAAATTGGTCAGAGAAAGACTAAAATCATATGACTTCACTCACAGGAGGACTTTAAGAGACAAAACGGATGAACATAAGGGAAGGGAAACAAAAATAATATAAAAACAGTGAAGGGGACAAAACAGAAGAGACTCTTAAATATGGAGAACAAACAGAGAGTTATGGGAGGGATTGTGGGAGGGGGGATGGGCTAAATGGGTAAGGGGCATTAAGGAATCTACTCCTGGAATCATTGTTGCACTATATGCTAACTAACTCGGATGTAAAAAAAAAAAAAAAAAAAGTTAACAGAATAGAGCAACACCAAAGAACAGCCACAATAATGCAAAATGCTGTCCACCTCCCTACAATTCAGTTTCCAATTACATCACCTGCCTACACTATTTAGCTCTATTCTTTTTTTTAAATTTTTTAAAAGTATTTATTTGTTTTTTGCGAGACAGAGGCGGGGAGGGGCAGAGAGAGAGGGAGACGCAGAATTCAAAGCAGGCTCCAGGCTCTGAGCTGCGGGCACAGAGCCCAATGTGGGGCTCGAACTCACGAACTACAAGATGGTGACCTGAGCCGAAGTCGGACGCTTAATCGACTGAGTCACCCAGGTGTCCCTATTTAGCTCTATTCTGAGATGGCTTGTTTCCATCTTTTTCTCTTAAAAAAAAAAAAAAATGTTAGCGTGTACCTGCCCTCCTTGTTGTCCCTGCACCTCCCAGCCCGGCAGCCCAGCCCCACACCTGCAGGTACCAATGTTTCATCAGTCGCAGAAGGTTCTTCAGCTTGACAGGGCGACTTTTCACAAAGTGCCTCTGCAACTCTGTGAAGCTTGGCGAGAACTCCCCAGGGTGGCCGCCACTGGTTATCAAATCTTCATAGATTTCCGGAGGTGGTTTCGAGTCCGGGCAAAAATTTCCTGGGAGACAAAAGAACCTGTGTGAGAAAATCCACTCTTTGAGGAGAGGAAGATGGGAAATAAAACCACGAGGTAGCCAGTGGACACGAATTGTCTCCTGCACGAACAGCATTATGTTTCCCATTTTCCAACGGAAGCTTAGAGGGTTTGGTGGCCCCCTCAAAAGTCACATAGATTTTAAAGAGCTCCCATTGACCAAAGACTTAGCATGAGTCAGACACTGGGTGAAGCTCACGGAATCCTTAGAACAGCTCCATGCAGCAGGTAAAATTAAGTGGAACCATAGGGAGTGCCCTTTTTGAGGCTCAAGCGTGGTCAAATGTTGTCAATTTCCTATGGTTCAACCTGACATTATGCCATTTGGCAGGTTGGTATATTGAGTCTTGGAGGTGTTAGATAGCTTGCTCAAGGTCGTATAGTTAGTAAGTCTTAGTGCCAAAATTTGAAGACTTTAAGAGCCCTGGTTTGTTTGTTTTTTTAAGTTTATTTATTTATTTCGAGAGAGGGAGAGCACACACTTGCGAGTGTGTGGACAGAGAGAGAGGTAGAGAGAGAATCCCAAGCAGGCTCCACACTGTCAGCACACAGTCTGACTTGGGGCTCGATCTCACAAACCGTGAGATCATGACCGGAGCCAAAATCAAGAGTTGGCCGCTTAACCCACTGAGCCACCCAGATGCCCCAAGAGCCCTGTCTTTAAGAATGATTCCGACCTAGGGGCGCCTGGGTGGCTCGGTTGGTTGAGAGACCGGCTTTGGCTCAGGTCATGATCTCATGGTTCGTGAGTTCGAACCCCGTGTCGGGCTTGCTACTATCATTGCAGAGCCCTCTTGGGATCTTCTGTCCCCCCCCTCTCTCTGCCCCTCCCCTGCTCATGTTCTCTCTGTCAAAAATAAAGAAACATGAAAAAAAAGATTCCAATCTAACTCCAAAGACCCTGAAGTGCCTACTTGCCCTGGTGTTTCCCAGAAGGTCAGAGAAGAGTCTCCTCCCTGGGTTGGGTGGGAATCCAGAAGTTCCCTAGCTCCCCGGCAGCGGGACGTGGAAACACATGAGTTTATGGAAGGAATTAATCTTCAAGATATAGCTCCAGTCCCAGCCCTTCAGGGAAAAAAAGGCAAACTCCACTCTCCCCGCTCTGGCTTCCACTTTCCCAAACCTCCCCCAAGGCCAGGTTGGTGGAGGGCCCCTGCCTAGTTTCTCTGGCCCCGCCCCATTGTTGTCTTTACTTAGAGCGTCATAGGCTGGGAGCACATCCACACCAATGGCTTCACTGTTCTTCCTGGCCTGGACGTGGAAGGACAGGGAGCGGGGGACCCTGTTCGTCTCTCTCTGCGGGACCATGGTGATGCTGTAGGCCAGGCTCCTGCCATACTGAGTCAGTCTCTTCTCGATGAAACTGATGACAGATGCACGGTGTTCTGCCTGGTCTTGGAAGCTGGGGAAGCAGCTCAGGAACAAGACCAGGTCCACATCGGAGCTGTAGTTCAGCGTCGTTCCCTTCCCGGAGGATCCACCCTGGGGAGGACAGTAATGTTGGAGCTTCACCTCCCCTGGGGACTGAAGCTTTGAGGCTGGGGTGAAGCCAGGGGCCTCATGTTAGGCTGTCTACACAGGTACCAAAAGGAGCTCCTGGTTTCCTCCGTACATGGTGGCCTTTGCCGACCACGTCTTTTCATTCATTTAGAAAAATTAAGTACATGATAAACAGTTCAAAGAATATAAACGAAACGTAAAACCCTCCTGTACCTCAGGCCCTAAGCTCCTTCTGCAGAGGCCCCCACAGTTACCAGCTTCTTCTAGCTCATTCCAGAGATGTTCGATGCCTAACTGCGTGCCGTCCAACATGGTAGCCAAGAGCCACATGTGGCTGCTTAAATTTAATGTATGTTTATTTTTGAGAGACAGAGTATGAGTGGGGGAGGGGCAGAGAGAGAGAGAGAGAGAGAGAGGGAGACACAGGATCCGAAGCAGGCTCCAGGCTCTGAGCTGTCAGCACAGAGCCCGATGATGTGGGGCTCAAACCCACCAACTGTGAGATCATGACCTGAGCCGAAGTCAGACGCTCAACCAACTGCGCCACCCGGGTGCCCCTGTGGCTACTTAAATTTAAATGAAATGAAATTTATAAATTCAGTTTCATAGTCACACCAGCCTCACTTCAAGTGCTCAACAGCCGCCCACAGAGAGTGATGATTACATTGGGGGGCACATGTGTAGAACATTTCCATCACTGGGAAAGCTCTATTGGACAGCTCTGGCCTAGACAACCATACTCTTACGTATGTATTTTGTACATATGTTTTGTGTGCGTATGCACAAATACATTTTTTGGACTTTGTGTGTGCGGATGTGTGGGTATGCAGGGATGCTGGAAATTCCAGTGTGTAGGTAACATATGTGTTCATAGAACAAGGCACAGCGGTAGCCTTGAAAGATGCATCACAAATCTCTCCTTCTGGGGGCGCCTCATGATGTCGCCGTTTGTTAGTTTGAGCCCCGCGTCAGACTCTGTACTGACAGCTCAGAGCCTGAAGCCCACTTCAGATTCTGCCTCTCCCCCACTCACACTCTGTTTGTCAGTCTGTCTCTCTCAAAATTAAATAAACATTAAAAAAAATTTTTTTAAATAAATCTTTCCTGGAAAAGAAAGAAGCAGGGAAAAGGAATTCGGATGTCATGGACAAGCATCAAAATCCCGGTACAAAGTGAGGATGGGGTTCCCCTACTGGAGGGGGACTGAGGACGGAAAGTCCTGCCTGCCCTTAGCTCACCTGCAAATGATCTTCCTCTGGCCTTGTCCTTTCCCCCTACTTAGTGCCGATGCAGTTGCAGGGAATGAACTAGAAAACTACATGTTCTTAATATTTGGTCAAAAGAAACCTCAACAAGAGAAGGAGAAAATGTGTCCTCTTCCGCCAAAGTGTGGAAAGGCAGCCACTGTCCTATGGAATGTTATATATATTGTTAAGTTTATATATATATATATATATATATATATATATATACACACACACACATATATACACACTTATGTATAAATATGTATATATACACTTAGGTATGTATATATATATATACACACACACTTATGTATAAATATATATATATTTAAATAAAGTTTATTTATTTGTTCCCCTGTCCTGGGGAATGTTATTTTTAAAGACTCAAATTTCGGGGAGCTTGGGTGGCTCAGTCGGTTAAGCGTCTGACTCTTGGTTTCGGCTCAGGTCATGATCTCACGGCTTGTGGGTTTGAGCCACACGTCGAGCTCTGTCCTGACCGCGTGGAGCCTGCTTGGGATTCTGTCGGCCTCTCTGCTCCTCCTTCCTCTACTCACTCTCTATCGCTCTCTCAAAAATAAATACATAAACATTAAAAGAAAAATAAAGACTCCCAAATTCCAGGGGTTGTTGCTACGTCTGAGGGGCTGTCTCTGCTCCTTGGCTGGGTAAACAGCGCTGAAATGAACATGTTCTCTGAGGAAGGGGGATCTGGGGGTCTCCTTCAGTAGGCAGGGAAGGGGGCTGGCCCTTCTCCCCCGCACCATAAATTGATTTTTATTTTGAAATAACTACAGGTATGCAGGAAAATAGTTTAGACAGGTCTGCAGTTTCCTCCCAACGATCACACCTTATCTAAATATAGCCAGGAAATCAACATCGATGCAAGGCATATAGTTCTAAGACATTTTACACATGTGTAGATTCCTACAATCACCACTGAAATCAGGATACAGAACTATCTCATTGTATTTCCTCCTTCTGCTCTTTTAGAGACCTAACCACCTGCCCCCCCCCCCATCTCTAAACCCTAGAAACCACTAATTTGTTTTCCATTTCCATAATGCTGTCATTTCAAGAAGGACACAAAGGCAATTGTACTGTATGGGACTTTTTAGAAGCCGGCTTTTTTTGTTTTCACTGAGCACAGTGCTTTTGACATCCATCCCTGTTGTTCCATGTACTGCTAGTTTGCTCCACTATAACCACCTTTGTTACAGGTTGTTATTTGAGTTTTGACTTCGGTCCCAAATCGGCCTAATGTTGTTTACTTTTCAGAGTTCTTAAACACTTGTTTTTTGATGTCTGTCCAGAGTTTTAGCTATAATTTGTGTGAGAGTTTGTAAGAGCCTTACTTCATCTAGGTTGGTGCCAGAAATTACTTGTATAATTTTTAAAAATCATGGGGTGCCTGGGTGGCTCAGTCGGTTAAGCGTCTGACCTCAGCTCAGGTCATGATCTCGCGGTTCGTGGGTTCGAGCCCCACATCAGGCTCTGTGCTGACGGCTTGGAGCCTGCTTCAGATTCTGTGTCTCCCTCTCTCACTCTCTGCCCTTCTGCTCGCGCTCTGTCTCTCTCTCCTTCTCTCAAAAATAAACGTTAAAAAAAATCATGAGGGGCGCCTGGGTGGCTCAGTCGGTTAAGCATCTGACTTAGGCTCAGGTCATGATCTGGCGGTTTGTGAGTTTGAGCCCGTGAGTTCGAGCCCCTTGTCAGGCTCTGTGTTGACAGCTCCGGGCCTGGAGGCTGCTTCTGATTCCATGCCTCCTTCTCTCTCTGCCCCTCCCCCACTTGTGCTCTGTCTCTACCAAAAATAAATAAATCTACAAAAAAAAATTTTTTTTTTTTTAAATCACATGAGGCTGGGGCACCTGGGTGGCTCAGCTGGTTAAGTGGCCGACTTCAGCTCAGGTCATGATCTTGAGGTTCACAGGTTCGAGCCCCGCATTGGGCTCTGTGCTGACAGTTCAGAGCCTGGAGCCTGCTTCAGATTCTGTGTCTCCCTTTCTCTGCCCCTCCCCTATTCAAGCTCTGTCTGTTCAATAATAAATAAATGTGAAAAAAAATTTAAAAAAGTTATGAGGTAATTTTGATCTCAGGTTCCCATGTAGCCTTGATTTTGGCATCGGGTTCCTTGACCTGAGGAAACAGAATAGTACAAGGAAGAATATAGATGTCAAAGGATGGCAGTGATCAAGCACTGCAGGGGATATCTTTGCAAAAGTTACTGCTGGTCCCAGAAGACTCTCTAGGTCACTCATGGTAGGAAATCCAATGGTATCAGTAACATTTAACTCAAGAAAGTCACATTACTCTCACCACCATATAGATAGACGGAATCAGGAAAACTAGATGCAACTTAGAAAATCTAGTGCTTACCAAGGTCCAGAAAGGCAGAGAGAAGGAAGTGTTGAATTAGTGCAATGTAACCTCTTCCTTCCTCCTCACATAGAAACAGAAACATTCATTACCAACGTGTGTCCTTTTTGCAGTTGCTGGTTTACCAGTGTTTATCCAAACAGGGAGTTTAACTCCATAAACATTCATTCCAGGCATTTCTGATACAGCTCAAAATACTTGGGACATAGTTATTCCAGGAGTATTGAAACTTCTGGAAATAAAGATCATTGAGAGAACAAGAGGGAAAGGGAAAGTGATTGTTTTCTTCTTCTTCTTCAAATAGTCTGCACTTGACACATACCCCTAAAAGTGAGAATGGGAACTTCAGGGCAGGGGTATTCGAAGTAACATAAATGGCATATAGAAAATGCAACGTGCATCTCCAATGGAAACACAGCACTTTCAAATTCATGAAAGAGCTCTTTTTGCGACATATGTTAAAATACTTGAACACTTTCAAACCCACCCTTCAGAGAATATTGTCCCATTTCTGGTTTTCTTTTCTTTTCTTTTTTTTTTTTTTTGGTTTTCGGTCCTGAAAGCATACATTACAGTCCCTCCAGGAAGTTCAGCTATGTGGAACAGGCAGAGCCCCGCGGTGCAAAGTTTGTATCTTTTTAAGTAGAGAGTTTGTAATTCTTGATTTCCATTTTGGAAGCTCCTGCTATGCTGGTGACACCCCTGACTCTTTGGTTTCCACCCTTTATTTAAAGATTCTTAAAAAAAAAAAAAAAATTCCTTAAAGCCACGGGTCCTTCCTTTGGCAGCCATACCACCCCCAAGGCAAAGCCTGATTTACTTAAGTAAATTTTAGATATATGAAAATTAAGGGAGACCTCACAAAATGGGGTCTGAGGCCAGAGGGGGAGGCCAGCAGGAGGAGCGGTACCACTCAATATCAATTGCAGGAATTGTCAATTACAGACCCCAACAGAATTGTAAACAGACACATCAATTGCAGTGCCCCGCCCCCCCCCAAAAGATGCACGTTGCATTTTCTGCAAGGAACCGACTACCCCTGCAACTCAGCCAATGAGAAAGTCTCATTACTCTGACCAGCTTTTCCTTCAGAACAATCCCTCCCACCTTCCTCTTCCTTCCGGTAAGTTCCTCCTCTACTTTGCGGTGGGACTTGCTTATTATGGTTTTGCCAAAGCTGGCCCGTGTTGAGTTGCCATTCTTTGTTTTTCCTGAATAAACTTATTTTGCTGGTAAGGTAATTGGCTACTTTATTATTTTTTTTTAGGTTCATAGATATCTTTCATCTAGCGAAATTAGCAAAACCTAGCCTGATTGATGGTCAAGGCACTTTTGACTTAGGGTGGTATGTTAAAAGTTGTATTACAATTTAGTACTTTCCAGGAAAAACCATGATATAAGTGAGTGTTGAATTACATGGTCAGTCCGTTTAATCCATTAAGTACTCCTAATTGCTAGGTAGATTTTTTTTTTTAATATTTATTTATTTTGAGAGAGACAGCAAGCTTAGCCATATTTTTCCTGCCACCCTGGCAACCAGCTTGATCTCAAATAATCATCATCATCCCTTACCATCCCTCAGATTTATAGGATGATTTACTGTTTAAAAGCACTTGTCCACGCGGTAGGGTCTCCTCCCTAAGGGGGAAAAAACACCTCAAGGTAACCTGGCTATAGGCATATATGACAACATCCCTCACAACCTTGTAACATGAAACCACTCAACCAGACTACATATTTGTGTGTTACCATATATGGGAGACAAAAAAGTACAAAATATATGAAAAACTACGTCACGTGGCATTGGGGGCTCACTTCTTCCCGTAGGAACCCAAGTGATCAGTGCCAGCACGAATAAAGTTGCTTCCTGTAAAGAAAAGCCTGGGTGTCGCGACTCTCTCTGCGAGAATCCTGCTACACCCACGCTTTAACTCATTTATTCCTTGTAACAAATCTAGGTTAAAGACGGGGTGGGGGGTGGGGGTAATGAGGCTTCCAGAGATGAAATGACCTCTCCCACAAGGTCACATGGTTTCCAAGCGCAGGGCTTGGGATTCAAGTCCCCCACTCAAGTTCCCCCTGGCTCACCTTCACCACCTTTAACACCCTGACTTCCTGGTCTAGAACCAGCTCATCATGGAAGCATCGATCCCTGAAGAAACGTTCGATCCTCTGCCAGGCATCCTTCACTTCCTCCTTCCAGTCCCCCTCGGGCTGAAGGCTCCGCTCCACAAAGGCGGACAGCATGTCTGCGGGGGTCTCATACAGGTTCTGGAAGAGCTCCATCTCTACAGGACCAGGCTGCCCCTTAGGGTGAATTCTCTGGGCTTCTGCCTTGCCCTGTAAGGGGTCTAGCCTTTCTCCGGAAGGCTAAAGGACGGGGGGAACACATTCCATTCCTCCTCGGGCGGCCTCAGGCCCAGAGGCGGTTCTTTCCCGGGCCTCGCTCACTGGGTTTGGAAACCGAAAGTGAATTTGCTCAGCTGTAATTTTCTTTCTGTTTTTACGTGATCAGGAAAAAAAGGGCTGAGTGTGGGGCCGAGCGCCCTCTGGAGATCACTCACTGACTCTCAGTTTGAGCGTTTCCCAGGGTGCTGGCCTTCCCTCCCCCCCCCAGGAGCTGGCGCCTTCTTGAGGGTCCTTTTTCTCTGCCTGCCTCTGTTAACCCTTTCCCTACTCAGGGCCAGGCCCAGGATGAACTGAGCTCTTTCTTTTCTAAGAGCCAAGGTAAACACACCCTTCATTTGCCGTTTTGTTCCTCACATCCAGGCCAACGTCTCCCTTATCCCCAGGGTGTGCAAAAACTTGCCGGGGTCGGTGTTATGAAGTCAAAGCCGCCCTCATCCAAACTCCTTCCACAAAATGCCAACAAAATGCCAGGAGGATTTTTCTTCTCTTTTTTTGTTAACGGCAAGGATAAGATTTGGTCATTCATTGAGATCGTAGGTATGGGGCACATCTGGGGAAGCCATGGCTAGGAGGAGGAGACTGGGTTTTGGAAATACGGATGCTAAGGTGTGGTGAGGGACCAGGAGAAGCTGACTTCTGGCTGCACGGGCCACTCCAGGTTTTGTGGGAGGGAGAAAAGCATGCAAAGTGCCAAGCCCAGAGTCAGCAACACAGGGTCTGATGTGTCCACGGTACTGTGGATCTTTTTTCTTTCTTTCTTTCTTTCTTTCTTTCTTTCTTTCTTTCTTTCTTTCTTTCTTTCTTTCTCTTTCTTTCTTTCGAGACAGAGCATGAGTGGGAGAGGGGCAGAGAGAGAAGGAAACACAGAATCCGAAGCAGGCTCTAGGCTCTGAGCTGCCGGCACAGAGCCCGATGCGGGGCTCGAACTCACAAACCGCGGGATCATGACCTGACCTGAAGTCACAGGCTTAACCAACTGGGCCACCCCTCTTTAATCCTTTTAAACGAAGCTAGTGACACTCTTCGTGGAAAGGGTTCAGGGTTCCTGCCAAGGAACAGCCTTCCTCTCGCAACACCTGCATCCCTCCTCCAGACCAGAGGGAGCGCGGGAGGAGCGGGTCAGCATCCCTCCGGGAGGCGGGCGGCTCCGGTTGGACGCCCTGCTGAAGGTGAGCACGTTTTGGATATGCATTTTCATTTCTCTTGAGTGTATACTGGGTCACACCGTAACACTGTTTCACTATTTGACCGCCCACCTGCCAGACTGTTTTCCAAAGCGGCTGCACCATTTCCTGGACGATGGATCGCTGTGGGCTGTGATTGCTCGCCTTCCTCTCCAACACTTGACGCTCATCTGTTCTTTCGATGATAAGTCACCCTCTGGTGGTTGTGAGGTGATACTTCACTGTGGTTCTGATTTGTCTTTTTCTGATGGCTAACGATGTTGGACATCTTTTCATATGCTTGATGTCTATTTCTGTATCTTCTTTGAGGAGATTGTTCAGTTCATTTGTCTTTTTTTTTTTCTTTTACAAAGATGCCTTTTCTAGTATAGGGTTCCTGCCACTTCCTTCTTTCTCCTCCTAAATCCACTTATCCATTCTTTTATATTCCATGTTGTATCATCCTGGGTCTGAACGTGAAATTCCTTTTTTCTTTACAGGTCACTTTGTTACCATAATCCTTTACTAGCTTGGATTGCGATTTTAAAAAAATTGAAGTCTTTTTATAATTGAATCATAGTTGTTCTTTATTCTAGATACAGGTTTCTTATCAGATTCATGATTTTCAAATTTTTCTCTATATTGTGGCTTGTTTTTTTCACTTTTTAAATCATGTCCTTTAAATCGCAAGAGTATTAAATTTTGCTAATGTCCAATTTATGCATAATGGAGTCTTACTAGTTAGAAATTATATAGACCTTAAGTCACATCCTCATCAATATTTTGGTTCTGTAAATTAAAAGCCAACTGTGAAAGGATCAGGGAAAGATTTAGATTAGTTCTAGATCAGAAAAAGTTCATTGGGGGTGCCTGGCTGGCTCAGTCAGTAGAGCACAGGACTCTTGATCTCAGGGTTGTGAGTTTGAGACCCATGTTGGGTGTAGAGCTTAGTTGGAAATGAAGTCTTAAAAAAAAAAAAAAAAGTTCATCAGGAACATGTCATTCCCCTGCGGAAATCCTCCGGTGGCTGCCTACGTCCTCGTCTGTGGTTAAAGTTCAGGCTTCTTCGTGGGGTTGTGGATCAAGGTGTCTCCAATTTCAGCCTGCCTCGTCTCTCATTACTCTCCTACCTGTGTTTTCATCGTTGCTGCCACTTCCCCAAACATCCCGGCCTTCGGATCTTCTCGTGATGAGCTCATTACTGCGCACCCCCCATTCCTTCCATCTGCTGAGTCCCGGTTGTCCTTTGGGAGCCTCCTTCCTCATCCCTGCAGGCAGACGTCGTCCTTGTCTTCGTGCCTCCTCCATCCATCACTACTGTCTGCTGCTACAAGGAGCTGGGCTTGAACTCGAGCTTCCTGTCTGGGAGGCGCCTTCCATAGAAGGCAGGATGTGAGAGAGAAGTTCGCTTGCAAGGCGGACCGGGTTCCCTTGCTCACCGCTTGGTCTCGAGCGCCTGTTGGGTTGTTTGCTGAATGAAGGGTGATTGAAGTTAATCGGAAAGATCTTGAGGTCAGTGCACGTCTCGGATTATTATACACGTCTTTGTGGCCTGGGCTGAAGTAACGCGGAGTGATTCCCCTCTGCCTTTCTGGCACCCAAGTCCAGCCGTTGCCAAAAAATTGCTCAGACGTAAAACCAAGCGTTTGAAGCATTTGTCCAAGGGCGGAACATCCTCGCGGTTCTCTCCCCTTGATGACCAGCGGTGACCGGTGCACAGCCTTCTCAGTAGGACAGATGGCCAGGGAACATTTTTAGTTTGGTAGGATTTACCACGCCAAATGGAGGCCAGCCCTGCTGGTGTGGAGTCGGTCAGTACTGGAACCACCTCTGTGTATACCTGATAACGGGTGTAAACTGGGTTTTCAGGGCACACGCTTTCTTGCTTTTCATTCTTTTTTCCCCTGCTTTCTTGCTTCCCTCTGAGCACCTGAGTATTCCTTATTTTTTTCCTATGTTCATTTTTTTTCTTGTTTTCATGGTATATCTTTTTCTCATCCTTGCATTTTTTAAATTAATAGACTTAAAAACATTTTTTAAATGTTTATTTATTTTTGAGAGAGAGATAGACAGGGTCGAGGGGCAGAGGGGCAGAGAGAGAGGGAGACACAGAACCCAAAGCAGGCTCCAGGCTCCGAGCCCGATGTGGGGCTCGAACCCACAGACCCCAAGATCATGACCTGAGCTGAAGTCGGACACTTAACTGACTGAGCCACCCAGGTGCCCCCATAGACTGTTTTTAAGAGCAGTATAAGCCTATGGAAAAATTGTTAAATAAACAGAGTTCCCATTTACCTTCTCTTTCTCAACCCCTCCCCCCCTGCCCCAGTTACACCTCTAATTAATATCTTCCATTCGTGTGGTGCATTTGTTATAATTGATGAATCAGTATTGATACATTATTATTACCTAAAGTATGTAGTTTACATTAGGGTTTATCTATGGGTTTTGAGGAATGCAGCTTGACACATATCCACCATTAACGCTATTATACAGGAAAGTGTCTCTGCCTTAAAAATCTCTGGGGCCCCTCGTGGCTCAGTCAGTGAAGCGTCTGAGTCTTGGCTTTGGCTCAGGTTATGATCTCACGGTTTGTGAGTTCAAGCCCTGTGTTGGGCTCTGTGCTGACAGTGTGGAGCCTGCTTGGGATTCTCTCTTACCCTCTCTCTCCACCCCTCCCATGTGTGATTCTCTCTCAAAATAAATAAATAAACTTACACTTTAAAAAAAAAAAAGCCAACAAAGTGTACAATTTTTAATTCCCACCAGGATACGATGTTGAGCCTCTTTTCATAAGCTTATTTGCCATCTGTATATTTTCTTTGGGATTGTCTTTAGGTCTTTCTTCTCCTCCTTTTCCTTCCTCTTCTTCCTCTCCTTTGCCTCCTCCTCCTTCTTCTCCTCCTTCTCTTCTCCCTCCTACTCCTCCCCCTCCTTCTCCTTCTCCTCTTCCTTCTTTCTCTTCTTCTTCTCCTCCTCCTCCTCCTCCTTCTGGCTTTATTAAAGTATGACTGACATATAACAGTGCCTAAGTTTAAGGTGCATGAAGCGATGATTTGATATACCTATTTATTGTGAAATGATTACCATAGTAAGGTTAGTTAATGCATCCATAGTAGGGTTAGTTAACATATCTATCATCTCATGGTTATATTTTCTCGAGTATGGTGAGAGCTTGTAAGATCCACTCTTTCAGCAACTTTCAAGTATACAATACAGTAGACCTTGAACAATGCAGAGGTTGGGGCGCTGACCTACCCACACAGTTGAAAATCTGGATATACCTTTTTTCTTTAAAAAAAGTTATTTATTTTGAGAGGGAGGGAGGAAGAGAGAGAGAGAGAGAGAGAGAGAGAGAGAGACAGCGAGCATGTGCATGAGGGGGGCGGGTGGGCAGAGAAAGAGGGAGAGAGAGAATCCTAAGCAGACTCTGTGCTACCCGTGTGGGGCTGGACATGGGGTTTGAACTCATGAACCATGAGATCATGACCTGAGCCGAAACCAAAAGTCAGATGCTTAACTGACTGAGCCACCCAGGCGCTCCTGTGTATAACTTTTGACCGTCTAAAAACCACCAATAACCTCCTTTGACCAGAAGCCTTACCGATACCAAACTGCCAACCACATACATATCTTGTATGCTATATGCATTACATATTGTATTCTTACAATAAAGCTATCTAGAGAAAAGAAAATGTTATTAAGAAAATCATAAGGAAGAGAAAATACACTTTATGGTAATGTACTTTATTTGTCAAAAAAAAAAAAAGCTGCATGTAAGTGGACCCTCGCAGGCCAGGCCCATGTTGTTCGAGGGTCAGCTGAATTGTTAACTGTAGTCACCATGCTGTAGATTAGATTCCCAGGATTCATTCCTCTTACAACGATGAAGTTTGTACTCTTCGACTACCTTCGCGCATTCCCCCTCACCCCACTCCCACTGCCCCAATCTACTCTCTGTTTCTGTGAGTTCTTTTGTTTGTTTGTTTCATTTATTTATGATTCCACATATAAATGAAATCATACAGAATTTATCTTTCTCGGACTTATTTCATGTAGGATAATGCCTTTGAACTTTATCTGTGTTGTCGCAAATGGATTTCCTTTTTTAATGTGGCTGAATAATATTCCATTTTAGTTTATTATGTTTTTTTTTAAGTTTATTTTTGAGACAGAGAGAGACAGAGCATGAACGGGGGAGGGGCAGAGAGAGAGGGAGACACAGAATCGGAAGCAGGCTCCAGGCTCTGAGCCATCAGCCCAGAGCCTGAGGTGGGGCTCGAACTCACGGACTGCGAGATCGTGACCTGAGCTGAAGTCGGACGCTTAACCGACTGAGCCGCCCAGGCGCCCCTAGTTTATTATGTTTTAATGTTTATTTATTTTGAAAGAGAGAGAGAGGCAGAAAGAGAGAGAGAGAGAATCCCAAACAAGTTCCGCACTGTCAGCGCAGAGCCTGACGTGGGGCTCGATCTCACGACCGCAAGATCATAACCTGAACCGAAATCAAGAGTCGGACGCTTAACAGACTGAGCCACCCAGGCACCCCAATATTTCATTTAACATATCACATTTTCTTTATCTGTTCCCGGATCCCCACTCATTGTAGATTCCAGATTGAGGGACCACATCTGTCTCACGGCTGGGTCCCCAGTCCCAACACCGTCATGGCCATAAACAGATGCTCTCAAGAAAGATTCTTTACTTTTATTTTTTTTTCAAATGAACTGTTTTGAAATAGTTTTAAAATTGCAGGGAAGTTGCAGAGGCAGTACAGATAGCTCCTGTATCCCCCCTACCTGGGTTCTTCCATTGTTATCACCTCCCGTTACCATGGTACATTTGTCACAATGAAGACAATGCTGTTGTTTATTTCCGTTAGATAAACTCCATACTTGATTTTGCCAATTTCTGCCTTAATGTCCGTTCCCTGTGCAGGATCCAACCCAGGGCACCACGCTGCATTTAGTTGTCATGCTTACCCAGTGTCCTCTGGTCTGGGATAGTTTCTCCGTCTTGTTTTTCACGACCTTGACAGTTTTGAAGGGTACTGGTCAGCTCTTTTGGAGTATGAGCCTTCATTTGGGTTTGTCTGATGTTCTTGTCATGAGTTGGCTGGGAGTATGGGTTTTTGGAAAGAATACCACAGAGGTGAAGTGCCTCTGTGCCTTCTCGTCCCTTAACAGCAGGGTGGGGGGTGCCTGAGATTCACAGGACATTGCTGCTTTCTGTCATTCAGTTAAGGTTGTGTGTGCCAGGCTGCTCCGCTAAATCACCGTTTCCCTGTCTATACTCTGTTATTTGGAAGCATGTTCTAAATCCAGCCCTCCTTTGCTTTAGGTGGGAGATGGGGAGGATTCAACTTCATTTCCTGAAGTGAGGAGTCTATTATTTGGAATTCTTTTAAAGGAAAATTTGCCTCTTCTCCCCCATTTGTTTGTTTGTTCATTTGCTTATATCAATATGAACTCATGCACATTTATTTCATGCTTTGGTTATAATCCAATGCTGTGTTACTAAGAAGTATTTTTGAATGACAAAAAAAAAAAAAGAATGAATTTAAGCATCTCAGCAACTCTCTGAGATTGGTACCATTATTATGCCCACTTTATGGATGAGGAAACCGAGTCCTAATGTCAAAATGGCAGAGGCAAGATTTGAATCCATCTGGGTCAAGCAAAAATTGTCCCACCTCCTTGGGGGAATGGCTCTCTGTTGGATGACAGACAAACACTTTCCTCTCTCCAGAGTTCAGAAGATTCCAGAGCATCCAGGCCTCCCTTTCTCAATTATCTTCTTTCCTATCCCTTACCCCAATTATGTTCTGTTAATTCATTTGGTCTTTTATAAAGCCTCTCTCACCAGAATGTAGAACAAAAATCACATCTACCAGTCCCCCACAGCAGTTACTTCTATCTTATAAGTTCCCTCCCTGTCTTAACCCCTTGACACTCATTGTTTTATACTCTGTTAGCTCATGTGGGTACAAGATTTTACAGTTTATAAAGCGTTTTCACATGTCATCTGAGCCTCATGATGACCTTGTGAGGTAAGTGTTACAACCAATGTGTTTCCCATTCTATACATGAGATAGTTGAGGTCAATGAGCCCGAGAAACTTGCACAGGACCTACTGCTGGGAAGTGGCAGACCCTGTAAGGCAGAAGGAACAACACGTGAAATGACTCAAAGGCGACAACCAGTATGGGACATTTGGGCCAGTGTCTGCTGTTCATTGTAGAGTATTGATGTGTAGCACGTTGTGGCTATTCATATTTTCTACTCCTTTTGATTCATTCTCGGTAGGTTGTATGCTTCTAGAAATGTATCCATTTCCTGTAGGTTATCCCATCTGTTGGCATATAGTTGTTTATCGCTGTCTCTTCCAATCCCGTGCATTTCTATAGTGTCAGTTGTGATGTCTCATCTTTCGTTTCTTTTTAAGAACTATATGATGCCTCCAGTGCTTTGATTCATGACTGAAGGAGCTCCATGAGGAAGGTTTGCTGTGCCCATTCTGTCTGTGGTCACTCAGAAGGAAAAGATCAAGACAAATGGTCAGCTGGGAAAGCTGGCGTCCAAGATCGAGAACCTGGAACCACCGTTGAGAACTACTCAACAGCTTAACTCAAGGATGCTGAAGGTCCAAGGTGAGGCACCTGTCCTGTCTCGGGTCCTGTGACTCACATCCGGGGACAGGAGGTAGGAATTGGCCCCGGCTAAGTAAGATGTTGAAACATAAGGTCCAATCAAATGTAGGTGACCCTTATAGACCAGACACTTTCCGGTGGGCAAGGAACGCTTTACCACTGTCCCAGGGGAAGGCAGGTGAGCTCCTCTCTATGCAAAGCTCCAGTTGGGGAACCTAATGTAAGGAATTACAGGAGGAAAAGGCCAAGGCCCACCTGTGAGGAGCAGGTGTGCTAATGACACAATGTGAGAGTGGTGACCCTGCCCACCACCCCAATAGGCAATACAGCCCGTCATGACACCTGTACAGTCACAATGTACAGAGACCCGAAACTCCCCCCTCCTTTTCCTCACTTATAATCCTTCTTAACACCCCACCAAACTTTGCATACGGCTTTCAATGAAAAACAATCATTATGCTTCATATTAAAATCATTAATTGTATGGCTTTAGTGTATTCTGGCAAGGTAAGGTCACAGAAGACACTGCTTTTTAAAATATAATGCAAGTAATATTTATTTACAAAATTGGAAAGAGGAATGTAAGTAACTTGTAACCCTAACTCCTTAACCTATCCCAAGTTTTCCCTGCATTGAGATTCCTTCAAATTTTTCTGTTCTGTTTGGTTTTTACATATATGTGCAAAATCTATAGAATCCCAGCCTCAGAAACGGTGCCATGAGGTGACCAGGTCGTCCACAGGGCTCCTCAGAGGCTGAGGGGCCCCCAGGGCTTGGGCAACTCCCAGCCCGGACTGGAGGCTGTGGTGTCCCCTCCTTGATGCTGGGCTGCTATGTGCCCACGGGGTTGCAGAGCTGGGCCAGGGGAGCCTCCCTCCACCATGGCAGGGAGCTCCGGGGACTCTGTCCTCCTCACCCCTTCCCCAGGAGCCTGAACTGGGAGACTTTGAGCCCACCTCCGCACTATCTCACCATATTGATTGGCTGAAGTGCTCCCTGTTTACCTTGAGAGGGTTGGGCAGGATAGGGTCCTGCAGAACTGGGTTCTTGAACCCTCCAGGGACACTTTCCACAAAGAACACGATGTGACCTGCTCCTCCTGCAGTCCGGCACACGGTGGCCCAGCAGGTGCCTCAAGCCCTGTCTCCCAAATTCAGCAGCCAGTGGAGGCCTCGGTCCAGCAAATGTAGGGTGTCCACTCCCTGGGAAATGTTGTCAGTACATTCACTTGTGGCAGTGGCCATGACCTTCGTGTCCTCCCGAGAGGTCATGCACATTTACAGCCACCCCAGCGTGCTCCTGGAGGTTGAGTTTCCCTGAAGGGCACTTGCTTGCCTTCTGCCCTTCCTCCTGCCTCTCTGCACTCCATTTCCTCCTCCTGTTCCACTCCATGCCCCTTCTTTCTTGATTCATTTTCTTGAGTCCAGGACAGGAGGATTTCTGGAACCAGATTCCTGATGGAATAATTTTTTTTTAAAATTGTGTGACCTTGGTAGCTGTAAGGCAGAAGACAGTCATGTGATTCCAGAGGCCCCCACCCCCTCTCTGGGGCAGGAGAGCACCAAGAGGGGGTCTGCCAGGGCAGACCCAGGCTTCCAGGGGGGCCCTCCAGCAGTGTGGGCCCAGCCCTCCTCATTCCAGCCCTGCTCTTGGCCCACCACTCAAGGCTGCTCGGCAGGATTCAGTCATGCAGAGCTCAGGTCTGGAGCCAGGGTGCTGCTGAGAAAGTGGGTGAGGGGGTGGCGGGGAGATTGTATAGCCACTGGAGATGCGAGAACCTCCTGTGCCTGGACGGGACCGGGTCCTTCAGGATGAGAATCGTCCAAAGAGAGAGCAGGGAAGAGTCACACAGGAGATTTATGGGCAGGAAATAAATAGAAAAGAGCCGGAAGTGGGAAGTAAATTATATGCAGATGGCTGGGGTCTGCATCCTAATCCTCAGGATCTGTAAAGCAGACTTCTGCGCACACAAGGGCAGCGACAGTGATGGGGTGGCCTTGGAGAAGGGAGGGTGAGGTCAGGGTGAGGTGAGAACTCAGGCCACTGCCCCCGGGATTTGTCCCAACCCCAGATGGCAATTCTGTCCTCAGCGCTGCAGTCCCCCTGGAGCCCTGATCCGATCCTTTCTCCAATGTGATGAGGAGCAGGTCCAGGGTCTCTAGGTCCTTCCCAGCCCTCAGATTCCATACCTGGGACCAGGAAGCAGCGCCTGAGCCACCCCATCCCTCCGAGTGGCAGTCACTGTCCCCAGGACTTTGTGTGCAAGACACTGCCCGCCTCCCAATTTCCCTCCCCCGGTGACCACCTGGCCTCCCTCCTGCCTCCTGATTCCTGTCCATTTCCCGTCTCCTGGTCAGCCTCCACCTTAGTAGTTTTCTCCAATATGGGGACAGTGGAACCACAACCATGGGTATACTGCGACCTTCCCTAACCAGTCAATCCATCAACTAATCGATCCAGCCAAATCCAGGGGCACCTTCATGGTTGTGCTGGGCCCGTGGAGAGTGACCACTAATTCCCCGTATCATGTGACCTGTGCCTGCTCCGACCTTAGGTACTTGGGAGACACTGGACGTTCACACAACCTTGTCCTCCACATGGGTCCCCGAGCCCCTTAGGGAGGGTGACCATGACATTAGAGGTAATGTAATTTATCCAAAGTGGCCCAGTCTATAGGCGAAGCAAAGGGAAAACACCCACAGGTGCAGCCACAGAAACACCTGTGCCTGCCAGCCTTTGCCCTGAGCACTGGGAGGAGTAGGAGCACTGGGAGGGCCTGGGCAGGCACAAGAAAGATCACAGTGTGGGCTATAAGCATGGTGTGGGGAGCAGGCCCATTGCCTGCTGGCAATCCCATTGGAGCAGTGGGATGTGACAGGGGCAGGAACCCCAGCCCCACTGCCAAGAGCCTCTGTCCTGGGCCTGTTCAGTCCTAGGAGACAGCTCAGCGGGGCTGTGAGAGCCAGTGTGTGCGGCCGGCCCGGAAGCCTTCACACAGGCCTCTAGAATTCCTGCCAACGAGGGAGGGCCTCGGGACAGCCGCACAGAGGTCTCTCTCACAGGGAGGCAAGTACGGGATTTATTCTGGCCCAGGGACCCAGGATTTGGATGAGGAGAGGAGGAGAGAAATGTGCTCCAGGGAGCACCTCTCACCTCGCTTCTGCAGAAGGTCCCGGGAGCACGCGCAGGAAGGAGGCCGAGAGGGAACATTCTCTGTGATGCCCACCCCGGGAGCGCCCTTTCACCCACGGGCAAAGCTGCGGGTGGCCCATGGAGGTGCTGCTCCGTGACCTGAAGGTGCAGAGGGAGAGGGTCCCCGGGCCCCAGCGCCCGGCTCACACGGAAGCACCTTGTCTCCAGTTCAAGCGTGCGTGACAGAGTGCCTCATCGGACCGCCTCTGTCACAGGTCGCACCAAACCCGACCCAGTAACTGCCCCTGCTCGATTCCCAAGACGTGCGAGCCTAACATCGCCGAGGCTTTGATGCTTGGCAGAGGCAGAGCAGAAAAGAGCCGGTCTTGGGGGAAAGAGAAACTTTAAATAACAAAGCAAGAAAAGATGATTCAAAACAGTACACCCTAAGCCAACAGACACGACAGCTCTTATTCCTACATCATTAAAATACGAGAAGGACACACATTTCCTTTTCTCTCTGATTTCACGCCCTGCTTCCTCAGTCTCCAAAGCTGCAGGCATAACCTGACTGCTCCCGGGAACCGTTTCCTGATGCACCTGAGGGCTGTTCCCTCCCTGCGGGTTCTTCGTCCTCGCTGCTCGAATCATGTGTTCTGTGGACGATCCAATCGGTAGTGACACAAGCATGAGCAAGCAGGTTATTAGAGAGAGGGGCTCCCCCGTTCCTGCTGCTCCCGCTGAGGCCACGCTGGCTCACCCGGCCTCACCTGCCCTTTCTCCGGGTCCTCAGACCTTCCCTGGGCTCGGGGGAGTCAGCCCTTCAACAAGACATTGGCCGCAGTTGTAAACCTTTAATGAGAGAGCATCCCCCTTCACCTGGCACTTCCCCAGCCGCACGGGATCATGGCTGTCACCTGCGACGGACCAGACTGACCTTCCTGGGATGGACACACGTTGGGTTAGGTGGGTTCCACGAGCAGACCCTGGGCCAGGCTCAGAGCAGCTGCCCAGGAGAGACGTCTGTGAGGATGGAAATGTTCTCTGTTGTAAACATGCACCTGCTGGGCACCTGAACTGTGGCTAGTGTGATGAGGGATGGAATGTTTAACTTCCTTTGCTTTAAGTAATTTAAACGTGAGCCGGCACGTCTGGCTAGTAGCTGCCCCCCCACCCCCACCCCCGGCCCAATAGCGCAGCTCTAGCTTCTAAACATGAGGAAGACGGGACCTTCCTGCCCTCGGGGTTCCTGCAGAGGAATTTGCTGGCCTGATCTGATCTTTCATTCGTAGGTTCTTCCAGGGCTCATGCACACGTGCCAGGCACTACGTGAGGCCCTGGGGACACTCAGGATGGTCACCACCAAGTCCTAGAGGAATCCCAGCAGGGGCCCACTTGTCAGAGTGAAGAGTATACCCCCCCCCCCCGCTTGTAAGGGATGTGATCAGAGCAGTGGGGAGGGGTGGGGGGGGACACCTCACCGTCCTCAGGAACCTACCCTTCTCTCTCTGATCCAGACTAGAGCCGGGACAGACACCTGGCTTAGTGTGAGGCCCAACAGGCCTCACTGTGGGGGAGCACTGTGGGGGACAGGAATGAGGGAGAGGCTGTCGGTGTCCTTGTAGTGACCACCTAGGGCTAGGGCTCCTGTGCCCATGAGTGGAAGGAAGGACACAGATAGGGTTTGGAGCTGAGAATTCCAATACCTTTCAGACAAACTCTCCAACTGATGTCCTCGGGGCCAGGAAAAGGTACAGCAAGGACCACCTTAACCCTGGGATCACCCCCACCACTTTGCTGAGCTCCCTGTGCACCGGAGCCTGAGCCCCTCTCACCTCCTCTGCAACTAGAATGTTCTATAGCTGCCCCGGTCACGTGGGGTGAGATCCCTTTCGTATGGATGTGTTTCCAGCCAAACAACCCTTGGCCAATGGTGTGTAGACAAGGACTGGTTGTCAGGTGACCCCCAGAAGCAGGTGAAAAGTACAAACTGGTCCCTCCTGGCCCAGGTGGATCAGGCCTGGGAACCTCCTTGTGTCTGGCCTGGCTCTGGTTCCATCTTTGCTGATGTGTCCCGGGTGGGAGAAAGGAGACCTGACTCCATTGTCTGCCCCTCCCCAGTGTCGATGAAGGAAAGAGTCGGATAGACGGAGAAGAGGCTGCGACAGGAAGGACGCCCCTCTCCCCAGGCTTTTAGGAAGATGTCGATGCCGTGCTCTCACCAGCCATGCCGGCTCGTCCTGCCCCATCCCTGCTCATAAGTGGTTCCCAGGCAGTGGAGGCGTGAGAGACAGTACGTGGGGCTTAGGGCCAAGGGCCTCGTCTCAGTGCCTGGCTCCCCATCCACACAGGCTGTGCTATTCCCCCGTAATCCATCACCCTCTCTGATCTCCCTTTTCCCAGGGACCAATTAGATACCATTAGGGCTCCTTCTCTTTAATCAGAACTGATCCACCTGCCCTGGGGAATCAGGCCTGGGAACCTCCTTGTGTCTGGCCTGGCTCTGGTTCCATCTTTGCTGATGTGTCCCGGGTGGGAGAAAGGAGACCTGACTCCATTGTCTGCCCCTCCCCAGTGTCGATGAAGGAAAGAGTCGGATAGACGGAGAAGAGGCTGCGACAGGAAGGACGCCCCTCTCCCCAGGCTTTTAGGAAGATGTCGATGCCGTGCTCTCACCAGCCATGCCGGCTCGTCCTGCCCCATCCCTGCTCATAAGTGGTTCCCAGGCAGTGGAGGCGTGAGAGACAGTACGTGGGGCTTAGGGCCAAGGGCCTCGTCTCAGTGCCTGGCTCCCCATCCACACAGGCTGTGCTATTCCCCCGTAATCCATCACCCTCTCTGATCTCCCTTTTCCCAGGGACCAATTAGATACCATTAGGGCTCCTTCTCTTTAATCAGAACTGATCCACCTGCCCTGGGGATAAGGAAACAGCGTGCTCAGAGGCGAGGTCTATCATTAAATGAAGTGCTTCTTGACCCATTAAGGGTGATTCTCAAACAGCTTTGTCTGCTTAGAATGCTGTGAACCCTTCCTAGCTGGCCACAGGATTTCCCCCCAAGTGCTAATAAGCATACACTCAAAGTGCAGAATTTGATCAAGTTTGAAATACATATAATTGCATGAAACAATGGTGATGGGAATTTTCACTTAGAAGCTGATGTTGTCAACTGTGTTTTTGGAGGGGACACCAGTCTAGGGAGACACACACACACACACACACACACTCAGAGCCACACCACCTAGATTCACACAGGGAAGAGCCCACCGCCATGCACGCAAACCCTCACCACCCAAAGGGAACAAAAGTGCTTGTGAAGAAATGGCCACGGTTCTTTCCCTGTAGGGTCAGCCTCGTTCCCCACATCCCCAGCCCCCGTTCCCAGCAGGCACCCAGAATCGGGGTGGTGTTCCCGATGAAAGCCAGCAGGAAAGCCCCGCGTCTCTTACCACCTCGATCTTTCCCCAGCAAGTGCGGGCCTCCGCAGAACTTACTATTTTCACTTTCTCCCGAGACCACCTGCAATGACAGAAAAGCATGAGGATCAGATCGCTCCCATGTGTCCTCTGGGGGACTTTAGAGACCTAGCTGAGAGACCTTCCCGTCGAAGCCCCCAAGGCCAGCATAGAGGACGCTGCTGAAAATTCCTGGATCACGTCCTCTCAAGTTCATGTCGGTTGCCAATCGTGAAATTCTTGATCTGATGGGGGGGGGGGGGGGTTCTGCTAAGGAAAGTCCTGCCCCCTACACAGTCTACGAGCTGCTTGTGGCCCTTCGCAAACAGCCACGTGAACCAGGTGTCACTGGCGGGACTCGACACCCATCCCCAACAAGGAACTGATAAATATCGTCTCTGATGAGCATGCCCACATTTTCACACATGAATTCAACCGAAAGAAAGAAACCTAGAAAGCAGGGTTTGTGTCTCAGACAAAGGCAGGTCAGCTCATCTTGGCACTGGATGCGGCCTTTCCCTCGGCCTTGTCCCCAGGATGCTCCTCCACCAGGCCCTTGGGGGGCAGCTAGGAGGACACAGGGTAACCGTCAGTCACTGGCGGTGCTGCTGGGCTCACGCCGGGGGGTTCTGCTTGACGTGACACGGGCCCAGCCTGCCTGGCAGCAACGGGTTAACAAGCAAGAACTGAGCTGTTCCGGGCCACCTGTCTTGGTGAAGGAAGGAGACAAAGGAGAGGGGCGGGAAGGGAGAGAGAGGCAGAGTCCAGGCTGATAACGAAGCGCATATTGAGTTCCTGTTTGTCACTGTCCCCGGCCACTAGGCTCACACAACCCAACGCTTCCAGGGCTTGTGGTGATCCTATTATTAAATGCCCTAAAGTATCTCCCCGAGTCTTACCTGCTTTGGGCCAGAGGCTGAGGAGTGACCCCAGCACTGACAGGTGTTGACCTACATTGTCCGAGGTGGCCTCACACTTCTCAGAAACTGTGGGCCGACCGGGAGCACAGGGCTTCCTCCGTGCATTTCGCGCTAATGACCGTGCCGAAGTCGGCTGAAGGCACTTGTGGCTGCGGGGGGGCTGCGTGACCGATGAGGCCACCTTGTAAGGCTGGCAGGATCGGGGACCTGGGTAGACTCTGGCGCTCCAGGCATGTTCCCAGATGCCGTAACGCCCTCGCCCCACGTCGAGTGCGAGTGAGGAGTGCAGGTCAGAGTTCAGAGCTGTGGCCACGGGCCTGGGCGCCGCATGGTAGCTCCTAAGCTTGAGCCCTTCATCTCTGCACCTCAGCCCCTCTCTCCGAGGGGCGGGGAGAGAAAGCCAACGCCAGCACAGCTGTGGCGAGGGGTGAACAAGACAATGTATGCAAAGCATGCGGGGTGATGGGGTTCTCTCTGAGAAAAGGGACCCGGCGCTGTGACGTGTACGTGGGGCCTGTCTCCTGGGGAAACACGTGCTCCTACCCACAGGCACTGCCCACACCACACGTTCACACCACACAGACGCACACAGAGACCCCCGCCCCTAAAGCCCATACACACAGACCCACACCGCATTAAGGGAGCGTGGCTGTTCCCAGGGACTGTAGGACTGGCCATGGTTCTTTATCTGGAAAATCGGTCCTTACAGAGACGTCCCCTTTCCTCATTCCCAACAGGAAGCTGGAAATGGGATAACCTTCCAGACTAAAACCAGCCAGAAAGCCCCACCTTTCCTTTCTTAAGGATTTTTCCTCCATAGGTAAATGATTCTAAAACACATACCGTTTTCACGGGCCCTTGAGTCCCCCTGCGATCACAGAAATGAAAACACAGTGAGAGTCAGGTCATACTGTATTCTGCTTGCACGAGGGTTTTGTTCTCTTGGTGACTCTAGAAAACCAGATGGGAAAAAGCAGTTGACTCAAGGGAACCCAAAGGCAAGAGTACGGCAAATGTACTTATGCCGAAAGGCACCGACTTTTCCTGGAGAATAGGTCTCAGGTCCATTTTGATTGGCAATTATAAAATTCTTTTCCAAGGAAGAGAAATTCCAAGATGCTCACTACTGTCCAGTTTGGAATGGATGCTGTCATTTTTGAGTGCCCTCTTGACTCAGGTATCTGTGGTTGAGAGACTCCCAACTGACACTCTCCCCACCATGGAAGTTGCATATGCCATCTATAATATACGTTGTCAGATCGTCCCGTGTGAAATCAATCAAACGTGAAATAAACCGCCAAAGCAACATATCAATCTCAGACATAGACAGGAGACCTTACCTTGGCATTAGATGGAGCCTCTTCGTCTGCCGTGTCCTGAGGAATTTCCTCGATAGGCCCTCCGGGGGATCTAGAAAGATACACCAGTCATGAGTGGTGCTAGTCGAGACTTAGGCAGGTTTGGTTGACTGGGCAAGGAAGGGGGGGCTTACAGAGCCGGTTAGTTAATAACCATGACCAGGGTTTTCCTTGGTGGAAAAGGAAGGCAATGGGGAGAAGCAGAAGAGAAATGAGAAACAGAGCCTTTTGACTTTCCAGTAAGGCCCATCTAAGTCACCGTGAAGTGTTCATGATTACAACTGTATGACATTTTGGAAAGGGCAGATCTGGAGGGACACTAAAAAGACCAGGGGTTGGTTTCAAGGAAAGAGGGAGGGGTGAACAGGTGAAACCAGGGGATTATTAGAGCAGTGAGACTATTCTGGTTGGTTGATAGCAGGTATTATATATTTAAAAAAAACATAGAAATGGGGGCATCTGTGTGGCTTCGTTGATTAATAAGCATCCGACTCTTGATTTCGGCTCAGGTCATGATCTCACAGTTCGTGGGTTCGAGCCCCGTGTCAGGCTCTGTGCCGACAGCTCAGAGCCTGGAGCCTGCTTCAGATTCTGTGTCTCTCTCTCTTTCTCTGCCCTCCCTGCTTGCACTCTGTCTCTTTCTGTCTCTCTCTCTCTCTCAAAAATAAGTAAACATAAAAAAAAAAAAAAACCCATGCAGCAGACAGGCTGTGAGAAATACCTTTCCTTAAATGAGGCACTATAGAAAGTCAGCAGCGCATCGTGACTGAGAGCATGGGGTCGGTGCCCGATGGCATCTAGTGGTTCAAGTCCCACTAGAGACCACATGAAGCCGGGAAGGTTGGGCCATCCCTGTGTGCCTCAGTTTCTCTGCACTGTCCTATGAAGACTTCAGTGGAACCTACTGTTTCATATTACGGTACGAAGCTAAAAAAAAAAAAAAAAAAAGATTAAATACAGGTAAAGCCTTCAGACGATGACTGTTACTTCCCTACACGCTCTGTAAGTGTTCAAGGGGTGGCTGCCTCCAGAGAGGGGAGTTGCATGGCTCCAGAGCCGGGGGGTGGAGGTTTCCTTTCCATCCTTTGCATGGGAAGGATCTTTACAGCTCCTAAAGGATATCTGTAGTCATCTCCTGCGATCTCCACGTCAGCCCTGTGGGGTGGGCCGAGCAGGGCCTGGGGACCCCTATCTTATAGTTCCCGGCATGGAACTTTAGAGACCTTCAGAGATTCACAACACCGATGAGTGATGGATCTGGGACAGGAATGCAACGGGTTCCCGGGGACAGAGATCCCTGAACCCCCAAGCAAGTCCTTTGGATCATGCCCTTGACTCCTGAACCAAGGGCTTCCCTCCCTTCAATCCTCAACTCCTCCTGCTCCAACGTTCCTCCTGGAGGAGGCGTCTGAGCCAAGAGAGCGGCCTGAATCACAGCTCGGCCTCTTCTCTGTGTCTACTGATCCCTGACCCAAGCCCCACTGAAGGAGCAGGGGAAGCCCAGCCGTGCACATCCTGCCCCCACACCTTCACACCATCAGCCGCCTCGTGTGGAGCCTTCCCCAGTGGCCAGCTGAGCACCGTCAGTGGCCAGGCGTCTGCTCGGCTCCCAAGCTGACTCAGAAGCCAGGACGTCCCAAACCAACCGTCACAAGGCGGCTCTACCAAGAATTAGGTTCCCTTCAACTGGCCGACCCTGGCTGAGCAGCTAATGTGAACCAACTGGGAACGTGTCCCGTTGAGCTGGTGCTTTGATGGCTTATTGAATGAAGTCTGGGACTCTCAGTGTTTCACTGACTGTTGCTCTGAGTAACCGTCCAAGCAGTCTGGGCTAAAGCCCGCCTGACAGCAGGGAGGGGTTGTACTGGCTCTGAGGGGGCACCTTCCCTGCTCCTTCCTTCCTCCCCCAAATCTAGGACTCCTCATCCATTCCTAGACCCTGCAGTGGCAGGGGACAGAGTCCCATCTCCTCTTAGATGGTCCACTCACTCCTTACCCACGGCCTGTGACCGGCCCCAAGATTTTCCTAAGGATCCCCAGACCCTCACGACCTCTGCTACCAAATGTTTATTTCGCCACCCTGATAGCACTGTCCCTTCTCACCACTCTCCCAGGCAAAAGACAGGGGAGAACACTAGTTTGTTCTGGATGCTTTTGGCAGAAGGAGGAGGGGGGAGGGCTGTGGGCAGGGGTGCGAGGGGGGCAGGGGGGTGGGGGAAGGGGAAAGGACAGCGTGATGACCATCCCTGCAGAGACCAGCAGAGACAGAAACCCAAGGAAAGACCTGGTGTCAGAGGGACGCAGGCCCAGCTGCTGACCAGGGGCCCAGAGCCGTGGAGATGCCTCAGCTGCGCCCTGCACAGACCCCTCTCCTGCCTGGGCATCCTGAGCCCTGGGGACTTGGGGGCAGCGGAGGCAGCACCCTTAGCTGGACACAGTACAGATGGAGCAGAACAGGGAAGATGGGCCTCTGAGCCCACAGACCCGGAGACCAGCACCTGGGGGGGGCCAGGAGGGAGGGAGGCAGAGAGAAGGCTGCTCCCGCACTGGCCCTGAGTCCTGGGTCCTGTTAAGGGGACCTTGTCTGATCTCCTGTGCTGAGGCTGCCAGCTCATGAGGTTCACATTCCTGGCTTCTGCGCCAACCTCTGTCCCAGCCTCTGAAACTTTCTCTTCCAAATGTCCTTCCCTTCCACTAGATGCTGCTCTACTGTCCCTTATAACACCCCCATTTCTGATTCCTAGGTCCTTGTGTGGACAAGGCACGGAGGTGATCTGGGGAGTCCTCCCCATTCCCCAGAAGGCGAGTGGAGATCCGAGCGTTTACCTGGGCTCTTGACATTATGGTGACAATATTCACTCTGAGAGCTAGAGCTGGACAGGCACTCAGCATGTTTTTTTTTTCTTTAATGTTTATTTATTTTTGACACAGAGAGAGAGAGACAGACAGAGCACGAGTGGGGGAGGGCCAGAGAGAGGGAGACACAGAATCCGAGGCAGGCTCCAGGCTCTGAGCTGTCAGCACAGAGCCCGACGCGGGGCTTGAACCCACAAACCACGAGATCATGACCTGAGCCGAAGTCGGATGCTTAACCGACTGAGCCACGCAGGCGGCCCCCAAATGGCTACTTTAAAAGGAAGAACATCTTCTCATCTATAGACACCATAAAATGATAAACCACAGAGTGGAAATGCTTTCTGCACACATATGTCCAATAAAGAACTTGTGTCTACAGAGGGAGAGAGACAGAGAAAATAGACAAAGATGTGAATACACATTTCACAAAAGAGAATATCCATTGATAAAACTCAAATGAAAATATGCTCAATCTCATCAGTTTCCAGTGAAATGCAATTTGACCCCTCCATGTGAGGCTGGCACGCAGGCACCAGGAAGTCTAAGTGAAAATTGTCAATATCTAGGGCTGCTGGGGATTTGCAGGATCTGGAACTCCCTTCGGTGCCGACGGCTGCGTAAGTTGATTCGACATTCTGAAAGACTATGTGTCAGTATCTCCTAAAACTACATTCATGCCCTGCGCGCCACGATTCCTCTCTGTATGGTCCCAACACAGACGCGTACTTATGCTCACAAATGCAGACAAACTGGAAGGTTCTGTGAGCACCACTATTCGTAAGTGCCCCGGACATGCACCTATCCAAATGCCCACCTACACTGCAGGATAAAGCATGGTAGTCACACAGCGGGGATGCCATACGGCATGGAGAATGAAAAAAGGCCCAGTGCAGGCAACAATGTGGATGAGTCTCACAACCACAGAGCCGAGGAAATCAGACCCCAGAGTATCTACTGTTTGCCAGGTAACGGGGTAGGCAAGTGACGCACATTGTCTCATTCAGCCCTAGTCACGAGACTTTGACCTGCTGCAATTATCCCATTGTGCAAACAAGGAGACCGCGGATCTGAGCGTTTAGGTGTCTTGTCTACATTCAGAGCTCGTATGTAACAGACCATACAGTGCCCATCACACCAAGAGCTGGAAACAGTGCCCGGTCCCTTCCCACGGATGTCCTAGGACAAGGCGGGCACAGGCTGGTCAGACCCTCGCAAATGGGAGAGCACTTACCCGCCAGCTCCCCTGACACTGCACGCTAAGAACTGATTCTTTTCCGTTCCGGGTGATGTTCCTGTTGTTCAGGACCCTGAATAATTCGACCCTTGGTTCAAATGGTTCCAGTCCATGTGACTGGTGGCCACCATCCAGTGGGCTCCTCATCTGTCTCCCCCCACCCACCGCAGCCCCTCTGGCCTCTTACCCGCACTACAGCCACAGGGGGACCTTTAAAATGCAAATATGGGGGCGCCTGGGTGGCTTGGTCGTTTGAGCGTCCGACTTAGGCTCAGGTCATGATCTCATGGTCCATGAGTTCGAGCCCCGTGTCGGGCTCTGGGCTGATGACTCAGAGCCTGGAGCCTGCTTCCGATTCTGTGTCTCCCTCTCTCTCTGCCCCTCCCCTGTTCATGCTCTGTCTCTCTCTGTCTCAAAAATAAATAAACGTTAAAAAAAAAATTTTTTTTTTAAATAAAATGCAAATATGACGTCAAGACCCTCTCCTCCAGTGCCAGGGGCTGAAGAAAATCCCTCACCGATTCCCCTGGGTTCCATTTATGGGTCCACCGGGAAGGGCTATGATTAGTATTATTTTTTTCACGTTATGTCCTTCTGTTCTTCATGTGTTAAGATGGTCTTCCTTTTTTGAAATGATACAGATACGTACCTGTTGTTGCTTTTCTAGTCCCAAATAACCAAAATAGAATATATATATATATAGATATATATATCTATATATATCTATATCTATCTATCTATCTATATCTATATCTATAATTTGCTGTCGGGGGGACACAGTTGGTCTTTTCTGCCATTGGTTTATGGCTTGGAGTCTTGTCTCCATTACCTCTTGGCTATGTGACCTTGAGTAAGCAATCCGGCTTCTCTGCACCTCGCTGCCTCCTCCCCGGGGCCTTTGGGAGGGTTAAGCGATCGAACCTGTGGAAAGCCCTCCTCCTTCAGCCCGCTGCTTGAGCCACAACGGGTGGCGGGGATCATCGTCCTTATTCCCAGGGCAACGGTGCCACCTAGTGGTTCTTTATCCCTGCCGCACCCGGTGCTGCTTCTGCCTGGCAATAATAAGCGGGATCCTTGTACATCCGCCAAGGCTGAGGGAGAAGCAGGGAGAAAAGCCATAAATATTCATGGCCTCGTATAAAGCACAGGCCTGTCCATCTCCCTGAGAATAAAGTTTGTGCTCTGTCCAAGCTGTCAGCTCTAGAAGAGGAAAGAAAATGAAATCTCTCTCCCTGGCCCCGGGGGTGGGGGTGGGGGGCGTGGGTTGCTCTCTGGGGAGGGGGGAAAGCTGTGTCTTCACCCTGGCTGACAGGGCAGTGGGGCCTCGGTCTTGTCACCCACTGGGGCCCGGGCTGGGTGTCAGGTCGCGGCCAGCCACAGGCTCTCCTTGCCTCTTGCTTTCCTGCGAGGTCTGAAGAATGCAAAAGAACAGTCAGCTGAAGCGGGAGCCCTTTTTGGGACAGTCACCAAAGAGGGACAAATGTAAGCTCCGTACTCCCTCCGGGAAGGGTCTTGTGGCTGACAGAGCCACTAGCCATTGGAAACAGCCCTCGGTCCTCAGAAAAGTTGCTGCAGGAGAGTCGGTGAGACCCAGAAGCCACAAGAGCACCCTCTCGTTTTACATTCCTGCCTGCGTGTGAGAGACTGACATTGACTTTCCTGTCTGTGCTCTGGCTTTGGTTTAGCCTGTGAGCCTGGGAAGGAGGCTCAGCAGGGGGCCAAGAAGGGTGGCCTCTGGGAAGAAGCAGGCTTGCAATCAAATCCCCGTTCTGACACTTGCTGACTGTGTGGCCTTGGGCAAGTCGCTGTCTCCTTGACCTTGTTTCTGCATCTGTAAACTGGGGGTGACCCTAGTATACCCCTCAGGGATTCGATGCGGGATTTGAGTGTGCTAATCTATCTCGCCACTTCAGGTGTCTGCAGAGGCCAGGTAGGCCTTGGAAATGAGGGAGATGAGCCAGGAGCAGGGCAGCAGGGACTGGGGACAGACAACTCAAAATCCCAAGATTTGGGTGTCGTATGTTTGGTTTTGCACAAGAGTCCGTGGGTCGCCTTTGGCACCGTGGGGCTTCACTGACCTGATGGGATAGATTTGGTTAGCAGGGGAGTGTGGTAGAAAGAAACGTGGCCCCAGTGCTGCCAGTTTTTCTCAAACGTTCGAGAGAAACAGGAAATCAGCTGCATTTTTCAATGCTGGCCATTAAACGACATTTTATAAACAATGCACCGGGACGCAGACAAAATCCTGCGTCAGCTGTGTGACCTCGAGAAAGTCTCTTAACGACTCTGAGGTTCTGTGTCTTCCGTGAATAATGATGGTAAGAATACACCCAGCTCCTGATCTTAGCCATTTACAGAGATTACTCTCTTCAAACGTTCCCTCCGTGTGATGAGCCACGGATTGCTTTTAACGCTCAGTTTACGGGTGAGGAAACGGGGGCACAGGGAAGCCAAGGAGCTCGCCCAGAATCCCACAACCAGACAGGACTATTGTGAGGCTTCAGAATGAAATAGTGCATGTAAACAGTTAGTGGCTATTAGCTGCGGTTATTTGCATTGTCAGTATCACTACTGTTATTGAGAACAGAAATGGCTCACGGTCAGGTCTCACGTTTAATTGGATGACCGAAGCAAGCCGCTAGACTTCAACCTGCCAGGCAAAGACAGAGGCCAGCTCTAAATGATGCTTTATATATATTTGCAGGTTGCTCTTGACCATCTTAACGTGGTTTTTTTTTGTTTTGTTTTTTGTTTTTTGGGGTTTTTTGTTTGTTTTTTTACACACAGGCACCAGGCTACCCTGCCAATGGGTTTCCTGGGACGATAATTAGATTTAGACCCCTGGTGCAGTGGATAGATTTTCATCTCAGGGTGACCAAGCCAATCCTGACCTGTAATTTACAGCTTGAGTTGTTCTGAAATCAATATGGATTTGCTCTTCGCCGAGTGGGCTGTAAAACATGGGTGATGGGCGGCCCCGAAAAGCAGTTGACAAGGGAGCAGAGAGCTTGCTGGGGCCTGGAGAGAGAGGCCAGGCTACTTGAAAGGCAAGGCGGAGGGGGCGAGACACCGACCTCGGTCCCAACGGGCTGGGGTCAGAGCCGCCCAGCCTTCCCGCTGGGGTCCGCACGGGACCCGGTCTTGCTGAGAGAGTAGATCGGATTGGCAGCGAGGTGTGGTAGGAGGAGAACCAGTTTTGGAGTTGGGTAGAACCGCGTTTGTGAGCCAACCGTGCAGTTTTTCTGCCTGTGGTACGCCGGGGGGATTGGGCTCCATTCCCCGACACTCAGCTTTCTCATCTGTAAAATGGGCAACTACGTGAGCCTATTGCAGAGATAAAGACGAGATGAGCCAGAGTTAGCAAGGCCCGTGCTTTACTGCCCCGTGAGTCTATCAAGCTCAAGAGTCTGTGGAGTCAGGAGGACCTGGGGGTGGAATCCTGCCCTTTTCCCCTTTACGCCCAGCAGCCTCAGGTAAGTCCCTCCACCACCCTGAGCCTCATTTTCCCTATTCGGGGCTAATCATCAAAGCCCCTACCTATGGTGGCCGTGATCGTTACATGAGCTAACGCACATGAGATGAATTAGCCCCGTGCACAGAACACAGAGAGGGCTTAGCGAGAGGAAGGCGCTATCTTCTGCCAGGCTGGTTCTTTGCTACCTCACGCCGGGCACAGACGAGGCTCTCCGTGAACACTGGCTCCGTGGCAGGGTGGATTCGTGTCTTCTCCAGGAAATAGAGAGCATCCTCCAACTGGTCACGTGAGGAGAGTTTAACGTAAAAAATTAATGACACCGAAAACATTCAAAGAACAAAAGAGTCATTAGAACGACGCACACATGCACTCTTTGCAAACGTGTGGATGAGGCATCAGACAGGCATCGTGGCAAGAGCCGGGTGGGACGGCTATGCCAGTAGCATACCACCCTCTCCACCCGTTTAGCAAGCGTTTAATAATTATCCATTAAAAAAATTTTTTGACGTGTACTTATTTTTGAGAGACAGAAATAGAGTATGAGTAGGGGAGGGGCAGAGAGAGAGGGAGACACAGATCTGAAGCAGGCTCCAGGCTCTGAGCCATCAGCACAGAGCCCGACGCGGGGCTCAAACCCACGAACCACGAGATCATGACCTGAGCCGAAGTAGGACGCTTCACTGACTGAGCCATGCAGGCGTCCCCAGAATTACCCATTATATGCCAGGGCTTGTGATGGGGGCCTGGGACACATGTGACTAAGACATGGTTCCTCTTCCTAAGAATGTCTAGATCCGGGGCACCTGGGTGGCTCGGTCGGTTAAGCGTCCGACTTCGGCTCAGGTCATGATCTCGCGGTCTGCGTGTTCGAGCCCCGCGTCGGGCTCTGTGCTGTCAGTTCAGAGCCTGGAGCCTGTTTCAGATTCTGTGTCTCCCTCTCTCTCTGCCCCTCCCCTGTTCACGCTCTGTCTCTCTCTGTCTCAAAAATAAATAAACGTTAAAAAAAAAAAAAAGAATGTCTAGATCCAGTGGGCAAGATATAGACTCTTAAATTTAAAAAGATACAATAAACCTCAACCCATTTTTTTTTAGAGATAACCAATTTATTTATTTTTTAAGTTTATTTATTTATTTTGAGAGAGAGACAGAGAGAGAGAGCGTGCACAAGTTGCGGGGGGGGGGGTGGTGCAGAGAGAAGGGGAGACAGAATCCCAAGCAGGCCCCACGCCATCAACACAGATCCCGATGCGGGGCTCGAACTCGTGAGCTGTGAGATCATGGCCTGAAGCAAGATCAAGAGGTGGACGCCTTGGGGCGCCTGGGTGGCTCAGTCGGTTGAGCGTTCGACTTCGGCTCAGGTCATGATCTCACAATCCGTGAGTTCGAGCCCTGCGTCGGGCTCTGTGCTGACAGCTCAGAGCCTGGAGCCTGTTTCCGATTCTGTGTCTCCCTCTTGCTCTCTGATCCTCCCCCGTTCATGCTCTGTCTCTCTCTGTCTCAAAAATAAATAAACGTTAAAAAAAATTTAAAAAAAAAAGAGGTGGACGCCTAACGGACGGTGCCATCGGACGCCCCAAAACTCAACCAGTTTTTAATATGACAAACAGGAAGTAACATCCTGTGCTGGTTATGCACGTGGGCTTTGAAGCCATCTCAACGTGACCTTGATGGGGGCCCTTGCCGTGCTAGGCGAAGGTCCCTGTGCCAATCACAGCACCATGCCAAACCTCAGTTTCCACATCTGCTAAGTGGGAATGATGGTTGCATGTATTTCAGGGGATCACGGTGAACACTCAACACGGTAATGTAAGTAAGTCAACGTGCTGTGAGGGGGCCGCGTGGCAAGGAACTCGGATGCCCTCCAGGAACTGAGAGTGGCCCCAGCTGACAACCAGCAAGACAATGGGAACAAAGAACTGATCCTGCCGACGGCCGACCGTGTGGACTTGGAAGGGGACCCTGAACGTCAGCAAGGGGCTCACTGACACCTTAGATGCAGCGGCTGGGGCTCTGAAGCTGTGCCTGGACCGGCGACTCGTGGAAACCACAAGATGTTAATCGTGTGTTATTTTAAGCTGCTAAATTTGAAGTCGTTCGTTTTGATCACGAAGACATTGCGTAACACCAAGACGCTAAGACGTGATGGTCGCTAAGACATTAGGTAACTTGCCCAGGTCTACACAGCTCCTCAGGGATAAGAGCCGAGATTCAGAACAAGAGGGAACCACCACACCGATTGAAACCCCACCAGCCAGAGGGGTTAAAATGCAAAAGATTTTCTGATCAGCACTCGGCTGACTGGAAAATTCAATTCATCAGAATCTCTAATTCCTGGGCCTTGTGATGAGTCAGGGATTTTCTGGATTAGAAATCGAGTTTTCTGGGACGCCTGGGTGGCTCATTCGGTTGAGCGGCAGCCTCTTGATTCTTGGTCAGGTCATGATCTCAGGGTGGTGAGATCGAGCCCCGCACTGGGCTCTGCGCTCAGCACAGAGCTTGCTTGGGAGTCTCTCTCCCTCTCTCTCTGCCCCTTCCCCACTCACGCTCTCTCTCTCTCAAAATAAATAAATAAACTTAAAAAAAAAAAAAGAAATCAAATTTTCCATGGCGATCGGGACCAATACCGCGGATGCCCAGCGGAAGGGCAGCGACCCCAGAGCCGGAAGAAGGAGGTTCCACGTCACGCGTTACACAGAGGTCTCATTCAGAATAGCCACCTGTTTCCATTTTGAAAATGCAGTGGGGTTGCTAACCTAGCCGCAGTCACCTGACCCTGTGCCTCTTCTGTGCCCCTCCCCACTGGGCCCCAGGGGCTGAAAAAGTGATGTCTTGGGACGTAGGACTCATTCCTTTTGCAGACAGAGCGCGACTCCAACGAGAGGAGATGAACGTCCGCCAACCAAACAGCCACCCCCACTCCCAGTGTGACACTAGCGGCTCTCAGTCATCCAGCCCAGAGCCCGACGCGGGGCTCGAACCCACGGACCGCGAGATCATGACCTGAGCCGAAGTCGGACGCCTAACCGACCGAGCCCCCCCGCCAGGTGCCCCACGAGACAAACAGATTGACCTAGGCTCAGCCAGCCATTCAATGGCAGAGCTCGGACATAAATGTGATGCAGACCGTCCCCGAAGCCTGTGCTTTGGCTCGTTCTGTTGGACGCTCTGAAGTAGGAGCCGGCACACCGTGGGTGCACATGTGCTGTTGCTGAGGGCTGACTGTACCCGGGCTGAGCCCCCGCCGCAGGTGACAGACTCGCCGTGAGTCTGAGGAACCTCGGCTTCAGCACCCCTCCGGTGTGGTCCAGACTCCATCCATTCCTTAGTTGAGATTCACTGAGAACCCACAGTGACAAACACCCAGTGGGGAAGCAGGCAAAGTCCCTGCTCTCGGGGAACTTGAATTCTAACATAAAGGTAATCCTGATAAACAAGAAAAGCCGGAAATCAAGTAGTTTTTAAAGATACGTGTCGGGGTGCCTGGGTGGCTCAGTCGGTTAAGCCTCCGACTTCAGCGCAGGTCATGATCTCACGGTCCGTGAGTTCGAGCCCCGCGTCGGGCTCTGTGCTGACGGCTCGGAGCCCGGAGCCTGCTTCAGATTCTGTGTCTCCCTCTCTCTGTTCCTCCCCCGCTTGCACTCTCTCTCTCTCTCTCTCTCTCTCTCTCAAAAATAAATAAAGATTAGGGGCGCCTGGGTGGCGCAGTCGGTTAAGCGTCCGACTTCAGCCAGGTCACGATCTCGCGGTCTGTGAGTTCGAGCCCCGCGTCGGGCTCTGGGCTGATGGCTCAGAGCCTGGAGCCTGTTTCCGATTCTGTGTCTCCCTCTCTCTCTGTCCCTCCCCCATTCATGCTCTGTCTCTCTCTGTCCCAAAAATAAAATAAACGTTTAAAAAAAAAATAAATAAAGATTAAAAAAAAATTAAAGAAAAGAAAAGATACTGAGATATGAAGGAGCCACAGGGGGATCTTCATAGGGAAACCAGAGAAGACCTATCTCAGGAGCAGAGCTGGGACGAGAATGGAGACAGGGAGGGAGCCAGGCTGGGACTTGGAGGAAGAGTGCTCCAGGCCCATGGAAGAGCAGGTGCAAAGGCCCTGGGGTGGGAATGAGCGAGGCCCACACAAGGAAGAGAACGGATGCAGTTAGGAGGCTGACACACAGTACACACGGTGAAACACAGGGGGCGCTGGTGTGGCATGAGGTCAGAGAAGGTCATCAGGGGTTTTAGGATAAAAGGAACTTGGACTTCATCCTGCGGCCACAGACGGCCAGGAAGAGGAGAAGCAGGATCCAAGTTGCACAGACATTCCAATGTCCCTGACTGCCATGGGGAGATTGGAAGAGACAGCTCTAAGAATGGGGGCAGGGAGAACAGGTTGGAGGCCCAGCAGTGGTCCTAGCCCGGCCACCCTGAGGGACTTCTTGCTTTATCCCACTCCAGAGGCCCTGGGATCCTGACCCTCAATTCACTAAGCTCTTTCTTGCCTCCAGGTTTCTCACAAGGCGTTCCCTCATCTCACTCAACGATGAAAGAGACAATCCCCGAAAGCTCCTTTCTCTAACCACCTCTCCAGCTCCTTCTTTACACCGGCTTCCCTCCCTTCACGTCTGTTCACCTGGGAAGCGTTCTCTGACCCCACGTCCAAGTAAACGCCCGTGGCATCTAGCTCTTTCCGTTGGAGCTACAGCTTGCTCAGAGCTAGTGAAGGCTACTCACCCCTTCCCCTCCAAGAGCCTATGAAGGCAGGCTCTTTGTGCCCCCCCACAGGAAGCACATAGAAGGCCTTCAGCAAAGTTGGGGCGCCCGGGTGGCTCAGCAGGTTGAGCGACCAACTCTTGGTTTCGCCTCAGGTCATGATCTCACAGTTTCGTGAGTTCAAGCTCCGTGTTGGGCTCTATGCTGACAGGGCGGAGCCTGCTTGGGATTCTCTCTCTCCCTCTCTCTCTCTGCCCCTCCCCCACTTGCACGCACTCTCTCTCTCTCTCTCTCTGTCAAAATAAATAAGCTTAAAAAAATCTCAGCAAAAATTTAGTTGATGGAGTCATATTTTGTTGAAGCTAGTGGCAATTTGAGATTTATGCTGCTGACCCCAAATGCTTTTTAAACAATGAAGTAGGGTCAGTCTTTCAAACGAATGTGTTTGTCGAGCAATAACCGTGATTGGTAGCATGCCTCGTGTGCGCTGGGGACAGCGCTAAGCGCGTGAACTCCACTCACTCACCTAATTATCTCCATAACCATAGGAAGTGGGAGCGCTCACCCCCACTTCTCAGATGGGAAACTGAGGATGGAAATGGGTAAGAAACTAGCCCAAGAACACCTCGTGACTGGGTAATGGAGTCCAGTGGCTATGCGATTTGAGTCCACGTCCGTTTGGGTACAGAGCTCATCATCTTTTGACCGCTGATTCCTGAAAATAGGAAATGAGGAAAACACTCATTCCTTCAGCAAGTATTTACCAAGTAGCAGCTTTGCAGGTGGAGGAGGGTGTGCTGTGTATTAGCCAGGGCTCCTGCCTTCTAGGAGAGCAGCATCTAGTAGGAGAGATGAGACCCGGAGGGACGGGTCAGGGCAGCGCTGATAACCTGGGATCCACATGAACCAGTTCCGAGAAGCACTGAGATCAAAAGAACAATTTAACAACCCCAGGAATACCAGCAAAATGACTCACATTCACTTATTATAATTCTCCAACGCTGTGAACTCATAGTGCACCGCAAAATGCCTTAAAACTCCTTTTCCAGCCCAGCGTCACCCCAAACTACCTTCTACACTCTTGACTGATACACTTTTTTCCCTTCTGCCTTAAGATTCCTTATCACCAAAGCTACAAACAGCAGACAAAACCTGAACCAGCGCCTTTGACAGGCTGCGAAGGCCGTGTTCTCCCAGGGACACGTTTCAGTGCAGACACACGCACCCACACGCACACACACACGCACAGGCACACACGCACACACACACTGATTTCACTGTTTTGCCTATCATTTCACAGGGTCCGCAGACTTCCGGAATCTTACCCGCTGTTTCCGAATGAGGATCCCCACCGCTGGTCACCTGAAAAGGCTTCAGTGCCTTAGCATTCACCAAAGGAAAAGAGCCTCTGCTCCTTCCGAGTGCATGAGAAAACTTCAGAAATGTGTGTAAAAACAGGTGCACTCCCAACCAAATAACCCGCCCCTTGCTGCTTCAGAAGCTTGTCTTTCTCCACAGTCTCCAGCCTGAAGTGGCTTTTGTTCCCGGGGAGCAGGAAACTCTGTGATTAGGAGAGGAGATGACAATGGCCTTAGCTGCCCTCCAGAGCTGGAGCTAACTCTCTCCTTTTTGGTCTGAGTTTGGGTTCTCCATACCCAGGGTGGTTTTAATGCAACTGCATCTTATGGTTCCGGAGACCAGCAATTCTCAGCCGCTGCACCTCCTCGCCGCTGGATGGCCATCATCGCCAGGGATGTTGGAAAACAACCTGAACTCTTGGTGAAATATCACAGTTGGGAAATGATTGGCTTCGAAAATAAATTGGAGAACACTCAAGTTTCTCTCTAGCATGATGCTGCTTTCAATGCCCTCTTTTCAGATGTGCTTTCCTGAAAACACATGGTGGGGGATGGGTGGGAATGGGCAGTCGGTACCGTCTGGGGGAATTCTGAATAACCCTAGGATACCCGCACAACCCTTCATGATTCCTGATTTTTTTTTTTTATGTTCAGAAAGGCCTTCGTTAACCCCAAGGGGGTTTTTTTGGTCACTATTTTCACTCCTTCCAGAATAATGCTTCCAAACCCCAGTTATTTGAATGTCACTTTCAAGATTTTTGTCCTATCCCTTATTATTTTTTATCTAATATTTATTCCAATAGGCACCCTTCTGTAGTCTTACAATAATAATCATGAAATCATGGGGTTAATGTGTTTGTTATTTCCCCTCAAGACGCATTAAAATGAGGGCTCAACTTTAAAAATAAAAATCACTTGGGGAGCCTGAGTGTCTCAGTCAGTTAAGCGGCTGACTTCGGCTCAGGTCACGATATCACCGTTGGTGAGTTTGAGGCCCGCATGGGGCTTTGTGCTGACAGCTCAGAGCCGGGAGCCTGCTTCGGATTCTGTGTCTCCCTCTCTCTCTGCTTCTCCCCTTCTCGTTCTCTGTCTTTCCCTCTCTCTCAAAATAAATAAACATTAAAAAAATTTTTTAAATAAAAATAAAAACCACTATCCAGGTACAATGAAAAATCATTCCCTATATTCCCCTCACCCAGTGGTACGGTTACCACATTTTTTAATGTTTATTTTACTTTTGAGAGAGAGAGAGAGAGAGAGAGATACCATGCGCGGGGGAGGGGCAGGGAGCGAGGGAGACAGAGGATCTGAAGCAGGCTGTGCACGGACAGCACAGAGCCCGATGTGGGGCTCGAACCCACGAACCATGAGATCAGGACCTGAGCTGCAGTCGGATGCTTAGCCAGCTGAGCCCTCCAGGTGCCCCTGTTTGCCACATTTTGAGGACACACTGTTGTAATAAGTAAGTGCCTTCAGGAGTTGAAAGAAATTACCTTTGATCCATTTATTCATTTGTGAATTGCATTTCATCTTTTAAAATCATCTGTTACAAAAAAATCTGTCAGTTTCTCACTACGTAGCAGGCACTGACCTGAGCACGTGCACACTCACGATGGTTGCCATTGCTGTTCCCGTTTCACAGATGGAGAAAAAGAGGCTCAGAGAGGTCTGAGGGTCTTGCCCAAAGTCACACAGCCTATGCCTTCCAGGGTGGACAGAACCAGGTTCCTGTCTTCCTGTCTAACAGTCCCCCTCTAAACAGCCAAATCACAGCGCGGACATTTGTTTGTGAAATATGTCGCTGTGTTCCGGCAGTCTAGAATATTTCCAAGAGTTTCTCAAAATCCAGCAGAATAAATATCAGATTTTTTATTGCCCACCACATAATAGGAATAGGACTTATTACTGTCGGAGCGCCAGACTTTCGGAAGCCTCCATAAATCTGGCGCTCCAATTGACTCCATATGCATTTCAGCAAAACCCGGCCCGCGCAGGGGAGCAGTGGATGTAATTATAATATGGAGTGGGGCTTTTGGATTAATCACATTCTGAATATTAACTGTGCATTATGCTGATTTCCTTGTAAATATATTCAGAAGCCCCAGCGTGTGTACCTGACTCAGGCTTACACAATCAGAATAGCAAATGTCCTGAATGTGGGGCTGGAAACAGTCCCATCTGCAGTGCGTGAAGCTGAGTTTCATTTCCTCCGAGAGAAAGAATATTTCCGCCCTCTCCAGGAGGCCTCAAAACACAATGTATGGTTTTCCGACACCAGGGAAGGAGCCGTGTTTGTTTTCAACTGCCTGGTTCAGAATGGATTTTGTCAAAAACGAGAACACATTTTTTTTCCCCCCAGCGAATTCTTGGGAGGATATTTCTGGCCCTAGAACTTCTTTACGAATAAGCCCTTCCGTATGAGTGTCTTTACTAGGTGGGTGGTGGGGGCAGAAGGTGGCGGAGGAGAGAACAGGATGGGGAACAGTGTGACGAAGGACTGAGGTTTAGAAGGAAAGTCCTGGGGGCACCTGGGTGGCTCAGTCGGTTAAGCCTCTGACCTCGGATCAGGTCATGTTCTCATGGTTTGTGAGTTCGAGTACCGCATCGGGCTCTGTGCTGACGGTGCGGAGCCTGGAGCCTGCTTTGGATTCTGTGTCTCCGGCTCTTTCTGCCCCTCCCCCACTCACATTCTATCTGTCTCTCTCTCAAAAGTAAAAAAAAAGTATTAAAAAAAATTAAAAAGAAAAAAGGAAAATCCTGGATCACAGTTCTGCTCAGGACACCGCTGGGGTAAACTTGAGAACAGACAACACCCCCTGGGAGTCACAATTCATCATTCACAAAGAAAGGCGTGTACTTGTACAATTTCATCCCGCACTCACGGCAACTGTGAGAGGTAGGTGTTATGATTCCCACTTTGCAAATGTAAAAACTGAGATCTGAACAGTCTTGCTTTGAGGAAATGTGAGTAAACCAGGTGTGGGCGAGGGGCCTGGAGATGGGCACGAAGCTAAAGGGGCACCGAAAAACTCAGCAATCAAGAACAATAATATTTTAATGCCGTAATTTATAATTACTGCAAAAAAGCTGTGATGAGCAAAATAGCAACATTTTAAATAAAGACAGGATTAGTAACAGTGCTTTGCTGAGCCTTCTGGAGCCTGAGACAAAAGGATATATCAGTAATACTGACTCACCTTTAGCTCGATTAACTGAGTTGGGGTTGTTTTTTTTTTTTTTTTTTTTGGTGTGTGTGTGTGTTTTCTTTTTGTTTGTTTATTTGTTTGTTTTTGGCCTCTCCTTGAATTTTGTGGCTCAGTGGCCTCAACCTAGTTCCAGCCCATCATGGGAGCCAGAATTATCTCCCTAAATCACACATGTGCCCATGTCAGGCCTCTGATCCCATCCTTCGGAGGAGGAGGGTTCCATATTACCTACTGAAAAGAATCCAGATGGCCAAGCCTGCCTTGGAGAAGCTTCTGGAAGAGAGGGAGCACTGTGGCTCTGGGATTTACATGCATCAAATGATTAATAAGCTTTGGGATAACAACACAGTCTCTGGACTTCGGTGGCCTGTGTTGGGAACCTCTTCTATCATTTACTGGCAATGTGACCTTAGGTGATGAAGTAAAAGTCCCAGGATCGCGGTTTTCTCTCCTAAAAATAGGGAGGGCGGCCATGCCTGTCTCACAGAGTTGTTAAGAAAATTCAAAAGTAAGAAACAACGAGAATCATTAAAAAATAGCATCATTTGGGGCGCCTGGGTGGCGCAGTCGGTTAAGCGTCCGACTTCAGCCAGGTCACGATCTCGCGGTCTGTGAGTTCGAGCCCCGCGTCAGGCTCTGGGCTGATGGCTCGGAGCCTGGAGCCTGTTTCCGATTCTGTGTCTCCCTCTTTCTCTGCCCCTCCCCCGTTCATGCTCTGTCTCTCTCTGTCCCAAAAATAAATAAAAAACGTTGAAAAAAAAAATTAAAAAAAAAAATAGCATCATTTATCGAGTACCAATTTCCCCAGCATCTGGCAAATATGGTTAGTGCTCCATCAATTCATTCAACTAATATTTAGTAAGCATCTACTACGTGCCAGGTACATAGTGCTAGATCTTTCGAGCCTCAGTAAGGGCTAGTTATTGCTCTTGCTGTTCTAGCAACAGCCCACGAGGCAGGTACCACTGTTTTCATGCTCCTTCTATAGGCAAGGAAACTGAGGCTCAGAGAGATGAAATTATACCCCCGAGATGAGCCACCGGTTAAATTGAAGAGCCAGGATTGGACCTCATTTAGGTCTGGCTCCAAAGCCCGCTGAGTTCTCAGTGAAGTCCGTCAGACGCGTTCCTGAGTGTGTTTGTCTCTGCCTTGGGACTGGGAGCTTCCAGAAGGTGTGCCCTGTGGGCAAAGGCCCAGCCTCTTGTGTCTGCAAAGGCCCAGCAAAGGGCTTTGTTTACAGCCAGTGCTCAACGGAATGGCCCACAAAGTAAACTGAGTCTTGTCTTGCAGCCTTCTCGAGTATGCTTTGAGGTTTGTGCCCTAGGATTTACCCCCATGATGGAGACTGTATGTGCTTCTTCTCTGAACTCCTGGTTCTTTGCAAGAAAAGAGAAGCCGGCTGGGATGGTGGCGGTGGTGGTGTCCACAGTGAAACTTGTCTTTTGCCCCCACGTGCCTGCTCCTTCTCGAGGCTCCTGTCTCAGTGGACGTAGCACAGTCCTTGGTTCACACGAGACAGCGGGCATCGCTCTTTCCTTCCTCCTCCTCTCTTGTCCCCTGGCGGTCACTCAGCTGCCACGTGCTGGGGATCCCACCCCTTACGTCTTTTCCCATCGGCCGCTTCTCTCCTTTCCTCCACCACCTCAGGCCAAGCTGCCTCCAGTTTTTGCTTAGATGCCTGAAACCACCTCATCCCTGCTCTGTACCTGCTTCCAGCCTGGCCCCCCTTCCATTCCACTCTCCACTGGGCAATCAGAACCGCTTTTTCAATCACAGATCTGACCCAGTCTCTCCTCCGCCTCAAACCCTGCAAAGGCTCAGTTTCCCATAAGCTGGTCTCTGAAGCGGGGCATCCGCAAACTGGGGGCGATGGATGCTGATCCTCCCGGCCAAGGGAAGAAGGTATAAGAACCACTTTTGTTTTGCATAAGAAGGTATAAGGACTCCTACTGTTTATTTTCTACTGTATCTGTTTGGAAGCTCTATTTTGAGTCACGTTTCATGACGTAACAGTTTCTTAGTTCAATTTCCCTGGAAGCAGAGCTTGAGGCAAGGATTTGGATGCATGGGACTTCTTCAGGGAGTGCACTTAGGAGGAACCTATGAGAGAGTAAGGGAAGCAAGATGGAGTCGAAGGAAAATGCTACCCAAAGGTGTGGTCTTAGCTCTGGAGTCGAGCTTCAGCTTGATCCAACTGGGAGCTCTAGAAGGTGAATTGCACCACAGGGTGTTGACCTTCTGTATACCTCTATCAGCCGCCTGACCCTACGGTGATGGGCAATGTCCACTTCCAAACGAGGCAGCTGCTGTTGGCCAAGGACAATCTTTTAGAGGGGAGAGCAGCTCTTCTGTGATGGGCATTCCACATGGAAAAGGGAGGGGATCAGGCACCGAGAGCGTTGACTGTATGCACAGGGTGTGGTAAGAAGGTATTAGACTCTCTGTTAGTATCTACCTTCCACCTCTTCCTTTTACATTGTCTCCATATTTTATAATAGACACCTCACCACCGTATATGTCACGTATTATTAGTACAAGACCATGGATGCAGTTTAACAACAACTAGATCAGTGATTAGGATAAAAGCTCATCTGGTTTTTTTTGACTCCCTAGGGTTTATAGGTGAACTTGAATCTATGTCTGATTCCCGAGCCACATGGGTAGAATCAAGTCATACAGAGAAGCCAGGGCCCAGATAGGCAAGAATGCACCTCAAGCAGGGGGAATGTGGACATTAGAGGGCTCCAGGCTTGTTTATTTTGGAATCCAGCATTTGAACGCTTTGGCCCAGTCTCTTCTGGTCATTTCATCACTCACTGGGAACGTGGGAAGGGAATGATTGCACCGAGGGGAGCCCTTGCAGTGGTTTTCAGAGGCTCTAATAATTCTGACATCTTTTTACCTTTTCTTGTGCCTCAACCCTTAATGGACCCTTCAGATGCTGTGAAATCCACAATCTATCTCATCCTTGGCCAAGAACGGCAGCCAGAGTGGAAAGTCTCATGGGAACCAACCGTGTGAAGGCAATCCGCTTTGAAACCACAGGGATTCCTGCCTTATGCCCACCTGAGCCCTGCATGCAAATTACTCTGATCTGAGCTTCTGGTGCTGGGCTGGGAGGTCTAAATTCAGCTCCCACCTGGAATAGAGTCCAGTGAAGAAGGAAGGACTCGGAAGTCAGATACAGTGGGGACCCAACCTCACCTTGGCCAACTACCAAACCTTACAGCTCTGTGCCCCTGGGCAGCTTACATAATTTGTCTGAATTCCAGGTGTTGTTTTTTTTTTTTTAAGTTTATTTGTTTATTTTTAGAGAGACAGAGACAGCATGAGTGGGGGAGGGGGTGGACAGAGAGAGTGGGAGAGCGAAAAGCCCAAGCGGGCTTTGCGCTTCTGGCACAGAACCTGATGCGTGGCTTGAACTCAAGAAACCGTGAGATCAGGACCTGAGCTGGAACCAAGAGTCAGACACTTAATGGACTGAACCACCCAGGCATCCCTGAAGTCAAGGTCTTTACAACATCTAGGTCAGTTTCCCAGAGCCAAACCCAGGACAGACAAACCACAGGACTGTGCTCAATAAGACGTGTATATCTATATGTATATGTGCATATATAAAATGTGGTTGTACACATACATGTATATCTGCTAATTTTATAATCTCAAAAACCCTGTTAGCTGGGCACATTGTCTTAATTTTATAGATGAGGGACCCGAAGCTCAGAGAGGTTGAGTCACTTACTATAGCCACTACGCGATGGAGCTGGGATTCGAACCAGGCAACTTACCTCTCGCCCTTCATTGCCTCCCAGATCCTCCCTTACTTAAGTTATTAGCACCCAGCTGCAGACTCCGAACACTTCTGAGACGGTGACGGCTTCGTTCGCAGGCGCTTGGAACTCATAATCAGAAAGCAGACGTCATCTTTATTAAATCCCACGTGGTAGCCAGTTGGGTGTAGAAACAGCACGAATCTCATGGTTTGAATGTCTTCTTTATCCCGGTTGGTGCCTACCCTAAATTAAAATCCCCCGAAGGTACCGCTGTCTTAATCAACAGTTTGCCTGGTTAACACGGTAAACATTTTCCTTGTTGTGGAGCGGATCGTGCCAATTAAAGGCACAGATGATGCTGAGCAGGAGGGCAGGGTGTGTGCGCCTGCTGAGAAGCCCAGCCTTTTCTGGCCAGCTGCGGTCCCCACATCCCTGCTGGGGGTTCACTGAGACCCAGGGCTCTGGAACGACAGCCATTTCTACCCAGGATGCAGCTGCCATGCGCCTTCGGCTACCCGTGCCGGTTGGGGGCGTGGGTTTGGAGCCATTGAGACATGCCTGTGTGTCTGGCCCCCTCCCTGTGTCCGTTTCCTCAGCAGTACCTGCCTCATGGGGTGCTACAGAACTTGCTTCATGAGCAGAGGTGAAGCCTGAATGAAGAGACGCGTACACAGGTACTCAGCACGGGGCTTGGCGCTCAAGAGTGGAAGCCCTTCTCCCCTCCCCCTCCATCTGCGCTAGTGGATATTTTTTGACACCCTTTTGGCCAGTGAGCATCATTACAATGTTCTTCCTCAGTGGGGGCATTTTCCCTTAAGAGTCCTGCTTACTCAAAGAAAGACTGAAAAATTCACTTGCGAGCATGTGACTCAACCCCCGGGACTCAGTCTTGGAAGACCGGGATTGTTTTTGTCCTTGTAAATTTCCTATGCAAGCATCACATGGGGGGGCACCTGGGTGGCTCAGTCAGTTGAGTGTCAAACTCTTGGTTTCAGCTCAGATCATGATCTCACGGTGGAGTTCATGACCTCAAGCCCCGCCTCCAGCTGCAGGCTGAGAGCACAGAGCCCGCTTGGGATTCTCTCTCTCCCCTCTCTCTGCCCCTTCCCTGCTGATGCTCTCTCTCTCTCTCTTTCTCTCTTTCAAAATAAATAAACTTTAAAAAAAGAACAACATACGTATAGAAAATCACACACAGCTTAATTATGCCCTTTATTAAATATTTACAAACCAACTATTTTCCTGTATCCAGGCATAAAACACAAAATAGAATGTTGCCAGCTCCCCTGGAGACCCTGCTGAGCCCCCTTCCCCTTATTATTCCCCAGGGGTATCTGCTGTCCACACCTCTAAAAGCACAGGCTAGTTTTGCTCATGTTTGAACTTCGGATAAATGGAATCAGGCAAAGTTGTATCTAGAGAGACATTCATGGAGTTTCTATGAAAGGGATTAATGGAAATATAAGTGGGGTGGAATATAGATAGAATCGAATGAAATTATATAAAGAATACATACTGTGTCTGTCTTCTTTCATTCAACACTTTGTGGGCTTCATCCGTGTTGTCGCATGTAGCTGTAAGTCATTCAATATTATTTCAGCGTAGTGCTTCACTGTGTGACAATTCATTCACTCAACTGTTTAGGGACATTTGGATTGTTTCCGGTTTTCAGCTAATACAAGTAGGGCTTCTATGAACATGCTTACACATCTTTGTTGGTGACCAGACGTGTGCATTTCCTTTGAGTAGAATTGCTGAGTCGTGGCGTATGTGTGCGATTGGCCTTGCTAGATACGGTGAAATCAACTTACGAAGGTTTATATCAAGTTACACTGCCACCGATAATATATGAGAGTTTTCGATTGCTCAGATGCTTGGTGTTGTCTGTCTTTTTAATTTAATTATTCTTATTTTTTGTTTTTAATTTTATTTTTTATTTTTTAAAATTTGCATCCAAATTAGTTAGCATATAGTGCCACAATGATTTCAGGAGTAGATTCCTTAGTGCCCCTTACCCATTTAGCCCATTCCCCCTCCTACAACCCATTTAGCCCATTCCCCCTCCTACAACCCCTCCAGCAACCCTCAGTTTGTTTTCCATATTTCTGAGTCTTTTCTGTTTTGTCCCCCTCCCCGTTTTTATATTATTTTTGTTTCCCTTCCCTTATGTTCATCTGTTTTGTCTCTTAAAGTCCTCAAATGAGTGAAGTCATATGATCTTTGTCTTTCTCTGACTAATTTCGCTTAGCATAATACCCTCCAGTTCCATCCACGTAGTTGCAAATGGCAAGATTTCATTCTTTTTGACTGCCAAGTAATACTCCATTGTACATATATACCACATCTTCTTTATCCATTCATCCACCGATGGACATTTGGGCTCTTTCTATACTTTGGCTATTGTCAATAGAGCTGCTATAAACATGGGGGTGCATGTGTCCCTTTGAAACAGCACACCTGTATCCTGTGGATAAATACCTAGTAGTGCAATTGCTGGGTCGTAGGGTAGTTCTATTTTTCGTTTTTTGAGGAACCTCCATACTGTTTTCCAGAGTGGCTGCACCAGTTTGCATTCCCACCAGTTCGCAGTGCAAAAGAGATCCTCTTTCTCTGCATCCCCACCAACATCTGTTGTTGCCTGAGTTGTTAACGTTAGCCATTCTGACAGGTGTGAGGTGGTATCTCATTGTGGTTTTGATTTGTATTTCCCTGATGATGAGTGACGTTGAGCATCTTTTCATGTGTCAGTTGGGCCATCTGGATGTCTTCTTTGGAGAAGTGTCTATTTACGTCTTTGGCCCATTTCTTCACTGCATTATTTGTTTTTTGGGTGTTGAGTTTGATAAGTTCTTTACAGATTTTGGATACTAACCCTTTATCTGATATGTCGTTTGCAAATATCTTCTCCCATTCTGTCGGTTGCCTTTTAGTTTTGCTGATTGTTTCCTTCAATGTGCAGAAGCTTTTTGTTTTGATGAGGTCCCAGTAGTTCATTTTTGCTTTTGTTTCCCTTGCCTCCGGAGACGTGTTGAGTAAGAAGTTGCTGTGGCCAAGGTCAAAGAAGTTTTTGGCTGCTTTCTCCTTGAGGATTTTGATGGCTTCCTGTCTTACATTGAGGTCTTTCACCCATTTTGAGTTTGTTTTTGTGTATGGTGTAAGAAAGTGGGCCAGGTTCATTCTTCCGCATGTCGCTGTCCAGTTTTCCCAGCACCACTTGCTGAAGAGACTGTCTTGATTCCATTGGATATTCTTTCCTGCTTTGTCAAAGATTAGCTGGCCATACGTTTGTGGGTCCATTTCTGGATTCTCTATTCTGTTCCATTGATCGGAGTGTCTGTTCTTGTGCCAGTACCATACTGTCTTGATGATTACAGCTTTGTAGTATAGTTTGAAGTCTGGGATTGTGATGCCTCCTGTTTTGGTTTTCTTTTTCAAGATTGCTTTGGCTATTTGGGGTCTTTTCTGGTTCTGTACAAATTTTAGGATTATTTGTTCTAGCTCTGTGAAGAATGCTGGTGTTATTTTGATAGGGATTGCATTGAATATGTAGATTGCTTTGTGTAGTATTGACATTTTAACAATATTTGTTCTTCCTATCCAGGAGCATGGAATCTTTTTCCATTTTTTTTGTGTCTTCTTCAATTTCTTTCATAAGCTTACTATAGTTTTCAGTGTATAGATTTTTCACCTCTTCGGTTAGATTTATTCCTAGGCATTTTATGGGTTTTGGTGCAACCGTAAATGGGATCGATTCCTTGATTTCTCTTTCTGTTGCTTCATTGTTGGTGTATAGGAATGCAACCGATTTCTGTGCATTGATTTTATATCCTGCAACTTGGCTGAATTCGTGAATCAATTCTAGCAGTTTTTTGGTGGACTCTTTTGGGTTTTCCATATAGAGTATCATGTCATCTCTGAAGAGTGAAAGTTTGACCTCCTACCGACCAATTTGGATGCCTTTTATTTCTTTGTGTTGTCTGATTGAAGAGGCTAAGATTTCCAATACTATGTTGAATAACAGTGGTGAGAGTGGACATCCCTATCTTGTTCTTGACCTTAGGGGGAAAGCTCTCAGTTTTTCCCCATTGAGGATGATATTAACATTGGGTCATTCATATACGACTTTTATGATCTCGCGGTATGCTCCTTCTATCCCTACTTTCTTGAGAGTTTTTATTAAGAAAGGATTCTGTATCTTGTCAAATGCTTTCTCTGCATGTATTGAGAAGATCATATGGTTCTTGTCCTTTCTTTTATTGATGTGATGAATCATATTAATTGTTTTGTGGATATTGAACCAGCCCTGCATCTCAGGTATAAATCCCACTTGGTCATGGTGAAAAAATTTTTTTAATGTATTGTTGGATCCGATTGGCTAGTATCTTGTTGAGGATTTTTGCATCTATGTTCATCAGGGAAATTGGTCTATGGTTCTCCTTTTTAGTGGGGTCTCTGGTTTTGGAATCAAGGTAATGCTTCATAGGCTTCATAGAAAGAGTTTGGAAGTTTTCCTTCCATTTCTATTTTTTTGGAACAGCTTCAAGAGAATAGGTGTTAACTCTTCCTTAAATGTTTGGTAGAATTCCCCTGGAAAGCCATCTGGCCCTGGACTCTTGTTTTTTGGCAGGTTTTTTATTACTAATTCGATTTCCTTACTGGTTATGGGTCTGTTCAAATTTTCTATTTCTTCCTGTTTCAGTTTTGGTAGTGTATATATTTCTAGGAATTTGTCCATTTCTTCCAGATTGCCCATTTTATTGGCATATAATTTCTCATAATATTCTCTTATTATTGTTTTTATTTCTGCGGTGTTGGTTGTGATCTCTCCTCTGTCATTCTTGATTTTATTTATTTGGGTCATTTCCTTTTTCTTTTTGACCGAACTGGCTAGTGGTTTATCAATTTTGTTAATTCTTTCAAAGAACCAGCTCCTAGTTTCATTGATGTGTTCTACTGTTTTTTTAATTCGATAGAATTAATTTCTGCTCTAATCTTTATTATTTCCTGTCTTCTGCTGGTTTTGGGTTTTATTTGCTGTTTGTTTTCCAGCTCCTTAAGGCATAAGGTTAGGTTGTGTATCTGAGATCTTTCTTCCTTCTTTAGGAAGGCCTGGATTGCTATATACTTTCCTCTTATGACCGCCTTTGCTGCGTCCCAGAGATTTTGGGTTGTGGTGTTATCATTTTCATTGGCTTCCATATACTTTTTAATTTCCTCTTTAACTTCTTGGTTAGCCCATTCATTCTTCAGTCTCCAAGTATTTGTTACCTTTCCAAATTTTTTCTTGTGGTTGATTTCGAGTTTCATAGCATTGTGGTCTGAAAATATGCACGGTGTGATCTCGATCTTTTTGTACTTACTTAGGGATGATTTGTGTCCCAGTATATGGTCTATTCTGGAGAATGTTCCATGTGCACTGGAGAAGAATGTATATTCTGCTGCTTTAGGATGAAATGTTCTGAATATATCTGTTAAGTCCATCTGGTCCAGTGTGTCAATCAGAGCCATTGATTCCTTGTTGATTTTTTGATTAGATGTCTATTGTTGTGAGTGGGGTGTTGAAGTCTCCTACTATTATGGTATTACTATTGATGAGTTTCTTTATGTTTGTGATTAATTGACTTATATATTTAGGTGCTCTCACATTTGGTGCATAAATGTTTACAATTGTTAGGTCTTCTTGGTGGATAGAGCCCTTGATTATGATATAATGCCCTTCTGCATCTCTTGATACAGTCTTTATTTTAAAGTCTAGATTGTCTGATATAAGTATGGCTACTCCGGCTTTCATTTGTTGACCATTAGCATGATAGATGGTTCGCCATCCCCTTATTTTCAATCGGTCTCTTGCAAATAGCATATAGATGGATCTTGTTTTCTTATCCATTCTGTTACCCTATGTCTTTTGATTGGAGCATTGAATCCATTGATGTTTAGAGTGAGTACTGAAAGATGTGAGTTTATTGCCATTATGATGCTTGTGGAGTTGGAGTTTCTGGTGGTGTTCTCTGGTCCTTTCTAATCTTTGTTGCTTTTGGTATTTCTTTCTTTCTATATGTAGAAATAAATAATTTTTTTTCATCTTTTCTCCCCTCAGAAAGTCCCCCTTAAAATTTCTTGCAGGGCTGGTTTAGTGGTCACAAACTCCTTTAATTTTTGTTTGTCTGGGAAGCTTTTTGTCTCTCCTTCTATTTTGAATGAAAGCCTTGCTGGATAAAGAATTCTTGGCTGCATATTTTTCTGATTCAGCACACTGAATATATCCCATCACTCCTTTCTGGCCTGCCAAGTTTCTGTGGATAGGTCTGCTGCAAACCTGATCTGTCTTCCCTTGTAGGTTAGGGACTTTTTTTCCCTTGCTGCTTTCATGATTCTCTCCCTGCCTGAGTATTTTGTGAATTTGACTATGATATGCCTTGTTGATGGTCGGTTTTTGTTGAATCTACTGGGGGTCCTCTGTGCTTCCCGGATTTTGATGTCTGTGTCTTTCCCAGGTTAGGAAAGTTTTCCGCTATGATTTGCTCACATAACCCTTCTACCCCTATTTCTCTCTCTTCCTCTTCTGGGACCCCTATGATTCTGATGTTGTTCCTTTTTAATGAGTCACTGATTTCTCTAATTCTCAAATCGTGCTCTTTTGCCTTAATCTCCCTCTTTTTTTTCTGCTTCATTATTCTGTATAAGTTTGTCCTCCATATCGCTGATTCTCTGTTCTGCCTCATCCATCCTTGCCGCTGCAGCATCCATACGTGATTGCAGCTCAGTTATAGCATTTAAAATTTCATTCTGACTAGTTTTTACTTCTTTTATCTCTGCAGAAAGGGATTCTAATCTATTTTCGACTCCAGCTAGTATTCTCGTTATCGTGATTCTAAATTCTGGTTCAGACATCTTGCTTGTATCTGTGTTGGTTAAGTCCCTGGCTGTCGTTTCTTCGTGTTCTTTCTTTTGGGATGAATTCCTTCCTTTTGTCATTTTGGTTTTTTTTAAGTTTTTTTTTTTTAACGTTTTTTTATTTTTGAGACAGAGAGAGACAGAGCATGAACAGGGGAGGAGCAGAGAGAGAGGGAGACACAGAATCAGAAGCAGGCTCCAGGCTCTGAGCCATCAGCCCAGAGCCCGACGCGGGGCTCGAACTCACGGATCGCGAGATCGTGACCTGAGCTGAAGTAGGATGCTCAACCGACTGAGCCACCCAGGCGCCCCAACCTTCTGTCATTTTGAAGGGAGAAAAGGAATTAATGAGGTAGAAAAATTAAAATTAAAAAAATATTAAAATTTAAAAAGTATTAAAATTAAAAAATTAAACACACACACACACACACACACACACACACACAAATAGAATAAATGATTCTAGATCCTAGGTGTGTTTTGGTCTGGGTGTTGAAAGTGGTTTGACAGATTAGAGAAAAAAAGGGGGAAAGAAGAAAAGGAAATTGTTTGAGAATTTGAAAAAAATGAATACACTGAAGTAGACTAAAATGAGATGATGGGAGTAAAATAGAATTTGAAAAAATTTACACAAAGGTAAAGAATATATTAGAAAAAAATTAAAGAAAAATATTTTTAATAAAAATTAAAAATAAAAATGAATTTTTTCTCTTTCTATATTCAAGAAAAAGAAAAGAAACAAAAAAGAGAAAAAAGAGAAAAAAAGAAGTTGTTTGAAAATTTGAAAAAGTGAATACACTGTAGTAGACTAAAATAAAATGATGGAAGTAAAATAGAATTTGAAGAAATTTATGTAGAAGCAAAAATATAGTAAAAAAATTAAATAAAAATATTTTTAATAGAAATTGAAAGTAAAAATGAAGTTTTTCTTTCTGCATTCAAGAAACAGAAAAGAACCAAAAAAGAGAAAAAAAAGAGAAAGAAAAAGGAGATCATTTGAAAATTTGAAAATTTTCTACTGAAGTAGACTAAAGTAAAATAGAATTTGAAAAAATTTACACAAAAGTAAAAAATATAGTAAAAATATTAAAGAAAAATATTTTTAATAAAAATTGAAAATAAAAATGAATTTTTTCTCTTTCTGTATTCAAGAAAAAGAAGTGAAAGGGAAAAAAAAAATTGAATAGATGGACCTGTTAACAGATTGAAATAGGACTGAAGTTACTTCCTTTTCCCATAGAAGTCAGACTATGAAGTGCTTTATAGTCCATAAACTAAGTAGGTGGTGAAACTTGTGTTCTTAAAGAGTGAGGTTGGCTCAGTTGGGCGGGGCTCAGTGTAATGGCTCCGTTCTCCACTAGATGGCGCTGCTAGCCTACTGGGGTGGCGTGTTTGGCGTTCGTAGGTGCGTATGCGCATGCGCGGGAGCGGTGAAAATGGCGTCACCCAGCTACCCGGTCTCTAGTATCGGAACTCTGTTCTCCCCCATCAGCAATCGGGCACCCGTCCTCTGTCTTCAGGTTTTGTCCACTCCCCGCTTTTTCACTGTCCGTGACCAGGCCCCAGGGAGTACCTCTCTCCTGAGTTTTGTCTCAGATGCTGCTGTTTTCCCCGGCCCCTTACTTCTGAAGGAGTGCGGCTTTGACCTGTTCCACCCCTCTGTGGGAGGGTCTCACCGAGCAGTGGCCGAATGAGCAATGGCTGAATGACGGCTGCACCCAGGAACGCCTGCTGGAGCCTGCTGCTGCCGGTGCCTCGAGACTGCGGCCAGGTGCCAGCCTGTCCCAGAAAAAGTTCGCGAGATAGCGTAGCAGCCGTTTTTCGGGATTATGGAGAATCACAGCACACATCTGGCACCAGACTTCACCCTTAACGACCTTGTTCCAGCACCAGCAAATGTGGCCGTTCTCTGGGATCTGCTGGAACCAGGTGGCTTCAACAGTCTCTACCAAATGTCCTTCCAGCAGTGGAACCGCTTTTCACTAAGTGGCCCGAGAACCTCCTGGACCCCACTCTGTTCCTGGGGATTCGCCCTTCCCACCAGAGCACTACCAGGTATCGAGCTGTGGAGTTGCAGCCTTTGCATTCCCCTCGTTTATAGTCTTAATGGAATTTTAACCCTCTCCTTTCTCCTTTCTCCCTTTTTAGTTTAGTCCCTGCGGCTGTTTCCAATTTTCCACTTTCTCTCCAGCTGCTTTTGGGGAGGGGTGCTTTTCCCATATTCTGCCCCTGCCTCCCCCTTCTCTGGCCTCTCTCCACCAGCCCACAAAAGCACCTCCCTTTCCACGGCTTCTCGCTCCCCAAGTTCACCTCTCTGTGCCATGTACCTGCTGAATTCTGTGGTTCAGGTTGTGCAGATTGTTGTGTTAATCCTCCAATCAGTTTTCTAGGTGTGCAGGATGGTTCAGTGTTGGTCTGGCTGTATTTCATGGACGTGAGATCACAAAAAACTTCCATGCTATTCTGCCATCTTGACTCCTCCCTGTCTTTTAAATTTTAGCCTGTTATGGTAAGAGGGAGAGATATTACATTATAGTTTTGATTTGTATTTCCTTGGTGTCTAAGAACCTTTTCATGCATCTTTTGGCCAGTTGGATATCACCATTTGTGAACTTCCTGTTCATGACTTTTGCCCATTTTTCTTTGGGGTCATCTGTCTTTTCTCTAACTAAGTTGTAGAAATTACCCTCGAACAGTGCAGAGGTTAGGGGCACTGACTCCCTGCCCAATTGAAAATCTATGTATAACTTTTGACTTCCCCAAAGCTTAACTACTAACAGCTACTGTTGAGTGGAAGCCTTACCAATGACGTAAAGAGTCGACTAACACATATTTTGTATGTTATGCGTATCATAGGCTGTATTCTTACAATAAAGCAAGCTAGAGAAAAATAAAGTGTTATTAAGAAAATCATAAGAAAGAGAAAATACATTTATAATCCTATTTATTGAAAAATCCACATAGAAGTGGACCCCCATGCTGTTCAAACACGTCTTGTTCAAGGGTCAACTGTCTTTTTATATTTTGGATAGAAGTTTATTTTGAATTTGCAAATATCCATTCCCATTCTACTGGGCATCTTTTATTCCCTTCATGGAATGTTTTGATTACTATCAAAAGATGTAGTTGTAGTCCAATTTATTGGTATTTGCCTCAGTTAACTCTTAATGTGAACTGTTTAAGAAATCTTTGCCTACCCCAAGGTCATGAGGACATTCTCTTGTTTTTCCCTAAATGTTTCATTCTTTTACTTTACACATTTAGCTGTATAATCCATCTGGAATTAATTTTTGTGTATGGTGTGAGGTAGGGTTCAAGAAGAAATTTTCTTTTCCATACGGATATCCATATCCAATTGAACCATTACCAGCATTTAAAAACATCCCTTCTCCCTCTGCTTCCAGTGAACCCTTGTTATAAATTGTGTGGTTATACAACTATAAGTCTATTTCTGGACTCTATTTTGTTTCATTGGTCTATATAGCTAATGTTTTGGAAACGTTCTTATAGAAGAGAGATTTGTGGAGAAGGAGACATCCCAAGGAATTCATTATTGGTAATGGTTGTGGGAGAGGCGGAAGAAATCCAGCCAGTTTCTGGAGGCAGCTATAGCAGAGGCCTGAAGGCTTGATAGCATGAATTACAGTGTCTGGGGCCTCAGTGGCACTGGTCGTAGACTCTCCCCTGGAGCAGTCCAGGGGCATAAAATGGGCATTGCCCTTGGCCATGTAGACCTGAAGCTTAGTCTTCTCTTTCTTCCGTAATGTTGGATGCAAAGATTTTGAATCCTCTGCTTGCCTTCCCGTGAAACCAATTTGCCCCTGTGTGCTCCTTCCCCAGTAAGCTGTGAAATACAAGGTCTCCTTGTAATACTTTTATACACTGCTTGCTGCAGTTTAATATATGAGACACTGCATCATAGTCTGGAGGTTCAAAATTACCTCGAAGTAATCATTTCCTAGAGGGCTGGTAGTAAACATTCTGTCACACAGCTATAGATTGTCGCCTGTCGCCATCAATCAGCCCCCAGGGAGATATTAGGGGAAATGATACGGGAACGAATTGAGAACTGGTGCACGTGGCTGCCAGGTCTCTGCAGAAGGAAACAGGCTTGGTGGCCCATGGCAGGCTGGCTCTGTGGGGGGTAGGCTGTGTCTGCGCTGCAATCCGAGGTTGTGGCTTGAGCCCTGGGTGGGCTGGTGGCATAACTCAGCTCCAGGGTCATGGGGTTCTTCAGCGTAATCCTGACCGTGGCATTCTGGTATCTTCCCTACCTACTTCAGAACAGAGCCAGCATCTGTGTTTGCAAAAATAATAACAATGCCCATTTACAAACGCCCAACTCTGCAAGAAGGAGTTGGCCAATCCTTTTGATTAATCTTCAGAGTGATCGACTCCATGATGGACTTACCATATCAGTCCCATTTCACAGCCAAGGAGCCTGCGGCTTGGAAATGTTGGGAAACCTGCAAGTCATACAGCAGGTCAGTGGCACAGGCAGGATTTGAATCTGGGAGTTCTGCCTCCAGGGGCCAAGTGCTGAATCACTGCACACTGCCTCTGTTAAACGTCCAGCTCTACACGGAGCCGTTGGCTTGAATCCTCACTAGCCTTGTATGCACGCTGTTCTTGTGTCCGTCGTACAGATGAGGAAATCAAGGCTTTCAAAAGTGCAGCCTCATCTGAGGCCAGCAGGTAGATGCCTGGCTCCACTCCAGGGTTCTTTGGCCACACGTCTATAACTTCCTCCTTGGGAAGGCAGGTAGAATGTGGGGGAAACAGTCTGCCTGCAGACTTTGCAGGACACACGCAGGTTCATCTGGTGGCCCTAAAGTCTTGGTGAACTTTGGCCGAAGGCCCCAAGAGGGTCAGATCACGACTTGGGGACTGAAGCTTATGTATTTTGGGTGACTTTTTTTTTAACCCACAAAATTATTAATAAATATGAGGTATAAAAGTACATATTTATCTGGCAGGTCCATTCAGGTGAGGGGTCCTGAAACTTAAATCTCACGAAAGGCACGGCCAACCCGCTTTGGTCTCTGTGGGATTCCACCTTGGATGCTAAATCTCTAACAATCAGAGCTGTAATGATTTCTTGCCCCTGTTGGTCCTAGTTGATCACCTCAGATCAACTGAGTCAGAATCTCTAGGACAGGCCTAGGCATCAATATTGTTTAAAAGTTTCCCAAGTGCTTGCTCCTGAGGCACGCTTGATCTCTTGGTCAGCCACGGCTGCAAAAATGCTGTGAAACAAGTAACTCCCACTTCTCAATGACTTACAATAACAACCACGTGTTTTTTTCACTTCTGTGTCTGCAGATGGGCTAAAGTTCGGTCAATTTCAGTTGGGTGTAACTCTAGGCTGTGTGTCTGCTCTGTGTGTCTCTTTCTGGGACCAGCAGCTTTCTGGGGGTGATTATAATGGTGATGTCAGGAGGGCACCCTTATTATAATGGTGATGTCAGGAGGGCAAGAGGTCGTGACACCTCCCGAAGCTCAGTTTAGAACGATCACTACCTCTAGCGGGGACGCTATCACCCTCTCCCGCATCTCATTGGCCAACACAAGTCACATGACCAAACAACAGTGGAAGGAGGAAGTAGACGCCACCTACAAGTCACAGGGGCAAAGAGCATGGATGTATAATTCTGTCAAGGAGGCATGTGGAGGTGGAAACAGTAATCCAATTTACCAGAGCTGAGAGCCATGCCTGGTTAGAGTAGGTGCTCAGTAAACATTGTGTATTCTTCTAGAAAGCACATTCCCACAGCTTCCTCTGAGGCTGTTGCATGGGAGCCATTCTCCCTCCATGATGGGTTCCAGGGATGAGTTAACTTCCCACCCTGGCATACAGTTAGTCTCCAGGGAGAGAGGGCTGTGCCGTAATGCACCAAATGCTTTGAGTTCCTAGGAAGAAAGATCCCAATTGGAGGCTGCGAGAACTATTATCGACTGCTTAAATATCCATTTTCCCATCCACCACTCACAAAGTGCTCTATTTATTTGCACACTCTCTGTAATATAGCAGCGGAGGGAGAATTCATTAAGGCAAATTGGGAGGGTAGCTTTCAAAAAAAAAATTCATCTCTCTGTTTTATGCACTGCATAGTTCCCTGCTTAATGAGGACTCTGCAAGTCCATTTTCCTTAAGGGTTTAATAAAAGTATAATTTAAAAAATTAAGACAGATGGGGAAAGTGCCGAGGGAAGCTATTTCTCCCATTAACACGCAGAGTAGACCTTCTCGATACTGCGAGATGGGTGGGGAGAGGAAAAGACCCTAGAAGCTCTCAGGAGTTCTTTAGGCTCACATAAAATTCTGGCCTGGGTTTATGTGGCTTAAGGATTCCTGCCGACCAGATAGGAATTAGATTTATTGGTTGACAAATGGGACTGTTACTAGCTGGCAGTTTAATTAATGCTGATATAGGAGCTTTGCCTTCTCTTAGAATTTGAACTGCGGCACTCCGGAAAGGAGACATTTACATTGTTACAACTTTCTCAGCAGTCTTGGTTGCTTTTGGAGGGGAGAGGAGCACCGGGCATTTGAGGGAGGCAGAATCTCTGGGTGTGGGTGGCCAACATGGGATTCTCAGCTCCCTGCGTGTGGCATCCTAGGGACAAATTTTTGGTTTTCTTCCATCCCTGCTGCTGCTCCTGGCTTCTCGAAGCAAGGTAGAGCCTGCGATATAATCATTTAATGATATACCAATAACAACAACAACAACATAACCACGTTTATATAATTAAAGAAGCTAAGAATTAGTATTGCACTCATTCTGAGTGCTTTTTTTTTGGTTCATCCTCACTGGGAAGCTGGTGCTGTTATCATCATCCCCATTTTACAGATCAGGAAACCAAGGCTCAGTCAGATGTGCCAAACAGACAGAAAATTCAGAGCCGGGACTTGAACCCCAGGTTGGTGTCTTATACCCTGTGCTACCATTTTTTTATGTGACCTTTGAGGCGCTGAGTCTCAGAGAAGCTTAAAACCCCCACGGCTGAACAGCAAGTAAATACAGAGTGAGAACTCAGTTTCTCAGCCAGCAGCTTTCCCCACTACATCTCTCACATTTAATACAGGGATTCTGACTCACTTTAGTATTAATCTTCACAGCACACTCATTAAGAAGTAGAAATATGGTCTCCTTCTTCATCTCGATAACAGTAAGTGCACTCACAGGGATGCGGGAGGCGCTCACCATGTTGCGGGCACAGTGCTGAGTGCTGCGTATTTCATTTAATCCTTACCATACATGCCAGGGGGAGGGTATGTAACTATCTCCACTGTCAAGGTAAGGAATCTGAGGCTCGGAGAGGGGAAAGGACTTGCCCAAGGTCACGCAGCAGGAAGTGATCCAAACAAGTTTCAGACTCAAGTCTGCCGGAAATTCCCAAGCCTTTGCACTGAACCCCAAGACTAAATAAATAGGAAGGATTGCTGGGTTTCGCCTTCTTCACTTTGCCCGTGTTCCAGGATGCCTCCGCCGGTGGTAACTGAGAGGTGGCTGGTGCAATGCAGCCTGTCACCCCTGGAGTTATTTTTCTTTTTCTTATTTATTTATTTAATATGAAATTTATTGTCAAATTGGTTTCCTACAACACCCAGTGCTCATCCCAACAGGCGCCCTCGTCAATGCCCATCACCCACTTTCCCCTCCCTCCCACCTCCCATCAACCCTCAGTTTATTCTCAGTTTTTAAGTGTCTCTTATGGTTTGCCTCCTCCCTCTCTAACTTTTTTTTCCCCTTTCCCCTCCCCCATGGTCTTCTGTTAAGTTTTTCAGGATCCACATAAGAGTGAAAACATATGGCATCTGTCTTTCTCTCTGTATGACTTATTTCACTTAGCATAACACTCTCCAGTTCCATCCACGTTGCTACAAAAGGCCATGTTTCATTCTTTCTCATTGCCACATAGTATTCCATTGTATATATAAACCACAATTTCTTTATCCATTCATCAGTCGATGGATATTTAGGCTCTTTCCATAATTTGGCTATTGGTGAAAGTGCTGCTGTAAACATTGGGGTACAAGTGCCCCTATGCATCAACACCCTGGAGTTATTTTTAGCAAGTTCCTGTATAAATCCTTCTTCTCTGACGGTAGAAGGGAGTCGGCTTTCCTTGGTGCACTCCCTGGTTAGTGTACTTTTCTTGTGGTCTCCTTGGCATGTGGTGTTGTAAATCAGGAAACCCTCGCAGAGATGGACAGGTCCCTGAGTCAGCAGTTTGGGGAACTCTCTCTCTTCTCTGCCTTTCTCGGACTGCCATTCATTAAGTGATCCTCGAGAGAACCAGATTCCTTTTCGACCAAGAAAATGCCTTTGGCTTCCTTCTACGTTCAATTCAAAAGTACCGGAAAACATTATCTGTTTCTTTACCATGTTGTCAGAGACGTTGGACTCAATGGAGAAAGGTCAAGAACAAGACAGAGAATGAAAAGGGTGATTCAAGTTCACCTTGTAGGAAATTCATGTTCATCCTGTGAAAGTTGGTAGTTGGGGGTGCCTGGGTGGCTCAGTCGGTGAAGCGTCCGACTTCGGCTCAGTCATGATCTCGCGGTTCGTGAGATCGAGCCCCACGTTGGGCTCTGCAGTGACAACTTGGAGCCTGCCTAGAATCCTCCCTCTTCCGTTCTCTCTGCCCCTCGTCCACTTAGGCTCTCTCTCTCTCTCTCAAAATAAGCGAAAAAAAGTCGTATGCCCAAAATAACTTGTTATGTGAACAGACAACTCTGTGAAGTGGGTCCACTATTCCCATTTTACAGATCATGAAACAGAGACTTAGAGAAATAAGAAGGCTTTCTCAGCATCATGCAGAAAGGAAATAGAAAAACCAGATATGGCAGAGAACAAGGCCTCACTTCCATAGAGTTGCATCGGACATCCCTATGTCAATGCCACACATCATCACCGTCCTTGTAAAATCCCAACCTCTCCCTGTATGTCTGGGTCCATTCTTCTCTCCAAAGCACTTTTTGTCTTCAACACACCAGCTTGCTATATAATTTACTTATTTATTATGCATGTATTTTATTGCCTGCTTCACTCCTCCTTGTCTCTAAGCGAGGGAATTGTATTTATTTTGTTAGCTGCTGTATTCGCTGGTCTGAGCACAGTGCCTGACACACAGAAAGTGCTCAGCAAATATTTGCTGAATAAATGCATGAGGTCCGCCTGGCTCAAGAGCATCCTGTACATATCACACTGCTAATCCTAGACAATTTATGATCCGAGCTATCATTTATGAATGCCTCCCACCTTCTAGGCATCTTTTTTTTTTTTTTTAATTTTAATGTATTTATTTTTAAGAGAGACAGCACAAAGAGGTGAAGGGCAGTGAGAGTGGGGGACAGAAGATCTGAAACGGGCTCTTCACTGGGGCAAGTCTGATGCGGGGCTCGAACTCACAAACCATGAGATCACGACCTGAGCCAAAGTCAGATGTTCAACTGCCTGAGCCACCCGGGCGCCCCTACGTTCTAGCCATCTTGAAGGCAACATAAATATATTGCTAATGATTTTTATTGTAACCTTTCACGGGAGGGATGAATATCCGGGCTTTGCAATCGAGGAGACTGACAGCAGGGGCAGATGGGGAGACAGATGTAGGTCAGCTGGACGCCAAGACCTGCTCTCCTTCCCCAGCCAGTGCACTGCAGGAGGCGTGCTTCATTCACACAGAAAAGGAATATGGCTCAATGCGCGCAAATGTAGTTAAGCAAGTAAAAGTGAATGGATGTACCACTGTCACTGACGTCACCTGGACTGTATTCATTTTCTGGACCTGCCATCACAGAGTGTCACAAAGGGGTGGCTTAAACAACAGAAATTTATTTATGTACATTTCTGGAGGCCAGAAGTCTGGGATCGAGGTATCGGAAAGATGGTTCCTTCTGAGGAAAATCTGTTCCGGGCCTCTCTCCGTGGCTCAGATGGCCGTCTTCCCCCCATATCTCTTCACACCGCCTTCTCTCTGCGTGTGTTTGTCTTCAGTTTTCCCCTTTCTGTAAAGACGCCAGTTACAATGGGTGCGGGACCCACCCTACTCCAGTCTGACATCATCTGGACTGATTACATCTGCAATGACCCTATTTCCAAATAAGATCATGTTCTGAGATCTCGGGGACTAGGACTTCAACGTATGAATTTGGGGGGGAGGGCGCAATGTAACCCATAATATGAAGATTATGAAACGTACATAAACACGTGTATGAATTTGAGGTTTTAAAGGTATAAGATAAATAGAAATATGTATTCTAATGTTTTCTTCCTAAACCTGCAGTAGGTTGTTTTTTGAAAAACAGCTTTATTGGGATACAAGCCATACACCATACAATTCCCCCACGTAAGATGTACAATTCAGGGGTGCATGGATGGCTCAGTCAGTTGAATGTCCGACTCTTCATTTCAGCTCAGGTCTTGATCTCAGAGTCGTGAGTTCGAGCTCCACGTTGGGCTTCACACTGGGCATGGAGCCTACTTAAAAATAAATAAATAAAAATAAAATGTACAACTCAATGGTTTTTAGGACATTCACAGGGTGGTACAACTATCACCACGATTTTAGAATGTTGCCATTGCCCCCAAAGGAAACCCCATACCATTAGCCGTGGTTCCTCATTTTCCCTCAACCCCCCTAGGCAATCACTAATGTACCTTCTGTCACCTGTAGATTTACCCATCCTGGGTATTTTATATAAATGGGATCGTATAGTCTGTGGGCTCTTGTGACTGGCTTCTTCCCACTTTACATCATGTGAAACAACACGTTTCACACTGTGGCATCTACCCACGCTGTGCTCCTTCTTATTGCCGAATAAAATATCACTGCATGAATAGACCACTTTCGTTTATCTGTTTATCCGTCGGTGGGCGTTTGGGTTGTTTCCACTTAAGGTTATTGAAGATAGTGCTGCCATGAACATTTGTTCCCAAGGATTTGTGTGAGCGTATGTTTTAAATTCCTCTTGGCCAAGTAACAAAGAGTGGAAGTGACGAGTCCAATGATAAGTCTGCGTTTGGCCTTTTGGGGGAACTGGCCAACTGTTTTCCAAAGTGGCTGCCCCAATGACGTACAAGGGTTCTGACACACTCCCAGCTTCTCCAGCTCTTGTTATTATCTTGTGTTTTTAAATTCTAGCCATTCTAAGGTGTGAAGTGGCATCACTATGGTTTTGATTTGCATTTCCTTAATGACTGACGCTGTTGAGCGTCTTTCTGTGTGCTTGTTGCCCGTTTGCCTATCTTCTTGGGAAGAATGTCTGTCTGGATCCCTTGCCCACTTTTAATTGGCTCATTTGTCTGTTCACTATGGGATCGTAAGAGTTCTTCACATGTTCAGGACACTAGTCTCTTATCAGACATATGATGGCAGATCTTTTTCTCCCCTTCTGTGAGCTCTCTTCTCAGCTTCTTGACGGCATCCTTCAAAGGAAAGAATTTGCCATTTTGATAAAGTCGAATTTATCTGCCTTTTCCTTTTGTCGCTTCTGCTTTTGGCGTAAGATTGAAGAAGGCTTTGCCTAATCCAGTGTCTTAAAGATTTACTCCTATGGTTTCTTCTCAAAATGTCATAGTTTTAGCCCTTCGATCTAGTCTGTTATACTTTTGGAGAAAATCTCTGTGTGTGGCATAAGGAAGGGACCCAACTTCATTCTCCTGTTTGTGAAAATCCAGGTATGTGAGCAGTATACTAAATAGCCAATGGTATTTGTTGAGAAGGCTGGTCTTTTCCCATCGAACGATCTTGGCACCCTTGTCAAAAATCAGTTGACCAAAAACGTAAGGGCTTATTTCTGGGTTCAGTTTTTTTCCATTGGCTTCTACGTCTAGCCTCTGCTACCATCACACTGCCTCGATTACTGTAGCTTTGTAGTAAGTTTTGAAATAAGAAAGTGAAGGTCCTCCAGCTTTGTTCTTTTTAAAGAACGTTTTGGCTATTCTGGGTTCCTCGCGTTTCCGTATGAAATTTAGTATCGGCTTGCCAATTTCTGTAAGGAAAAAAAAAAATCCAGCTGGGATTTTGATAGGTATCGCATTGAATTTGTAACTCACTTTGAGAAGAATTGCCACTTAAAAACCTTAAATCAACACGAAACATCTTCCTATTTATTGAGGTCCTCTTTAATTTCTTTCTACGACGTGTTGTGGTGAATGCATTGTCTTTTGCATCCTGGGGTGGAGACGCCCCACTCTGGTGATCTCTGGTGCAGGAACTTGGGCACATTTATGAGGCCAATCTGGTTATTTGCTGTAGGATATTTTCCTTGGCCTCCTCCTACCAGACAGCAGCTGAGATCACTGTGACTCTTGTCAGTAGGAGGGTGAGCGGGGCCCTCTGCCAAGTGTGCTATATTATTTATCTGTCACTAGTGACAATAATGAGGAGGAAGAGGAGTGCTGTGCTAAGGGTCTTCTATCCACTACCTTATTTTATCTTCAAAACATCCCTCTAAGGTAAGAATTATCACCCTTGTTTTGTAGACAGAAATGTTGAGGCTCAGAGAGGCTCACCTAGAACAAGAGACAAAGCGCATGTTTAAACCCAAGTATCTCTGACATCAAACGTTGGCCACTTCCCGGCCCACTCCACCCACATCATCTCTCAGGTGGGCTCAGAATTTTGCCAGTAGGTTGTTCTCACGTTGCCATTCACGTTGGCTACCGATCTTGGCAGTTCACGAGTACAGTAGTTACTTATACGTGGACCCTGATCTGCTAGAGTCCCCTCATCAGATTATGGGAACTGGCTTCATTCTCAGCAGCTGCTTATGATTATCATCCTTGGGCCAAAATTTGTATTTGAGAAGCAGACCTTTGCTCAGCTCAAACAAACAAACAAACAAACACCCTCATCAGACCTGATGAGAGGACTCTATTGTATATTCATTGCACGGTTGGAGCCCACTGAAACATACTGAAATAGGATTCCCAGGGTTAGAGGGGTTGTGGGAGTTCAGGAATCGGAGTTTTAATAAGAACCTAGGTGATTTGTGTGATTAGGCTTATCTGGGGAATAGAGCAATAGAATCCATCCATCCATCCATCCATCCATCCATCCATCCTCCATCCATCCTCCATCCATTTCCTCAATCTGTAAAATGAGGATAATGCCAGCACCCACTTTATACGATTGTAGTAAGGCTCAAATGAGCATATAAGTAGGAAGTTCTTAAAACAGTACCTGCCACATCACAAGAGCTGATTAAGACTTATACCCGGGCACCCCCTATGGACCTGGCTCTTTTCTGGTTGTCAGGAATAAACTGATAACCTGGTGCAGACCATCTAGTTGGAACGAACACAGATTTTGGCATCAGACAAAACTGGATTCAACTTCTGCCCTTGCCACGCACACTCATTTGTGGGCATGAACAAACTACTGAACTTGTCTGGGTCTGTTTGCTCAAATCTGAAGTGGGGATAATAGATTATTATTTTTTTTTATTTTTGAGACAGAGAGAGGCAGAGCATGAGCAGGGGAGGGGCAGAGAGAGGGGAGACACAGAATCCGAAGCGGCCTCCAGGGCTCTGAGCTGTCAGCACAGAGCCCGATGCGGGGCTCGAACTCACGGAGAGTGAGATCATGACCTGAGCCGAAGTCGGATGCTCAACCAGCGCCACCCAGGCGCCCCAATAAATTATTATTAAATAAAAAAAAAGTGGGGCGCCTGGGTGCTTCAGTTGGTTGAGTGTCCGACTCTTGATTTTGGCTCAGGTCATGATCTCACAGTTCATGGGATCAAGCCCCGTGTTGGGCTTTACACTGACGGCATGGAGCCTGCTTGGGATTCTCTCTCTCTCTCTCTCTCTCTCTCTCTCTCTTTCTCTCTCTTTCTGCCCTTCCCCTGCATTCTCCCTCTCAAAATAAATACATAAACTAAAAAAATTAATAAATAACAAAAAAGTTACAGCTTTTTGTTATTTTTATCAAATAGAGGAGATTCAGCTTCAGGCAGGCAAAGCAACTTGCCTAAGGTCACAGAGCTAGAAAATAGAGCTGGGACTTGATCCCATGTCTGTTGGACGTAATGTCTACCCGCCGCGTTCCGCAGAGAGAGGTAGCTATAAAACTTACAGGGAACTGGTAGGAAGGATGATGAACCCAGGGAAGGCTTCACCCAACTGGTGCACGCGTACACACAGAAGTACGTTACGCTGAGGCCGTGTGGAAACTCCCCTGTGACAAAAAGATGGCCTGACGTCCCTGGTTCCCATTCCATGCAGAGTCAGCCTTCTCAAGTCTCCGGGCAACATGGGAATTTGGAGAGCCCTTGGAGAGATTCAATTTCTCTAATCTCGCCAGGCACAAGGAGAATTTGGGAGACATGAAAGGTAGCGGTTATTTATTTCATGAATAGATAACAGCAAGCCATTTAAAGGGAGCAGTGGCAGGAAGATGAAAATGCTATTAATACAGTTGGAAGCTCATTTCTTTCGGAGCGGCCAGCAGCGGCCAGGGAGGACAAAAACGAGAAAATATTGCAGTGGGCGCTCCTGACAACACAAATTATTCGGGAGACATTAAAGTGCATTGTTCACGATCATAAACATTTTTTTTTTTTTTACGTTTATGAGATCTGTTCAAAGGCATCTCGACGGATGAAACCCAATAGCATTTTACATGTGTGCGTGCACACGCACACGCTCACATTTCTTTTGTTCTCGTATCCTTTGTAAATCATTTCTTTGAGCTGATGTACTCAACAGTGGCTAGGCCGGGCCTGCGTAATGCAAAGTGAAGCCCATGCCCTCGTTCCCCGGGGAACTGTGCTGTTCTCGATGTCGGCTGTGCTGCAGATGGGGCCCTGGGAAGCTGGGAGCTGACGTGAGGCAGAATGATGGGGGCCAGGGAAGCGCTTCGGTTCTGGGAGGAGAGCAACCAAGAGGGGCACGGGGGGAAGGAGAAAGTTGTAGCAGGGTTTCCCAGTGTGCAACGGGAACTCTCTGTTCCCACCCAGAGAGGGGCCCAGAGAAGGGCCCAAGGGAAGAGGATTCGGACAATCCTTGCACTTCTGACTGCCATGGGGCATTCACGGTGTATGGGATCCTGTTCAAGACTGTGTTGGTTCTTTTTATTTTTTTTTTTAATTTTAAGTTATTTATTTATTTTTGAGAGAGAGAGAGAGAGAGAGAGAGAGAGACAGTGGGAGACACAGAATCTGAAGCAGGCTTCAGGCTCTGGGCCGTCAGCACAGAGCCTGACCCAGGGCTCAAACCCATGAATCATGAGATCACGACCTTCGAACCCATGAACGGTGAGATCATAACCTGAGCTGAAGTTGGACGTTCAACTGAGCCACTCAGGCGCCCCATGGCTGTGTTGATGCTTGAGGTAAGGCGACCTTCTCAACATGGCTTACTTCTGCTCACTTCCTGGTTTCTGACCATAGTGGGGCACCTGCAAAACTCCAGTGCCTCAGAGAATCCTTTCAGAAATACAACTTGTAAGTGATAAAAATGAGCAAAGCTGTTAATCACTGTCACTAAGCCACGATATCACCTATATGCGTGATTGTTAGCTCAATTATTTTAAATGAAATGACTTGTCCGTTGAGTTAATAACTAACCAAATTAGACAACCTACTAGTCTGAGAAAATATTTTCCCACTTGAATTGGTTTATTATTTGGTTTAAGACTTGTGGACACAACCGATTTAACTCTCAGGGACAAATTCAGTTTTGAATACACGACCCCTTTTGTAGACTGCTGAAGAACATCAGCTCGGGAGTCAAACGCACCAGAGTTCAATCCTGGCACCCTCACTTTCTAGAAGTGTGACTTTAAGAAAGTTATCAAACCTCTCTAAGTTTCCATTTCCACCTGTGTAGTATAGAAGGGGAACAATATTGGACCAATATTGGAGCAATACTTGGACCTATTGTATTGGCTCGTGCAGATTAGTTGATGCGATGCAGAAAAAAGGGTAGCACAGGGCTAGCGTGTAGGGAGTTCTTAATAAGTGTCGTTTATCGTTGTCATCATCGCCATCACCATCATCAGGAGGAAGAGGAGGAGTTAACAGGCGAGCTGTAAATCTCCCAGCCTCAGGGATGCCTGAAGGAAGCTGGACTCTTAGATGCGACATCAACAGAAGGAGGGTATCCACTGGAGATAAATGATCGTCTTGCTGGGGTGGCTACCTGCTGATCGCTGACCCAACAATGTACCCAAGCACACTGTACTTGGTTGTTGGGTTTATCGCATGACCTGTGGTTTATGGAGTGCAGCAGCTGGAGGGTGACAGTGTGGCGTGCTCCCTCCCAGGCCCCATGTCACTAACAAGGCATTCAAACCAAGGGATCCAAGTCCCTGAAGCTTCCCTATGCTGATGTGACCCACAGTGCTCATCCTTGAGACCAAAATGGTGATTGGGACGTTGGACCTTGGCTCTGGGTGTCCAAGGCCTTGATGGTGCTGTTAGCCTAACATGTTGCTCTGCTTCTCATTCTGTATCCCTTCTTAAGGCAAAGTAAACCTTGTGCCTGGTGAGCCTACCATGCGTCTTGTGAATTTCAGTGACAACCTGAATCCGGAAGCCACCCCAGTGGTTAAAAATATCTGGACTTGGTTTGGCATCACGCCATCTATTCACTGGGTAGCTTCAGGCAAGTTACTGAACCTCATTGAGCCTTGGGGTCCTCTTCTGCAGAACGGGGACGCAATCAAACACTTCACAGAGTTGCAACTCATTAAATAAGGTGATATATGCCAAATGCCTACAACAGTGCCTGGCCCCAAACTGAATGATGATTATGTGAGACGACCAGTATAATGCCCTATACGGGGTTTAGTCCAGGGGATTTTCCACAGACTTCTCTTCTGTCATCAGGACATATCCCCACTGGAGTGTACCCGGGTCAGGAACTAAACCCCCAGTTAGTTATAAAGTTGTCCCATATTTAGCTCTCTCTAGACTCTCATTAGGGTGTCTTAATCTGCAGATAGAGCATGTCATGAGTCCAGAGACTGTCTAGTTCATGTCTAATTCCCTTCCCTGTCACAGGGGCATGTGTGAGAGAGTTGAGGTGATTAAACCTGGACAATACGATGTTGTCGTGTGGCGATGGCCAGGCTGAGTGTGGATTCTCTCTTGTGTTCAGCAAGGAGCCAGGGAAGGCTTTTGAGCAGGGAGACAGTAACAGGGGAATCTGAGCTCTTCCTTTGTACCCCCAAACTGCTAAATCCTTACAATGACCCTCTGAGGTTTAGAATCCTTGTGCCAGTCAGATTGAAGGGCAAAATGACTGGAGTATATTGAGACTTGATACAGGTCAATTCAAGGAGCACAACGAAAATGGCATTGACAAGCTCCCAGCACGTAGCACATTATCTGTCAATTCTACCAGCCAGCCAAACACCTCCTTAGTCCAGTAAAATGTTCAACCACATCAGTCTCATCCCTTATGTCCCAACAGCCAAAGTGGTCATGGCTTGTAGACGAAGAGCCTTATGAGGTTTAAAGGGGACGGCATGACTCATTCGCAGCTGGGTGGTAATGTCCCCTGAGAGGACATTCTAAGACGCGTCTGTGGCGAGGGCTCCGCACAGCGTAATGCATGAAGTAGCCGACTTGGGGCACTTTACTCCTAGCTAGAAGCTGTGCTCTCCTAACTTTTTCAGATGGCCCTTTCTCTTCAGTGAAAACCTCTTCTGGGACTATTCTGAGTCTTCTAGTTGGCCATTGACTATGTTCTTTCTTTTTTTTTTTTTTAATTTTTAAAAATTTATTGGAGAGAGAGAGACAGAGACAGAGACAGAGAAGGAGCAGGGAAGGGGCAGAGAGAGAGGGAGAGAGAGGATTCCAAGCAAGCTCTGCACTGTCAGCACAGAGCCCAATGCAGGGCTCGAACTCACAAACCGTGAGATCGTGACCCGAGCCAAAATCAAGAGTCGGACACTCAACCGACTGAGCCCCCCAGGTGCCCCTAGACTATGTTATTTCTTGACCATGATTCCAGCTGAACATGCTGCCACTCTTCTCCCACTTCAATCAGAAACCAATGTTGCCCTAGCAGCTCTCCTGGTCCCATCCTATCAGTCCCCAAGCTTGCTGGAACGAATTCGCCAAGAGATCGTACATCCCTGCTGTCTCAGGGATGTACCACCACCACCCAGAGTGCCATGGTGTTCACACGAGGTCTGTGCAATGGCATCCTGACCGGTGTCCCTACCCCTAGATTTGCCTCTTCATCCTGCATCCTGTTCTCCGCAGGGGAGCCAGAAAGCCGCTCAGAAGATTCAAATCTGATACGCCATTCTCTTGCTTCCACACCCAAACCCCATGTCCTGGCATTCAGTGCTTGTCAAAAGCCGGCCCCTCCCGGACAACCCATCCTTGGGCTGCTATTGTCGCTTGCCCCACCCACACCGCACCTTCGTGCAAAGTGCCAGGCTCTCGCAGGCTCTTCCAGAGAATGGAGTCCTCAGCCTGGCCCTGCAAAGCCCCGGGAGGTGACCCCACTCCTCCTGCCTCCCCTCCTCTTGCACATGCCCCGTCAGCACGTGGGGCTGGTGCACGTGGACCGTATTTCCTGGGGAGGTACCTCTAGGGCCGTATCTGCGGTTCCTGTGGAGATTGATGAACTTTGCAATGATGAGGTTTCCGGGGGCATTTATTGACGTATAAATCAAAATCCAATTTATGTGAAGGAAAATCCCAGCTGGTTTACATGGCAGGATTATGAAACAGTTTTTGCCTTGTGCACAGCCTCTCAGATGATGTACAGTGATTTTACCCTCCACAAAGGAAACTTGGCTTTTAAACTTCTTCCGGCATTTTCCCGGGGTGAGCCCCAACGCTGTGTTCAGTTTGAACACTTCCAATATGTATGGCATTCTGAGGTTGCTGACTTATAACACTGGTCTAGCTGAGGAGCAAAAGGGGAGTGCAATTTATTGAGCGCCTACTGTGTGCCAGGCACATCCCTACAATATTCTATTTTAAGCCTCATGACAGTGGGCAGGGAACTTGAGCTCATATCGATGGCCTTGATCTCCACCACGTGACTGCCGTTCCATTCCCTAACGAGGGTATATTCGTTATGTGTTACTGCATAATAAATTATCACACACTTAGCTTACAGCAACTCACACTTATTACCTCACCATTTCTGTGGGTCAAGAGTTTAGATGCAGCTTAACGGAGTCCTTTGCTCAGGGCTGCTCGGGGCTTACAAGGCTGCAATTAAAGTGCTGGCCAGGAGTGTGGTCTCATCCGGGGCTCAACCAGGGAAGGATCTGCTTCTGAGCTCGTTTGGTGGTTGGCGTCTCCCCTTTACTTGTGGACGGGAGGACCGAGGACCTGAGTTTCTGGTCGCCTATTGTCCAGATATCGCCTTCAGTTCCTTGGTACACGGGCCTTCCGAACACTGCTACTTACTTCTTCCAAGCCCGGGAGAGACAGAGAGTCTTTGAGCAAGACAGATGGTACAATCTAATGTAGCATTAAGCACAGAAGTGACACCATCCCACTATCTTTGTGGTAGTTATTGGTTAGAAGCCAGTCAGTCCCTTCTGATCCTGCCCGTACCCAAGCGGAAGAAGAAGTCACACAGAGCGTGAGTTATCGGGAGGTGGGGTTCATGGGGGCCCTGCAGGGTTAAGACCCTCAAGGTCACTCAGCTAATTGTTGATGAAGTTGGGATCTTACTGGAGAGGCCACACTCTTCATATCACGCTGTCCGGTCAGCTGATTCCACAGTCTGCCAAATCCAAAGCAAAGCTTTTCCTGGGAGATTTATCCTGACTGCTAAATCTGGGTCGTTTGTTTGTATCTGGAGCTGCTGTGGGTCATTAGTACCCAAATCATCAAAACTGGACTAGAAGGAGGCAGTTCTTCAAAGGACAACTTTGAAGATGTTGGTACCCGAAATGAGGAGGGCATGCTTGTCTGCTTCTGCTGGACACAGGCCTCCACAGGCTGTTCTCTGATGGAGAACACGTTTTCTCGGGTGGACTCCAGGTGATCCACTGTGGCCTTTGGGGAACCCACGTGGCTGCTCAGGGATAAATGCCACCACAGGTCTCTCTCTGTGTGGTCACCCTTCATAAAAGAGACCTTCGCCATCTGGCTTATTTAACAGAATATTGCTGCTGTGTTTTAATTTTTCTACCAACACTCACAGCCTCCAATTTGCTGTTTGGAGATCTACCAATTCCTCAATTCTGAACAAGACTTTTGTGTTAACTCCTACATGCCTGTCATATGCAGTTGTATGGGTTGTGCACTACATAAGGGATACCTGGCCAAGAGGGTGAGTGGATCATACACGAAGTCAACATCCTGAGCTCTCTTTTCCAGTGGCAGTGAACACACTCACTGTGTTGCCTTCCCCTTTTAGGAACAACAGCCCTGTTTTGTTTTGTTTTGTGTTAGGAGCCTTCACCCTTCGGCCTTCATACCACTCATTAAACGAGGGAAAGCTGTTTCTGCCCGAGGGAAGAGACACCTTGTTCCACTTCACGTACAGAGACCCATCTAGGCTTGCAGCAGCCTTGGTGACTATTTTCAGGAGAGAGAACCTTCTGCCCGGCTGGGGTCGTGACATACTCTGCCCAAGCTGACTTTGACAACAAGCAGCTCAGAGTTTTAAAAACCAGCTGGGACAGCCGCCCAATCCCAGTGGAAATTCCACTTTCAGCCCGCTGCCCCTGAACTCCAAAGTCCGAATGTGACGACATTTGCTAAGGAATGAACGGCTTCGGCTGCCACGCGCCTTTAAATAAACCTTAAAATCGACAGCCAGGGTTCGGCTCAATGCTGATTTTCAGTCATAAAGACTCCGCTAGGGGAGTGAGTACTGAAAAGCCACGTTCAAAACTATGCAATCAACACCAGCTGTGGTGCAATTAAACCCAACTGATCACAGGTGTTCATACGGGGTACATGCACACACGCTTCTTTTAAAATGCGGAGTTTGGAAAACACAGCGAGAGGACGTCCACAGACCGTTCACCCCAGAACCCCCTGAAATCCTTGATAAAAATGTAGCCTCTCTATCCCCACCCTAGACCTACGAATCCAGGTATTTGGGGAGCAGGAGCCCAAGCATCGGACTCTAGCAAGCACCCGAGGCTGTTGTAATGCACGATGCCCTTGAAGACCACTGCCAAAGCGTCCGTATTTTTTTTCAGCCAAGTCCGGCTGATTCTAATGTGCAATCGCACGCGATCTGTGATGAATGCGGAGGCGGGCTTCAACCTGTTACGGTCACAAGCCCATCTACCAAAGGAGCTTCTCCAGGGCAGATACCCTGTCTGATTCGGGTTATTTCTCCCATGTTCACTAAATGTTGAATGAAAGGAGGAATGAGTGATTTCAGTAACGACGTGGCAGCCAGCGTCTTTTTTGTTCAAGGAGACCAGGGGGGGCATTAAAGACGTCTGCAAACTCTCCATCATGCCTCCCTGGACAGGTGGGCTGTAATCCTCCTTCCCTTGAGTCTGGACCGGTCGCCTTACTTGCTCGGCTCATAGAATGTGGGGGAAGGGATGCTGTGTGGCTTCTCATCTCCTGAGAAGTTCCTGTCTGGGTCTCTTGGAATGCTCGCTCTTAGACCTGCTGTGCTCCCAGCTGGCCTCCAGCACTAGTTCCCGCTACCTTGGACAGTCCAGCGTACATGAGGCTGCACGTGACTGCAGCCCCCCAGTGACCGGCTGACACCAGGTGAAGCAGGTAACCTACAGGACAGTGAGAGATAATACAGGGTTTTAAGCCACTGCACTCGGGGGTGATTATTACACATCACTGGATCACAAGCCGACCACTGGGGTGTTAGTCCTCTGAGATCTTTAGATGATGGGGGAGTTTCTTGCCGTCACTGGTGGAGAGCTGCCCTTGGAGGGAGGCGAGGAGGTGTTTATTCCCTGGCGCTTCCTGTCCTACAGGGAGGCAGAGCAGGCTCCACGGGCGGAGGGAGACTTTACACGAGGAACCCGATCAGCGGGTGGTTGGAAATCAGTCGTCTGGATGCACAGAAGCGGTGCGCAGTGACGGCATCCAGTGGGTATCTCCTGTCTCGATGTCTCCTGTCTCGGGAAGCAGCTACTCAGTTCTGGATAACTCTTGTTGCCTCCCAAGAAAAATCAGAAGGTGGATCTTCATGTAGAGTTCCATGATTCTTTTATTTATTTTTTTTTAATTTTTTTTAACGTTTTATTTATTTTTGAGACAGAGAGAGACAGAGCATGAACAGGGGAGGGGCAGAGAGAGAGGGAGACACAGAATCGGAAGCAGGCTCCAGGCTCTGAGCCATCAGCCCAGAGCCCAACGTGGGGCTCGAACTCCGGACCGCGAGATCGTGACCTGAGCTGAAGTCGGACGCTTAACCGACTGAGCCACCCAGGTGCCCCCCATGATTCTTTTAAAGTTGGCAACGAACTCAGATTAAAACACAAGTCCTGTGAAGCCAAATCACGCAGGCCCAACAAAAACATGTGTGCGGGTGGATGGTTTCTTGATCGGTACAAGTCGGAGCGGAGAGAGCACGGAGCCCCACATCATGGGAAGATGTGGCAAGACAGCAGGACGTGGGGCATAGACCTGACCTTAAATGACAGATTTACATGAGGGTGGCTTTCAGAAAAGGGAAGCCACGTAGGTGAAAGCCCAGGAGGGGACAGTTTGTAGGATGGAGGGGGGAGTGACTAGTTTCATAGTAAAGGCTAATTAATACGAGGGAAACCAACATTAATCTTACACTAGAAACAAGCAGAGAATGTGCTCATTGGCCACATTAAATGCATATATAATTTCACTTCTTCACTCTTAGTTAGGCGTCTGATGGCAGGAAATAGAATGCTTATGTCTTGGTAAGAAATACGCACTGAAGATTATAATCTCACAAAGAAAAGAAACCATGTTTATTGACTGGGATCCTGTTTACTCTTGTATTGACTAGGCTGATCATGTAAATGTGATGCTTTATCTCAATCGGTATCAGTAAGTAAGCAAATATGTTACAAAGGTGCCATTGTTTTGAATTTCTCATATCCTGCGACTCGTAGCAAGGGAACGTGTAAAGACTATATAGCCCACACTCAAGCGAAATGGTTTCACCTCAGCTAATCCACTGGCTGAGTGACCTTCAGCAAGTTCATTAACCTCTCTGTGCTTCTGCATTTTCATTTGAAAAGGGCAGATGGTGATAGAACCTGCTTTAGCCTGTGGCTGAGGGGAGTTAAGTGAGATAAGACTTGTAAATCCCTTAGCACAGCGCGGGGACAAGCCCGTGATAAACACCAACACTTAGCAAATCTCACCCCTGATGACGAAAGTCTAATGAGAACCACCAATTCGTGAGTTGGTTCCATGTTTGTGCCTGATACAGACGTTCATTACTGCCCGTCTTGTATTGCACTTCATGGAAGATCATGTCTTTTGCAAGTGGAAACTGGTTCTTGCAATTCTCTCTGTAAGCTTCCACTCAAGTCTGATTCATTCTCAGAGGGGTTGCTCAAAGTCATCCTTCATTCTTTCATTCAATTGACTGCTTACTGTAAGTCAGGCCTGAAGGAGGCACAGAGATGAAAGAAACAGCCCCTGGGGCACCTGCGTGGCTCAGTCAGTTAAGAGTTAAGTGTCCGACTCTTGGCTTTGGCTCAGGTCATGATCTGACGATCGTGGGGTCAACCACACACTGGGCTCTGCACTGACATTGTGGAGCCTGCTTGGGATTCTCTCTCTCTCTCTCTCTCTCTCTCTCTCTCTCTCTCCCTCCCTCTCTCCCTCTCCCCCTCCCTCCCTCCCTCTCCCCCTCCCTCCCTCCCTCCCTCTCCCCCTCCCTCCCTCCCTCCCTCTCCCTCCCTCCCTCTCTCTCCCTGCCCCTCCCCACCCACACTCTCTCTTTCTCTCAAAATAATAAATAAACTAAAAAAAAAGTTAAAAGAAAAAAAAAAGAAATATCCCCAGACACACAGAGCTCACAGTCTAGTGGCAGGGCGAGGGGAGAGGAAAACAGGCACAGACACCTCAATGAAGTCACAGAAGTGGACAGCAAGCTGCAGGGCCACAGAGGAAATGCTGCCCAGCCTGGGGATCAGGAAAGGAAACTGACATCTAGGGTAAGTCCTAAAAAGAAGGAAGGGAATATCTGGGAAATGGAATAGGGAATGGGGAGCCATTGAAGGTTAAGAGGGAAGGGTGATCAGAAGGGTGTTTTGGAAAGATCACACTTGCTGCTCTTCAGAGCGTGAGTTGGGGGTTATGAGATTAGTTAAGAGACCAGTTTAAGAGGCTGATATGGTCTTTCAAGTCTAAAGTAAGGTGGTGACAAGAAGGGAATAGATCGAGATATAGTTAAGAGACATTAACAACAGGACATGGAGAACGAGTGGAGAGGAGGAGGTGAGAGGTGAAGACCGATTCTAGGTTTAGGAACCAGGCAGATGGTGGATGGAGCCATCTTATGGGGCAGGGAGTGTGTGGATAGAGACATGTAACTGTTAGTTGGCTTTTAACCAGACCACATACCTCTTTAGATTAAATTCAAGAAGTTCAATTGATATTATCAGCCATTCTCTCTCTCTTTTTTTAAGTGTATTTATTATTTATTTTGAGAGAGTGAGAGTGAGCAGGGAGGGGCAGAGAGAGAGGGAGAGACAGAATCCCAAGCAGGCTTTGCACCGTCAGGGCAGAGCCCGATGTGGGGCTTAAACTCATGAACCATGAGATCATGACCTGAGCCAAAGTCAGATGCTTAACTGACTGAGACACCCAGGTGCCCACTTGTCAGCCATTCTTACTGAAGCTTGAATCAGAGTGATAATTATTCCAAAGAGGCAAGTTGCACAAATTCTCACAACAGCATCCTCTTAAAGATGCCCAGTTTTCTGCATGGCCTTCAAACTCAACCCAACAAGATTTATTCATCACTTACTCTGTGTCACGTGTGGTACCCATTTTGTTCCTGCCCTCATAGGACTTACATTCTATCTTAGAGTTCCAGTATCTTCTAAAGTGCTAAATCCTCCTGTCCTCTAGGAGTGCTTGGACAAGAATAGGAGTGTATCAGCTAGCTATTGCTGTATAACAAAATGCCCTAAAAACCCAGTGGCTTCAAACTGCAAATATTTATTTAGCTTAAAATTCCACCATTGGCAACTTAGGCTGGTTCAGCTGGGTGGTCCTTCTCATCTCAGCTGAATAGGCTCCTCTCCTTGACAGGAGCCCCAGCAGAGTTTCATTGCGAAGGGCAGGGGCACAGGGAGGCAGCATTGGCAGTCTCCTCCAAGGGCTCAAGCACTTCCAATTCTTCGAGGTGTAAAAGTAACCACAAAAGAGAGCTCCACTCAGATGACAGCAACAGCTGTATTTCTTCTCTCTCTCAGCCAAACAGGAGACTTACTGAGACCTGTCCTTTCCAACAAGAGGGGGTTCGCTCTGTCGCTTTTGGCTGCTGGGTCAGTCCATTTTTTCCGTTTAAGTTTTCTGATTGCAGCCATTCTGTTCTTTTTCGCCCCCCCAGGACAACAGCCTGGGGTTCTCTGCACAGATGTCACAGAGAGGAAATGTCAACGGAGTTCACGGTGACCCTGGAGGCGGGTGCTCCCTTCCTCACTGTCCATCTCCTCCTCGTGGTCGCCTTTGGCAGGGCTGGTCTGCACTATTAATAAACCTTCCCTTCAGCATTTTCTCTCGAGGAAACAGTATCAGATAGTCTCGATCTACCTCCCCAGCCTTACTCCCGCCAGGCTGGAGAGAAGGTCTCCTGACACGGAGATAAGAAATCCCAGACACCACCGCCATGTAGGGGAAGCTTGAGGTTCCATTTTCCTTATGAAAGGTCAAATTGCTTCTTTTTGCAGTGCGGGGAAAGAAAAGAGCCAACATAATGTGCTTTCTAAATGCCAATGATCTTGACGTCCCTGATAAGGAGAAGTCAATGAAGGAAGAGAATAGCTTAGGAGGAGAGCTGACTTCTAAGTGCCAGCAGGAGATGTGAAGCATTTTTAATCACTCATGTTAAAGGCCGTATTTAATTCCATCCTGGGTTAGAGTAACGCATTTATTGCAGCTTAAAACTCCTGCCTTGTTGCACGGACTACAATCAATTGTAATCGTTTCCCTCAAGGGGCTTGGGGGCCAAAACAGGCCAGTCACAAAGTAGTCCGATCACCTTTGCATTCATTTATTCTTTTATTCTTTCATTGCATGTGTCTTGAGTAGCCACTATGTACCAGAGACTGTGCTGGGCATAAGGGATGTGGGAGAGGTAAACAGCACAATAATTCTGTTCTTGAGGAGCTCGTAGCTTAATTGGAGAGCCATACAAAGCACCACATAACAGCTACAAAGAGTGATGGGTGCTCCTTCAGGACAGGCAGGGTGTCACAGAAGCATCTCCATGGGAGGGTCTAAGGAACATCATTGCCCCACGGGCCCATCACTCCTTCTCCAAACATTCCATGGATTCTAACACCCATGTGCCTTGGCAGATGCCATCTGGGATCTTATTCTCATCCTGTAGTGCCTGGAAAACTCTTAGGTACCTTTCAAGACTCAGACCAAATGCCTTCTCTTCTGCAAAGTTTCTTTCTGATCTGCTGAGTAGGACTTGTCCTCTCTACATCATGCCCCCAAGAACCTTGTTTATATGTCCGGTTTGGTCTTTATCTCAAAGGACTATTTTATGGTACTCCTTTGTTTGTTTGATTTCTTTGTATACGTTTCTGTTTCCTTCACCAGATCATGGGCTTCTCTGGAGCAGAGTCCAGATGTTAGTAACCTTTGCATCGTCTGTGCCTGGCCCACAAAAGCAGCTCAACAAATGTCCACTGTCTGGATAAAAGACGATGTGTTACGACAGGGGCCACAGGTCACTGGATGCCACCAAGATAGTTGTGCTTTCTAATTCATGGGCATGATGGAATAGATTATAAGACCCAGTGAGGACGAAAGGAAAATCATCATTTTAGCCTCCTCTCTGCTATGGGGACAGCATCACCTGCCTTGTCTAAACTTAGGGAGACAGGGCAGACTAGAGCTCGTGTCTTGGTGCCATGGCCCACATCCAGGAGCAGATGAAACATTGCCATCTGAAGACAGTGTGGGGATCCTCGATCTCCGATCCCTTGGCTTGTGCAGTGGTAGATATGTACTTTATGGGTAGAGTTCTCAGAATGCACTAGAAAAACCTATGAGTCCCACCTTCAGAATGTTTCCAGAATCCTACCACTTTCTTACCACGTCTGCTGTCACTACCCTGGCCCACCACTTCTTGCCTGAAGGACTGTGATAGCCCCATAAGTGAATCTGTGCTTCTATCCATGCTCCAGCCTCTACCTCTCTGCCCTCCAGTCTAATCTAGACCAGAAGTCAGAGTGATCTCATGAAAATGTAATTCAGGTCACATTCCTCCTCTGTCAAAACTTCCTATGCTTTCCATCTCAATCAAAGGAAAAAGCAAAGTCTTTATGATGGATCTCAAGGCCCTATAGGACTGACCTTCTCCTCACCTCCTGAATCATCTCTGACCTTCCCTTCTCTCTTTCACTGTGTTCTAACCGTATGGCCTTTGTGCACTTCTTGCGTTAAGCCAAACGTGTTCCTGCCTCAGGGCCTTTGCACTTACTATGCCCTCTGCAAGGATAAGCCTTCCCTAGATGTCCACGTGGCTTATCTCCTCAGCGCCTCAGGTCTTTGCTCAAATGTCATCTTATCAAAAAAGCCTTCCACAATCACCCCATGTAGAGTAGTAAGACCACAACTCCAGAAATTTCCTGTCCTCTCACTCTGCCTGGTTTTTCTCCACAACACTTACCACCACAGACATGTATATTCTAAATGTGTTCTTGTCTATCTCCCTGCTGCTAGGTGTAAGGCTTGTGAGAACAGCAGCTTGGGCTGCGTCTGTCCCTTCTTGTATCTCTAGTGTCTGACATAGCACCTAGAATGCAGGAGGCACTCGGTATTTGATGAATAAGTAAACGCAGGGCCTCTCAAACAGCTTTGTGAAGCAGATATTGGGATTATTATCCCATTTCTTAGATCAGACAGTGGAGGCTCTGAGCAGGGAGAGGCTTGTTGAAGCTCTGCCTAGCTTAGCTCTTGTACCAGGCTGCTGGAACTGTAGAAAACAGTTCTTTCACATGGCTGGAGCAAACAGAGGAATTTACAGGGAGGCACTGCACACCTTCTAGAGGCCAGAGCCTCCAGAAGGACGGGAAGAAGGAAATGGAAGCTGTCAGGACCTGCAGGGAAGAGCTGTCACTAGGGTGTGCAGGTCCCAGGGCAAATATTTCTCGCAGGTCTCCTGTCTATATGAACAACGTGAGTCGATCCAAATCGGCATGTTGGCAAATAAAAATCAAAAGTAAAAATAAAAACAAATAAATCAGTGTGTTGGCATATTTTTGTGCACTCATTGCACACAGTGCCATTAAAGAAATACCATGCCGGCTAGAGTGAACTATCAGCTCATCATGCTCCAGGGCTGAGGACAACCGCGATCTTTGGGACATCTGGTCAACCAAGTACATGTGGTGAAGGATCCCTGCAGGGGAGGAGCAGAGACTGGGGCTTGTAATAGGTGCTGGTCCGGGTTTAGGGTGCTCGGCTTGGATGGTGCTGCCAGCCCTAGCACATTCCGGGCTCTAGAGAGGGAACTTGGAAGGTTTCCAGGAAAGCAAGAGGGCATTCCAAAGTGCAACTTCTCCTGAGTTGTGGGGCCCAGCTACTCCAGGTCCAAGGGAGGTCTCTCTGTTTCTCTGTCTTGGCCCAAGCTTCCTAGGCCAGCTCTGTTCTCTATTTCGTTGTTCTCTCTCTTAGTCTGTCTGCCGACTGGCTTCCCAGAAGAGGACGTCCCTTCTCTCCAGTGCAGCCATGGTTGCCCAGCTCACACCCTTGCCAATGTGCAGCACAGAGTGACCAGCAGCCCTCAGTCCTAATTGCAACCTTCTGGAAGGACAGCCTTTTCAGCTCAACTGTCAGGTGTACATGCCTGGCCCAATCAGCAGGGGCAGGGGGAGGGGCGTAGGGAGCAGAGTACCAGCACAAATCTGGCTACAGTTCTCAGAGCAGAGGGAAGACAGGTGGGGCAAGTGACCTCCAAGTGTTTGCTACAGCTTGTCAGGAAAAGCACCCTGATATTTCGCCCTGGATATTCCAACCTCCAAAGCCTGTAATCTAGGACAGCAATGGTGTGACCGAACACCACCCTCCTTGGACCCACTTGCGGGGCTGACCGGGCCACAGAATCCTGGAGTCAGCAGCAAGACTTTATGAAGTGAGACCCACACACTGGATTTCAAAACTTTTCAGCTTATTCCTTGTGAATTGGGAGGCAGACGTTCACAAAGTGGGAGCATTCCGCCTGCAGACAAGCTGACATGAACAGCAGGCTACCCTTCGAATGCCCAGGTGCTGAGTGCATGCACACGCACTTCCGTAAAAACTGGCAAATTACACGAAACCGAAAGCAGGTTAATTGGGTTATTTGATCCCTGGGGCCTATTCAGAGCACCTTCTTGCAGCCTCTAACTGGGCAGGGCTTGGGACGGCGTGGAACTGAGCCTCCAGATGCTGTCATTAGCCCAGAGTCCCACTTCATCGGTTTTGCTTCAGTCTCTACGGGCCACCTGATGCTCAGTCAGGATGTGCTGGTACAGCATAGCCGGAGTCCCAGGGTCAACAGGGAGTGGCTGAGGGAGCTGGTGGAGAAGGGATGACCTGGGAGGAGGTGAGAGCAGATTTTAATCTTCTGAAAGGCCGTCTGGTGGAAAGGGGTGATGGTTACAAGAGAGCAGGCTGAATCTGGCATAAGAAATGTTTTCAAAAGCAGAGATTCTGATACCAATGGGATTAGGCTCTGTTATAAAGGGGTGAGCTCCTTGACACTTCCGAGTATGGCATCAGAATGGCACAGGAGGTCTGTAAGGATTTGTTCATCGATATAGAAGATTAAACAGCCATAATAACAAAACAACCATGAGTGCATTGGTATGGACTCTCCAATAGTCATGCTTAGTTCCTGTTACTGCTAGCAGACTGTAGCCCTGTGTGTCTGCCTGTAATAGCCTTTTTCTTTCGCTCTTCCTTTTGTACCTTCTCTACTATCTTTCAAAATCTGATTAAGGTGTCCTGGGCCAGTTTGGATGAGGTCTCTGGGATCCCAATGCTAGGGGCAAAAATATCGGTGCCTGGTGGTTGTTTAGGACCATGGAGAGCAACATACATTTCCACCTCCCTTGGCTACTGTGATTAGACCACATCATCAGGTTACATTCCTTTATGGCCCTTCCGAGGTTGTCGGGAGCCACGTGGAAACAAATTGTTGAGCCATCTGTTATAATTGATGCACTTGGATTCCTGTATAACCATTCATTCATTTATTCTGTCATATGGCTTCAGAGAGAAAGAGAAGAAAGGATAGAAAACAGTTGTCTGATGACTCAAGATTTTTACAAGGCCCAGTTGTTTTCTCTACAACAAAAGGGAGCCAAAAGATTCCCCTTTATCCATTCAATCAATCTCCTTTTGCTTGAGTCAGTCTAAGGAGGTGTCCATTCCTTGCAACTAATGATTCCTAACAAAGCATCATTGGATTAGGAACCTTCACCCAATAAATGACAAGTCTTGTCTTTCTGCCCTGTAGAGTTTTGGGCATGGAAGCCTCCAATATCCAGATGCTGATGGTATGGATTAAGAAGAGACCTTGGAGCAGGCCCTCATGAGACAAGCATCCTGGTCACAGGCAGAAAGGGGCTTACTCCATGTGGACAGAGGCAGCCCCTATCATCTTGGGAAGGCAGTCAAGCGGCACCAAGAAATTAGACCCCAGTGATGCTTGCTTTACTGAAGCACTCAGTTTAATGAGTCTTTCTCTGACACACAAAATGCTACTTGCTGCATCAGCAAATGTGACCTATTTGGTGTGAATAATTCAGTGTTTTGCAGGGGTTCTGACTTCCAGTGAGAATGCAGCACTGTCAAAGATTGTTAACTAATCCTATGGAGCAGAACTGAGCTCTGATTCACCTCTGAGTGAGAAAACACTTGGGAAAACAGTGAAAAGAGAAGAAAAAGGAAAAACACTTCCCCTCCACTAACAACAGAAACCACTCTCCCCAGACTCCTTCAACACACACATCAGCGTGCAGATCTTCTCTCTTCCAAACCTTAAACCTAGTCTCGGGGGATTTTAGTACAAAGAAGTTTCTGAAGATGTGTTTCTAAACGAGGAATTCTAAATGGAAAAGTCCAGCTCTGGATAAATGTGCTGGTTGTCTCTGCCCAGAGGAAGTAGGAGATCTGAAATGTTGAGGAAGTCCTGACCACTCACAGCTCAAAGAAGGTTTTTCCCCGCTTCTTTCTGCCCAGCTGTGTGATCTTGGGCAAGTCACTTCCCCCTCTCTGGCACAGCTGTGAAACCAAAGCCTTAGATTAGAAATCAGAAATCCTTAACCAAGTATTCTGGGTGGTCCATGTGTGGTCAGTGGAATCTCTGAAATACTGTGCTAAATTCTTTTTAGATGTGCACTTTAGGGAAGGCAAGGGGCTCTATGGCTTTCATCAGATTCTCGAAAGTGTCCATGACCTCCGAAGCTGGAAAACTCCTGGACTGGACAATTGCTAGGTCTCAGTTTGATCGAGCCGTGGTTCTAGTGTCTTCCGTGAGTCTGGAGAGTTGTGTATCCACCTGGACTGCTCTTGATGGGAGCCTACGGGAATCACAAGTGCTCTCACCTCCCAAGCTTCAAAGCCAAAGTAGGGGGGCCAACCACTGGATGCAGGAAGCGTGTGTTTGTGTGCAGCTTCTATCAGGGAGAGAAGATATTCCTTCATTTATTCATTCCATAAATATTCATTGGGTCCTCCTGTGTGCTAAGCCCTCTGCTACCCACTGCCCTTCTGGAGCTCACAGTCTAGAAATGGGAAAACAATCACGAAGACCTCTGGTTCCAAAGTATGACAAAAGCTCTGAGTGGCCACTAAGAGTTTTGGTGAGAGATTATAAGGAGTGACCTGCTTTTCATTCATGTCACATTCCAGACATCCAACGAGCGGTGGACTCCAAAAATAGATCGGGATCTCTCCATCCCCACTGCCACCTCCTTAGTCCAAGTCCCCATCAGCTCACGCCTGAACCCCCACAACCCTCTTCTCTTCGCTTACGTTCTTGCTCATTGACCGAAATGAGGAGACCCACGGGGGGGAGGGTGGGGGGGAGTCGAACCCAGTCGAGTGCTATGCATAAGGATATAAAAGCAAACAGCACACTTCCTTCACCGGAAAAGCCCTCAGGATCTCAGCGAAGGGAGTGGGATGCTGAAGGGGTGCTTCAGGTATTCAAGGCAAAGTGGTGGGAGAAGCCTTCACCTTCTCAAGATGAGAACTTTGAGGAACAATGCTCACTTGAATGGGTAACTTGATAGCATTGGCAAAAAAAAAAAACAAAACATCGCTCATTTGGCATCGCACCTGGTGTTGCACAAAACAAAACATAATAGAGCCAGCTCACTTCTAGCTGAGCCTGTTGATTCTCAGCCCACAACAGGATTCAAAACAGTCTAAATAAAGCAAGCGAGCAAATCCAAACCCACAAGCCAGGCAAATTAGGGGGTGATTACATCCTTTTGTGTTTCAGAAGCCCTCTTTGATTTATAAAGGACCGTCTTAAAATAGCGTTTCTGGAGTGTTTACAGATCTGTAACTTGCTTGCTGGAAGGGCTGCAGCTGGGGAGGGAAACCGAAAACAAAAGTTGCAGAATTCCTGGTCCATGGAAGGCCATTCTAAGGGATGTGTGACCTGACTTCAAGCCCAGCACGTGGAGGGATCTACCCCTGCGCTAAAGAGCGGCACACCTACAGGCATCTATGCTGGGATCAGGGCAGGGTCTGAGCTCTTGTCTGAGAACGTGCACATGAAAGCATTTGTATACACGTGGCACTTAATAAGTGGTCGATAAATGTCAGCCATCACCATCATTCCCTAGGTTCCAACAACTCTCTAACACCAGCCAGATGTCCTACGGTTCAATGCAATTCTGACGCCACCCTGAGTTAGTGCATACCCCACGGGTTAAGGGGTTCAGTCCCACAAGACTGCCTCTATTTCAGACACGAACCACAACCCCCAGGTGTCTCCTAGCCACGCATGCTTCGACGACACATTTGGGGGCTCCCACGACTACCTTTCATGTTTGGTGATTCATGAAGACGGTTTCTAGAATTCACATAATGCATCATACTTGCAGTTATATTATAGTTTTACAACAAGGGGTGCAACTCAAGAACAATCAAATAGAAGAGATATGTAAGGTGAGGTAGGTGGGGCGGGGGGTGGGCACAGAGCTTCCTTGCTCTCTCCCCCTGGAATCAGGGTTTGTCACCCTCCAAACACATCGATGTGTGCTCCAACCTGGAAGCTCCCCCAAGCTTTGGCGCCCAAGAGCTCTTGGGTTTCATTATGTAGGCATGATTAATTAAATCACTAATTTAACTTAAACCATGTGGTTCAACCCAATCTCCAGCCCCTGTCCCCTCTCCAGAGGTGGGGTGTGGGCCTGAAAGGTCCAATCACTTGGATGTTTCCTCTGTCAACCAGCTCTCCACCTCCTGAAGCTATCTAGCTCTCCCCTCCTTGCACCCCCCTCCCACTCCCGCCAAAAGGGCTCGTTATCAATAACAAAGATACTGTTATCACTCAGGAAATTTCAAGGGTTTTTGAAGCACTGAGTCAGGAACCCGGAGCAAAGCAAATATATTCCTTATGATATCCCCTTCCGCCGACCATACTGTCTCCTGAAATAAAAGGCTGAAAGAAGGTCTTAAGAGGTCAAATTATCCATCCCCCTGCCTCCAAGTGAGCTTGTATTTTAATCACTGGAGACAGCTAATTATCATTTTCAGAAAAAAAAAGGTAAGGAAATATCAGAGGCCAGTAGAGCCCCCAGTCAGTACACTGTAGTCATGTATTTCCAGATTCCCGGGGCCACCTGGCAATCCTTATGCGCTCTCCATGGGGACTGGCCAGCTTCCTCCTCCAGCTCTTCCCATTTGCTTTTATTAAGCCTCTCCAGTCTCCCCAATAGCCTGAAAGAGGACTGGCCACCCAGAGTTAACTCTTTGGAAAGATCCAAGATGGGACGGTGGTGGTTCCTAAGTTCTACCATATTAGGACCCACTGTACCACTGTACCTGATTTTGACTGTTCCTAAGATACTTCATGCCCATAGAGGTCTGTGTTGGGAAGGGTTTCCAGATGTATTACTTCTGCTCAACGTGTCTTCCTGTTCTTCATTTTCTTTCCCTGCAATTACACTGAAGTTACACAGTCAGTAGTGCGTGTAATCATAGACGGTACAACTCACGGACTCCTCTTAACATTCTCAAAGTCCCTTTCTGGTTAGGCCCTCACAAAGCTGACACTGCCCTCTCTTTTTCTTTGAAAAATCTTCTTATATTGTCTTTTTCATTCATTCATTCATTTCTGCCTTTCCCTGGATTGTTCTTTCCATATTGTGTAACTGGTGAACTCTTCCCCAGCCTTCAAAGTCCAGTTTAAATGTCACCTCCTCTGAGAAACCTTCCCTGATTGCCTTCAAGTCTCTCCACCACGTTCTCTTCCATGCTTCTGTAGATGGCCAGACATTAATCTGTACATTTGTCACCATCTGTTGTGATTATTTAATTACACATCTGATCCATTCTCCTGGACTGAAAGTCCTTGGAAGGTAGGGGCTGTGGCTGGATCCTCTCTGATTCCAGAATTCTCATCATGACGCCTGGCACCGAGAAGTCACTCAAGAAACATTTATTGAGTGACTGTGTAGATGAAACCCAACCTGCAACAAGCATTGCCTATTCCGTCTGTAGAAGACTGTCAATTTTCCCTCACCAACCACTTCTCCCTTCTTTCTTGCTAATAGAACCCCAGTTTGATCTAGATATTGGGCACTCACGGCCGCTCTCCCAACTCCAGGGGGATGCACGCTGGTTATTTCAATACAATCACGGTAATTTCACAACTCTGGCTGGTGATCGGTTTAAGTGTGTACATGTGGGCAATGTTGGCCCATGAGATATAAGGTAAGTGTGCTGGGTGTGAAAGTTGTGGGGAAAGGGGTCCTTTCTTGATAAAAGTCGTTGCACTAGAGAAATAGCTCATGGGAGGCCGACGTCTCAAGCAGAAGCAGCCATCCTGAGGCCACATGGATGGTGGCAGTGTAGAAGGAGAGAAGTTTCTGGGGCCAGGGTAACATTGTTGTGCTTCGGGGCCAACCGGCCCACGCCCATCGTGTAATACAGGGATTTGTTTCCTGAATTTGGTTTCTTCCAGAACAGGGAGGTTTAGGTGTCTGCGGGAGGCGGTTGGCAAAGGAATTGCTGACAAATTCCTAAGACCTAGAAAATCATCCCCTTATTTTACAAAAGCCAGTGACCTCCGTGAATGGTTCCCTGGAGAGATAGCATACACTTTCCTTTAGAGATTAGTTCTAATGGGACGACAGCCCCCACCCTGGCGTGTGTGTTAAAAATCGTATTCATTAGAGAGAACGATCAGGATTACCAGTGTCCTCTACATGTGGTTTAGTAGACTTCCCGGTGCAAGTAAAGAACACGGTTCTCAGTGCCTTGCCATGGGATTAGTTCGACCGATGAAGCGTAAGCTGAAACGACATGTGTGTCTTCTGTCGTAAGGGATTTAGGGGCAGGCGGGCCACTTCTATGCCCTCTCTTCCTCTGCTGCCTCAACCTTCAGAGCCACGTATCCTAAATGGAAATAGTCACAAGATGGCGTCAGGGTTTTAGTTTAGAAAAAAAAAAAAAAAAAAAGGTTTTTGTGCCACGCTGCTGAGTTAGGGCTTATTTTGTTACCCTAGAGCTTGTCATGACTACTGCACAGAGTAATATATTTGGAAGATATAAACAGAGAAGGACAGAAAAAAAAAATCTATACTCCAGTCGGCACCATGAGACCTCTGGCAGCCATGGTACTCTGTGGAATGTTCTGGAAGATTCCATCTCTTAATCCAGCCTCTCAGTGAACTACCAGGAATGAACTGGACTCTTTTGAATTAGTTACTGTCACCTGACTTGAAGCAGACAGGTAGCCAGAGTCTCCAGAAGGGACACGGGAAGCTGGGAGCAATGCATAGGGAGACACTTTACCCCACACAGTCTTATTATTGACAGCTGCCTTCCTCATGGAGAACGTCAGGAAAACTGGAAATCCCTGTCTGTCTGTGAGGGGTTCTGTTATTTTCTGCATCGTGCAACGTCTCCAAAGGTTCCTATCTTTTTCCATTAAAGGCAATTTTTATTTTTCAGTGAGGCCAGTAGTATCTTTCCATCGCTGACATATTACCCCTCAAAGAGAATTCTATTTGTGACTTTTGTTTCTAGTATTATATCTTTTTCTCGTAATTCAGTTTCCACAATTAAATATCAAGCCACAGTATTTATCTTACATGTATAAACATAGAATTTGCATTGCCCATGCAATCACAACAAAAGTCTGCCTTTTCACTTCCAACGTTATGAACATCTTTCCGTGCCATTAAACATCCTTCTACACTATCCATTTTAATGCCTGCCTAGAATCCCAACATCTGGATCTATCCTCATTTATTTGACAAATCTCTTGCTGTTGGACATTTAGAATGTTTCCAATTTTTTAGCACTGAAAAAAAATCCTCGTAGCTAATCTTTGCTCATACCCATTATTATTTCTTTAGAATAAATCCCTAAAAGGGAATCTCTCCAAAGTGTGTACAAAAAATGTAAGGCTTCTGAACCATACCGGTAACTTGCCTTTTCTGGAAAGACTGTATCCGCTTACACAGGTGTGAGGGTCCCTTCCTCACTCCTCTGCCTCACAACCTTGAAGTCAGCAGGCAGAGACCAAACACGAGACCACCCAGTGCTTACCACATAAATCTCCTTCATGCAGTCTTTGTGTCTCACGATTAATGATCTGTAGCTGCTGCTGACTCTATTTCTTCCCTTTATTTTGTTGAACATATCCTCAAATAACCTCAAAGAGACTTTTAAATAGACTTGTTCATGTAGTTTCTATGGTGTGAATTCCTTGATCAGTTGTATCTTCCGACTCTCACGGGGGCTTGGCTTCCTACGTGCTTTACAATTTTTCACTGCGAACTCATCTTCAGTGGGAATTTTTTCTTTGGGATTCCCAGGGGCCAAGATTGGGGAAGCTCATGGCACAGCCTTGATATTTAAATTTCTCCCCATGACTCTTTTACCCCCTGGGGTCTGGGGTGGCCAACTTGCCTGCCAGCCATGTGCTTAAGCCAGTGGGCAGAGCTTTCTAGTGTCCCTTTCACGGATGGAAAGCCCTTTATGTTTCCCTGCTTTGGGCTTTACTAGCTCCTATCCTGTGGATGCAACTCTGCTCTCCAGGCATTGGTATTATGACTTTCTAGGTATATGTAGTTCTGATACCACATGGACCGTATGGCTCATTTCGTTTGCTCATCCTTTCTGACACCTGGGATTCTCTTTTCCTTTATGTTTATTTTTGATCCAAGCTATGTATTTGAAGCTTTTGATGTTATATTTTATCCAGCATTCCTATGTGCTCGGAGTGTGGAGAGGGTTCTGATGTCAACTCAGTCACTATGTTGGCTGGCAGTCTCTGAGCTCTTCCTACACCCTTAGGGCTGATTCGATGCTCTTTGATGATGGCCAGAAGCTGGACAGCAGTTGAAGCAACAATCACTGCACCTGTTAAGAAGTCAACACAGGTACAATACGTGAGACTACATAGATTCATGTACCCATGGCTTATTTGCCAGAGTCACAGCCATGTTCTTGGGGGAAGAAAAGAAGCATGCCCCACGCCAAGAAATCCTGAAGTGCCTGGTTCAGTGCATCCCTTTTTATCCATAACCCTATAAAACAACAACAACAACAACAACAACAACAACAAGTACTATAACAAATGCACGGATTAACCCATTTAATCGTGAGATAGAAATTATCGTTACCCCTATTTTACAAACGAACAGACTAGAATGGAGGGGCATCACATAGCTATGAAATGGGAGGGATGGCATTTGAACCCCAGATCTCAGAGTCCTGACCTCTATGACACAGGTTTGATCTTTCCCTTGTCTTCTGCATAACATCCTCCCCAATTCCCCTCAAAACCCTTTCTCTTGGGATGTCCTTGGCATTCAGTCTATTCTTTACCATTAAGACTTTTCATCTAATTCTCCCAATAGAATACATTCTATTTCTAGCAACAAGAGATAACTTACCCAACCACAAGATTATACCTTTCCTCTCCTCCTACCCCCTCTCTTTCTCTCTCCCCCACGTAGAACTACTGACGAGATACATTTACCAATTAACTCAATGCCTCTCCCCTTTGTAATACATTAATTCCCCTTCCTGAGCGGTATCACCATCAACCTCTCTGCAGCAGCTCAGTGAACCCCAGAAAGCTAATTATCAAGCAGAATTTCCAGGTATACTATGTCCTGGCTACCCTTGCCATGCGTTCTACAAAAAAAGTACAGACGTCATGCTTCTCAACCATGTCTGTGCAGTGGAATTGCAAGGGGAGGTTTAAAAAGATACAGATGCCTTGGCACCATCCCTAGAGATTCTGGCTTAATTGCTCTTCATGTGGCCCAGGCATTTGGAGTTCGAAAATCTTTCCAGGTGGTTGTCATGGGCAGCCAGGGCTGAGAAAATTAAGGTGAATCAAGTTATCCCCCAGGACTATGTCATGATCGCTCTGTAGTTGGATTTGGGCAGACAGCTCACCCTTCTGCCTTACCCTTATGACCTTAGGACTTGAGGGTGCATAGAATCATCTGGAGGGCTTATTAAAATACAGATTTCTGGGTCCCAGTGCCCAGAGTTTCTGGTTTAGTAGGCCTGGGGTGGAGCTCGAGACTTTGCATTTCTAACAAGTTCCAGTTGATGATGATGCTGCTGATCCAGGGAACATCCTTCGAGACTCTGGTCTTAGGGAGCTATTCTTACTCTACCCCCTCTAGGTACCGTTCACGGCCATGGCTCAACATGCCATGCCTGCCTGTTCCGGTTTTCCCAATTTGTCCTTCGAGGTCTGATTCAAGTCTTCCCTTGATCGGGTCTTCCTGATGGCCCAGCCAGGTGACAACTCCTTCCTCTCCCACATGCTGGGGCTCCTTCTCTGTGACACCCGTAATGGTTGATAGTCACAGGTCATAGACTATAGAGCCGAAAAGATCCTCAGCATCCAACAGCTTAGAACCTTACCTTTGAGCTGAAGATTTCTTTTTCATTCACCTGAAATCCTACCCCAAGTGGCAATATTTATTTTATTCTATTTATTGTTTATTTTTTATTTATTTATTTTTAACGTTGATTCATTTTTGAGAGACAGAGCATGAGCAGGGAAGGGGCAGAGAGAGAGGGAGACACAGAATCCGAAGCTGGCTCCAGGCTCCGAGCTGTCAGCACAGAGCCCGATGCGGGGCTCGAACTCACAAACTGCGAGATCATGACCTAAGCCGGAGTCAGACGCTCAACCGACTGAGACACCCAGGCGCCCCCCAAGTGGCAATATTTAAGATACATAGATGGGGTGAGGCTAGGAGACTAGGAACACCACCTTATGTACCTCTTTTTCTCCTTTGGGGTCTTGAGGCATTTTGTGGAGGCATATGGGAGGGACCTGGGGAGCATAATTTGGAAACCGCCCATAGTCCAAGCCTTCACTTCGTGGGTGAGGAGACTGAGGCTCAGAGGGGGTAAATGACGTGCCCATTCATTCATTCCATATTGTTGGTCACCGACTCTGTGCCGGGCATGGTGGTAGGTCCTGCAGATGGGAACAGGGTGGACAAGCCCCAGCCCCCACGAGCTTTCTTCTAGCTGGGGAGACAGACGGTGAGTAAGTAAACACACAGACAAAACAATCATAGACTGTGATAAGAACTAACAGGGGATCCCACCATCTGCTAGAGTCACACAAGTTCCCAAAGAGTCTTTGTGAAATGACTTTCATTCTCAGTCCTGAAGGATGAGAGAAAACCAACTGTGAGCCTTGTCTGTGGGTCACAGTGAAAAGTCTGGATTCTCCTCTCCGCGGGATGGGAAAACCAGCGAAGGGGTTTAAGCAGGGAAATGACCAGACCCGGATCTCGTTCCTCCTGTGATTTGTCTCCTTTGAGACACAGGTGGGTCACATTCTTTGTATTTTTCATGGCATTCATGCAGAGTAAGTACCGAAAATATGTGCACCGATGGCTGACGGCCTAAAGTTAACAAGGGTTTAAAGTCATCTCCTGCATAGCTACCCACCTTCCAGACCAGTTATCTCTTAACCAGTTTTGGGTTCGAATCCTTTCACGTGTCTGGTCCAAGCTGTGGAGCTTTCCTTAGAAAATAATCCCATGCACACTTGTGCACTGTGTCTTACATACTAAGACTCACGAGTGCCCCAAAGGCCATCTCAGGACCTAGCCCTCTGCTGTACAGATTACGTGATGATACCTCTCCTTTAAGGACCCCCGATGTGGCTGCGTATCATTGCTATCCGGATTTAGAATCAGATTATCTTCATGCTTTTAAGCCCCAATTTTCCTGCCTATAAGATGGATTAGTGCATATGTCACAGGGGACTTTTAAGAATGAAATGAGATAATGCGGAAAGGTGGCTGGTCCACAGACGCCCAGTAGATATTAATTACTTTCTCTTCCTCCTTGGCAAGAAAGACAGTAGCTTTTTGTGAGGCAGGATCCTACAGTTGTTAGGAACCTGGCTCTGGGGGCACGTGGCCGAGAACTTAATCCTATTCTGTCTCCTCTTAGGTTTTCCTATCCATAGAGTGGGGATAAATATGTAAAAACCCTTAATAAAGTGCCTGGCATCTGGCAAAGACTTTGATAATCAGTTTCTGCACATTTTGACCGTGACAATGGTCCTGATAGTGTCTGCTCCACGCAGCTCCGTGCCTCCTTGGCTTAGGAATAGCCGGATGTACAGGGTGGATCGAAAACACAGACTTGATTCTAGGGAGGTTAGAATTCAGGGAGCTCTGTTAGTCTACGGAGAACCATTCTAGAGTGCTGCCCCATGGGAACCACCTTGGCTAAAGACAATCCGATGCTTGTGAGATCCATGTCCCTCGGACGTCTCTGCCGGCTTTCTGAACCCCGGCAAATCAGCGCGGAGAATGACAGTTATTGGAGATGAGATGGAACTCAGGCACTGGAGACAGAGCCGCTTTCCTCTGGGAACCCTGGATAACAGGAAAACACCGCAACCCCAAGAGAGAACATAAAGACCAATGAGATGAGGCCAATGCATAATGCAGGAGCTCACTTTCTCCCCAACTTAATTCTATTTTGTTAAGTAATGACGGAATAAAAATTCAGGATGGTGGAAGATGAGATTTGCAGCTCTATTTGATCAAAAGCCTATGGCTGTCGCTTTCAGCCAAACGGGTCGCTTCATAAACAGATGAATAAATCAGACATCAGCGGGAAGTGAAAAGTCGTGGCCAAGGATAAAACGAGACAGAAAATCATTCCTATTCCGTGACGCTCATTTGGGGCATCTCACCCAGGCTGCGGTGGGAGCCCCAAAGTGGCTGATGGAAGATTATTATGGAGCGGGGATCGAACCCTGGATGCGGAGGACGCAAGCCCTTCTTAGGATGTGCCATCTGCCTGAGCCAAGGTCATCCCAGGAAAGTCTGAAAAGCCAGCAACTGACCCTCCACCATTAATGCCCCATCTGTGGGATTAACTGGGCTGCGTGGGTAATAATTTATGGGGCATCATTAACCTAATGATATTGGTTCTCTATAAACTGCTTAGTCTGTCTCAGGGAAAATGGATTTCATAAATCTAGGTGGAAAATTCTGGGTGACTCATGAAGGCTCGTCAGTGGGGTGGGATGGGTCACCAGACAGGAACACTCTATACTCTTGGTTTGGTTGAAGGGCCCTGAAGATCGCTCCTTCACTTTTTTTGATCTGCCAGCCCACACAGTCATTCCAATTGAAGGAGGAAGTGCCCACGGTTGAAAAGTGCAGGCTGGGAAAAAGGTTGTTGATTCTTCCTTGCCTTGAGTTTTAGATCCCACCTATGACCTGCTCTGAAGATTCTGGAAAAGGGAAAAAGGTAACATTCCCAGTGTGGGAAATTCCTGGGCTGCAAAGATCGTATCTTTCCTCATCCAAAAAAGAATCAAGGTCCTTTACACAAGTCAGCTTCTGCATGTGCTATGTGCCAGGTTGTAAGACTCACTACTTTGGAACAGAGGTGCCTGGGAAGCCTCTAAGATTAAGAGACTGAATGGTGAGATGGAACCAGCATACAAGAGCTGGAAGGAAGGGCACTTAGGGGTAGAAAGGATAGCAAGGCAAGTGCAAAGGCCCTGAGGTCAGAGCAAGTTTGACCCGTTTGGGGAACAGAGAGAATTTATTACCACAATTGCAGGGGGCAGGTCTATTTATTCCCTTTTGAGAGCTGAGAAAACTGAGGCCCAAGGAGATTAGACAGATAATTCCCATCCACCCTAGAAGATGGGATTTGTAGGAAGTGTTGATGGATGCCAATCTGCGCGTGTACCCAGTAGGTCAGGGGTCAGCAAACGATGGCCCGTGGGTTAATCAGGCCTTCACCTATTTTTGGTAAATAAAGTTTTATCAGCACACAGCCGTTCACTGACATTCTGTCTACGGCTGCTTCATGCTCTACTGGCAGAGTCGAGTAGTCCTAACGGAAACCTTGTGGCCCAGAAAGCCTCAGGTATTTTCTATCTGATCCTTTACAGACAAAGTTCGCACAACCCCTGTGCGAGACAATGATGTCTCTCTTCTCTGTCTCTTCCTTTGCCTTTCGTGGAGGCAGGTGACAAGTCACACGGCTTGGGAATATGTGTCATCCAGTTCAGTGTGTGGATCAAAAAAGGAGCAGGAGGAGGAGGAGGAGGAGGAGGGAGAGGTGAAGGAGGAAAGCCGAGAATTTCTTCCAGAAGAGAGCCCACGGCATTGTCTGAGGGAAAGAATGTCCCTTTCAAGTGAGCAGAAGGTATTGATGTCCATGGAGAAAGCATGCGATTTTTGGCCCCCTGGGATTCTCTCTGTCACAGACAATAGAGGGACAGCTACTTTAGATTATGAAAACTTGACATACTGGGCAAAACAGGTGTTTCGCGAGCCATCGTTCAGAAAAGTCAACAGGACAGTGAACTCACACATCCCGGCAATCTTTTTACTTGTTAACAGCAGCAAAGAGCCATCAGCGTGTACCCCCAAAGCAGCTCAGCCTGTCAGCCTCAGACTGACCATGTTCTTCCCTCTTAACTCGTGTCATCGGCGACCCTTTTCCTTTTCCTCGTAAAAACCTCCTGCCTCCACCCTCCAAGTGGGAGCACAGCCTGGGGATCTAACCGAATCGAATCGGTGCTCGCCGAATTAAAATAGATGCTCATTTGCTTCCTGTTTTCAGGTTGACGAGATCATACCGGAGGAGCACCAGCCCTCGGGGAAAGAAAGCCAGAGGGTGCCTCCATCGACGTAGCCAAGCCTGAGGGTCCCAGCGAGCTGGGGGACACGCGTCCCATCTTGGCGTTTCCCCAGCGATTGCCAGGGGTTGGTTCACATTGCAGACCAGCCCACCTCCTCCCCTTCCCGAGCCTGGGTGATGGCGAAGTGGTGACGTTTTTCCCCAGATGTGTGGGCACAAGAAGGTGTCCTTCCTGTGGCGAAGCCTTCACAGGGGCTTCCTCCCGTGTCTTCTGCTGGTGTTACAGTGTCACGTGGGGAAGGGGGAAGTCACAGAATTCAGAGGAAACCCTCCTGGGTTTAAACCCTGACTCTGACCACGGGAGAGCCGTCAGATTCGAGCAAGCCACTCACTCTTCTGAGTGTCAGTTTCTTCATCGACGGGGCAGAGATGACAGCACCTGTCTCGTTGAGTGTTATTAAGATGCAAAAACAAACAAACAAAACACGAGTTTTGCTCTTGAAATCCCCAGTTGCTACTTGAAATCCCTACTCTCGATTTTGAAATGGGGGATAAGGACTATATTTCCCAATCTCCCTGATAGCGGGACATGACCATGTGAGTCTGTTACGACCAATGAGATATAGGAGGCACTGGTGCCTTAAATTCCTAGGAAAAAACTTCTTGTTTTTTAATCATGTCCACAGTTAATATTTTAAAATCAGGCTATGAAACAGTGGACACCATATGATCCCATTTTTGCAAGAAAAAAAATGTTTTAACGTATAATATATAAGCAATGAAAAGGATAAAGATCAAAGAGGTGGTTCTTATGGTCTATGGATGAGAGATGAAGTTTTCTTTTATTCTTAGTGCCCAATGATATTTTCAATTGTTTTCTATGATGAATACACATTTCTTTTCAAAAGGATCTAAAAATCTAAAACGCTATTTTACAAATTAAATGACTAAATCCCCAAGTAAATACTTGTTTGTAAAAATGACTATTCACAGAAGGCTTAAAGAACACACCAAGTCCTTGAAGTGCAATACAAAAAAAACCAAAAAACAAAAAAATAAAAACAAGACCAGTCTAATACCCTGCTTTGCTGTCTATTCCCCAACCTTATCCTGTACCCTTTCCCTCTCACCCACATGTCATAAGTGACTGAAGCCCCTCAGTGTCTGGAATGGAAAGCATCTTCTTTTTCCTTCTTCCTGGAAGGTGGAAGGTGGGCGTGATGACTGGAGCTGGAGCAACCATTTTGAGCCACAAAGAGGAAGCCTCGTGTTGAAGTATCAGAACAACAAGCTAGAAAGAACCTGGGCCCCTGGACTCCTTCACAGCAGTTTCTGATTCGGTGAGCGAGAAAGACGCTCCCGTCGTGTTTGTTTAAGCCGTCTTTAAATTTTGAGTTTTCTCTTTCTCAGGGTAGAATGAATCCTGATATACTAGTGGTGTGGCCTTGAGCAAATCTGCTCAATCTCCCTGGGTCTCAGGAACCTCATCAACAAAATAGGTTTAAAAATCCCAAACCCTTAGAAATGTGAGGATTCAAGAACACAACGTGGTAGTTCTCTGCTGCCTCTGATACATTTTGTGATGACGCCCTTGAAATACAGGTCTTCAGGACCCATGCTGAAGCATTTGAATCACCAGGTCTGATGCGGGGGCCAGACGATGTCCATTTTTGTCAAGTCTCCAAGTGACGTGATACTCAGCCAGCTTTGGGAAGCATGTTGCTGAGAGATTCATCTCCTTTCCCTGCTTTCGAAGTCAGAGTTAAGAGATGTGGCGTGCACACATCATACAAGGGGGCTCACCCACTTGGAGGGGACCTTACTAAGCTTCCAGCCCGCCCCCCGACCCCTCCACTGCAAATGCCCATCAGCCCTCACCCTCCCCAGAGGAAGGACTGATCTGCTGGTTAACGACAGTGCGTGCCATCAGCAGCCACCAGCTGCTCAGTCCCATCTGAACCGCTCGCTCTGAATTTCTGTTTAAAATGCAGCAGCGTCCATGGATTATGGCTTGCTGGTTTACATGCTCATGATGGATCTTTTAATCTAATTAAGGGAAGGCAAAGATTTTCCCCTGGTGCTATCAGCTGCAGAGAGCTCTGATTTTTAAGCATAGCATACTAACCGAGAGCACTTATAGGAGCAGGAAAATCTGGGCCCTGATGCTGGCTGTGTGTCCCTGAACAAATCACTTAACTTCTCTGAAGAGCTAGCTTTCACCTCCACGAGCCAGGCTTTGGGCCAAGCCCTTTGCACGCATAGACCCGCCCCACCAACAGCCCATGAGGCAGGTGTCTTCATGATTCCCATTTTACAGATGGGGAAACGGAGGCTCAGAGGGCCTACCTAAATAGCCCAGACCACACAGGGAGTAAATGGTGTGCATATGATAGAACAATACTATCTGGCTGATGGACCGGGCAGAGAGTGAAATCGTCGAGTGTCTCTGGAGAGTTTAGCACGGCTGTGACCCACTAGGTTTAACATTCCCCGTTGTAACAATTAGCTACTATCCTTACTGTCATGATTATGAGGTTGTCACCGATGGAGGTGGCATGGGAGCCAGGGAGCACGGAATCAAAAGCAGTGCTCCCATCCGGGTGGAGGAGCGCGGGAGAGAGAACAAGATCGACGGAGGGCTGCTGTCGTCCCACAGAGCTGCCTGTCCTGGTCCAGATAGGAGCTGATGGCTCGGGAGATGGTTGTCTCATTGGACACTGTGTCTTAACCCTAAGAGGTCTGGGCTGTAGAAAGCCTATTTGTGTGTGTGTGTGTGTGTGTGTGTGTGTGTGACCATTATGGTCAACCTGTTTTGTTTGCATTCCAGCCACAGTGGATCCTCCAAAGTGCCTGGAGCCAGACATGTCTTTTTTGTTATTTCTCTCTGAGTCAGGAGTCTCAGGAGAGGGGAAAAGAAATCCATGAACCCCCAGGCATAACCCTACCACCTAGAATCTACCATTAGCACCTTCCTCCGCTTGCCTTATCGTCCCCCCATTTATGACGTATTTCAGAGCACACTGTAGACACCGGGATTAAACACCTCAGCGTTTCTGTAAAGCTGCAGAATCACTTGGGCCACTGAAACTCGTCCTGGAAGTTCCACGTGTGTGGTTCAGATGGACACAGAATCCCCGAAATGGAAACAGAGGTGGGATCTGGGCCCTTGAATCCCAGAACTGTCTTCTCATCTGAGCGGATACACAGGAGCTTGGGGCTCTGAAAAGTAGAGTTTGAAAGTCATTACCCTTATTTTACGGAAGAGGAAACCGAGGCTTGGTTGGGAGTAAGGTCACGTATCCCAAGTCATTCATTAATTAATAAAAGACTGTTAAGCCTGACTCTAGGATTCTTCCATGGCCTCCGTTGGTAAAATGAGAAATGCAATGGGATTTTCTTTGGGAAAATGGATGTATTACATGGGGAGGGGGGTACTCACAGATCTCCAAATCCATTCATGATTATCTACAGGACAGGGTGGACTGAGACTGGACCCGTTAGCCAGGGGGCCTCCCCAAGATGCTGGGGGGGGGGGTGTCCCTTGACCTGGAGGTTTCTCAGACTGTTGGGTGACATTGTGCCACCCGTGGAAGAAAATGTGAGATAGGAGAGGCACGGGAAGACAAGAGAGGACAGTAGAGGGAGAGAGATCAGAGATAATACGAGAGGAGAGAGGAGAATGAGAGAGACTGACTGGAGTGGACAGACGCTTGGGGAGACCGTTGAGGACGAAGTATAATTTTCCCTCTACCCTTCGAGGTTCTCGGCTGAGACGCTCCCTGTAATGAAAGATTACCAGGAGAAAAACAAACAGAAGTTTGATCACATGCATACCTCCTACATACATGGGATCAACCCAGGAAAACTGAGTAACTTCCCCAAATGGCCCAAACCACCACCGTAAACAACCTCTCCAGCTAAGCACAAAAGGTGGAGAGGGGAGGGAGGCCAGTTATGGGAGGTGACCAGAAAAGGCACAGGAAAGAAGGGTGAGGTAGTCGTGCAGATTTAAGTCCCTGCTTTCTCCATTGATAGGGGTTTCTAGAGATTTCCAGTCACCTTTCTCCTCCTGGTGCTGAGAGATACCCTTACCAATGGAGATTTCCCCCACAAACATCAATGTCTCCTATGGAAGAGTAATTTCCACTTTCCTCAGTTTTTAAAGCTTTTCCTACATCTGCTGTTTCTTAAAAATTATCAGCTGTTAAATAACAAAAATTCAACTGAGTAAACTTGAAGGTCTATTGGTTTTATGAAATGATTCCTGAATCGGGCGGCATTCCATCCAGCAAGTAGAAAGGAAAGGTTTTTAAAGGCAGAGGGTGATTGGGGTAGGGGAATAGGAAAAGATTAGCAAAGAATGCGTCGTTTGAGGCAAGGTTGCCCTCCTAAGGGGAACGAAAGGGATCTGTCAATCAATTTCCCAGTGCTGACCAGGAATTTCCAGGTTGGCTGGTTAAACGTCACATTCCTGTAAAATTGAGACCGCAGTTAGGTTAGGTATTAAGTCTTGCTTTGCTGATGTGGGGCCTCAGCGTAAGTGACGCCATTTTGGACCTGTGGTTTTCTTTTTAACACAGCCTAAAATAGACTTACACCCAAGAGGTCTATTTAGGGGGAGTATAGTCTGTTCCCCTTCAAGAGTAAGGGAAGCCCCCCCCCCCCCCAGGAGACTGTGAGCTAGCAGGGAGGAGCTGGACTCACTGGGAAAGTAGCTGCCTGTTGGCCGTGCCCTCCAGCAGCCTTCTAGGCCCATTGCTTGCTGCCAGCTTCCTGTAGATGCCAAAACCAATATTCCCAGAAGAGTGCTTGGAGCCTGGAAGGAGGGATGAAAATGTCATCTCCAGCAGTAGCCCAGCCATTGCTGAGGTCTCAAAAGCATCCTCAATTTCACTATCCCTCCCCTTTCCCTCCCACCCATCTCTGAATCTAGAGGTCCCCTCGGTGAGTGGTGAGCGGGCTTCTCAGTGGGAGAGGCGCTGCCCTGCTCCACGGGGCAAGGGGTTGGACCGGCAAGGGTTCCCAGGCAGCCCCAGGTGGACACATGGACAAGGCCAGGGCAGAGTGGTCCACGATCCCAGAAAGTGGGACCAGATTCCAAACCCAGAAAAGCAATGAGAACAGGGTGATGAACAGGTCCCTGTTTTGAACCATTCTGCCCAATTGACTTGCAGAGCATGGGGAGCAGTGGGGGGGGGGGGTGGGGAAGAGAGTAGGATATGAGAGACCACGAGACAGTAAGAGAAAATGAAATATGAAGGTCAGGGACGTGGTTAAGAACTTGATCTGTGTAGTTCTTGCCTCTCTCCATCCATCCATCCATCCATCCATCCTTCCATCCTTCCATCCTTCCATCCCTCCCTTCGTCCCTTCCTCCCTCCCTCCCTCCCTTCTTTCTCTCTCAATCCCTCTCTCTCTGCACTTACATCACCAAATATTTATGGAACACATTCCAGGTATGTGCTAGGCACTGGGGATATGGCAGAGGATATGACTCAACAGGTACCTGCTCTCAAAAACCTGATAAAATTCTGGAGTGAAGATAAAATGATCAGCTAAATAATTAAAAACCATGTAGTGATAAGGGCTTCAATGAGAAAGAAACAGGAGAATTTGGCAGAGACTGAGAAACTGCCTGATTTTTCAAATTAATTCTTTAATAGCTAATGCAAATACACGATTCAGACTTTTAAATATACATTTAATTTCTATTATCATCAAGACAATTCGTGAATATAGTTTGAACATCCAAATAATGCAGGGAGGTGGGGGAGAAGAGGTGCTCGTACCTACAGAGCTTGCTTCAGATTATCAAAGCAATTCTACATGCTATTTTGCTTCTCGCAGCAACCTGGTGAAGTAGGAATGTCTAGCCCCATTTCCCAGATAAGGAAACTGAGGCTCAGGTTAAATAGATTTCATAAAGTCATATTCTTTTTTTTTAATTTTTTTTTCAACGTTTTTTATTTATTTTTGGGACAGAGAGAGACAGAGCATGAACAGGGGAGGGGCAGAGAGAGAGGGAGACACAGAATCGGAAATAGTCTCCAGGCTCCGAGCCATCAGCCCAGAGCCTGATGGGGGGCTCGAACTCACGGACCGCGAGATCGTGACCTGGCTGAAGTCGGACGCTTAACCGACTGCGCCACCCAGGTGCCCCCATAAAGTCATATTCTTAGGAGATACTGGGGCCGAGTCCCTCAGTCCTTGGCTTTGTCTGTGGCTTACTTGGGCCCACTGTGGACCCAATGAACGATCCCCAAGGAAATCTTCTTGGATGGGTATGGAGATTTAGTTACAAGGATGTTCACTGCAATGTTATTTATGATATCGATGGAAAGGAACCCAAACTTCCACCAATAGGGAATTGGTTAGGTAAACAGAGATACACGGGAATACTATGTATAATCTTGTGATCTCTCTCTCTCTCTCTTTTTGTAAATTTTTTTAATGTTGATTTATTTTTGAGAGAGAGGGACAGAGCACGAATGGGGGAGGGGCAGAGAGAGAGAGAGAGAGAGAGGGAGACACAGAATCCGAAGCAGGTTCCAGGCTCTGAGCTGTCAGCACAGAGCCCGACGTGGGGCTCGAACCCACGGACCGTGAGATCATGACCTGAGCCGAAGTTGGACACTTAACCGACTGAGCCACCCAGGCGCCCCATCTTTTTACATATATCTTGAAGGCAACACAAATCTTCATTAGAGCTTCTCAGAGAACATCGAAGAGGACTCGATTTTGTAATCCTTAGCGACCCTTCAAAAAGTCCTCTTTCCCCATTTTTATTTTCTTGCATCTTCACGTTTTCCTGATACTTCGGAACCACTCCGTTTCTACTGACACTCAGTTGCCTGAGGACCTTGCTTCTCCTCCTCCTCCTCCTCCCCATTTCCTTGCATCTTTATTCTTTTTCTCTCACAAGAATGAGAATCCCTTGTCCTTACTTATCCGGTTCTTTTTATACACAATTTTGCTCTGTAAAAACTCAAGAACCCAGATGGTTAACACAGAAGTATTTCTACTAGTGTGGGGGAGAAAGAGGGAATGTTAAACAGGCAACCACAGGATTATCTTCAGCCGGTGGAAGAGGGTAAAAGATGTAAACAGTCAAACATGAAGATATTTTTCATCTATCACACTTAAATTTTAGCTTTGTTATTTTGTGGGGTGACCGGGTGGCTCAGTGGGTTAGGCTCAGGTCACGATCTCGTGGTTTGTGAGTTCGAGCCCCATGTCAGGCTCTGTGCTGACAGCTCAGAGCCTGGTGCCTGCTTCGGATTCTGTGTCTCCCTCCTTCTCTCTCTCTCTCTCTCTTTCTCTCTGCCCCTCCCCCACTCACGCTCTGTCTCTCTCCCTCAAAAAAATAAATAAACATTAAAAAAAAAAAAAAACCTCTGCGTGGAAGAGTGTCAGGAATCCTCACCAACTGTGAAGGTCCTCTGGATGGATGTTTGAGAACTAGGGAATAATTCTGGAAAAATCCAAAGGCAATTTCCTAACCATAGCCACCGGCTTCCGGAGAGGCAGAAAGAAACATGCCCCAGGATGCTGCTCCCTCCTCTGCAGAATGGGAGCTGAAGCAAATGTCTGGGTTTCGGCCTCCAGATGAAGGGAAATAAATCATTTTTCTTTGGCACCTGCATCAGGAGGGAGGGGCTTCACAATCTTGTCTCTATTCAGAGTCACTTTAACACAGTGTTGACAGTCCTAGATAGAAAGAAGTGACCAAAGGCAGACAGACTTGGCAAGCTCCCAGAAAGGTGGGGTTTGTATTTCAAGCAGCCGCCGGAAAGGGGTGTTCACTGGAGTGTGAACTGTTGAGATGTGCTCCTGCTCGAAGCTTCCGGGCTTTCTTCTCCTTGTAGTCCAAACTCCTCTTTCTGGGGCAGTGGGGGGTGGACTTCATGTGGCTCGGTTGGGCCGACCCCACTCTGGTCCCCCCCCCCCCCAACGACGGACGTGTAGCCACGTGTAGTTGATTAGAGTATCTCCTTCTGGCCACAGTGATTTGTTCGATGGTGAGTTCGTGAACCAGGCTGGCCAAGCACAGCCCTTCCTAGGAGCTTTCTACCGGAGCTCTTGGGAAAGACGGTTTTTCCGCTGAGACAGGTGGACAGAACAGCATGAATCCGGGGCTCCCAACAGTTGTTCCTCATCACATCACGAGAGCCAAACAGAGAAGAGAGATGAAGAGGCCGAGTTCCCTGACAGAGCCCGGTTTGAACTCCCAGACCCAGCTATGTCTGAATCCCAAAGTCCATCCGGAAGCCCCAGTTTCATTAGCCAATGTATTTCAGTTTTTGTTGAAGTTATTGTGGGTTGGCTCTCCGTCACTTGCAACTCAAAAGAATCCTCGCTGATTACAGGCCCAATATGCAAGAGGTTACAGCATTTTCTGTGGTCTCTCTGCTCCATAATCTCTTGGCAAGAATTCGATTCGATTCGATTCCATTCCATTCCATTCAATCCCATTTGATTCCATTGCCTCTATTCAGTTAGATTCAGTCCAACTCAATTCATCCAACTTGGTTGTTTTTCTTTCTTTCTTCCTTTCTTTTTTTAGGTTTTATTTTTTTTTAAGTAATCTCCACCCAATGTGGGGCTCAAACCCACAACCCCGAGGTCAAGAATCACACACTCCACTGACTGAGCCAGCCGGGTACCCCTCATCCAATTCGTTTTAAGCACCTACTATGTACTGGGTTTTACTGGGTTATGGGGATTCATAAACGAACAAGTCCCCATCTTTGCTCTTAAGGACTTGAAAGTGACTTATAAACAGTCAATGGGAAAGATGCCTGGCTGGCTCAGTCAGAAGAACATGCAACTCTGGATCTCAGGGTTGTAAGTTCAATCCCCCTGTTGGGTGTAGAAATTACTTTTAAAAATCAATAAAAACAGTCAATATGATCAATATGCTTATGTTTCAAGCACAGTGGAACCAGAGGGAAACACTGACTCTTAGAATTCTGATTTCATTTTTTAATTATTTATTTATTTTTTTTTTTTTTTCAACGTTTATTTATTTTTGGGACAGAGAGAGACAGACAGAGCATGAACGGGGGAGGGGCAGAGAGAGAGGGAGACACAGAATCGGAAACAGGCTCCAGGCTCCGAGCCATCAGCCCAGAGCCTGACGCGGGGCTCGAACTCACGGACCGCGAGATCGTGACCTGGCTGAAGTCGGACGCTTAACCGACTGCGCCACCCAGGCGCCCCTATTATTTATTTTTTACTATGATGGAAGCCAATGCAGTTTAGTCCCCAAGAACAAGGACTTTACTGGACAGACTCATTCTCTACTGTTTGAGAGCGAGGTGACTTTCAGTTAAGAGGCTTCCCCTCTCTGAGCCTTACTTTCCTCATCTGCAAAATGGGGATAATAATAGCATCTATGAAGTTCGGCTGTGAAACATCAACGGAAGAGTGAGCAGGTCAAGCATCAAGCACGTAACAAGTTCTCAGTAAATGATCATTGCCTCCATCCTTTCCTCTGACTGTGGGGAGTGCCGGGTGGGTGGGGGTGGCACAGAGCACGGGGGGGACATCAGCAACGAAATTCTCTCTACCCTCCCCGTAGACACCAAAGCCCTAGGATCTTGCATACTTTCTGGCACATAAAAGGTACTCACAACAAATTTCATACATGTGTGTTGAGTGAAAAGTTAAGAATTGTTGGTGGACTAGCAGGTTGAAGAGCACGGGGAGGTCCAAGCCCTCAGCAGGGAGCTCAGTGTTAATGCCAAAATGTCTCTGGGGGGGGGTGGGCGTAGGGGTGCAGTTTTCCTGGCACCATGGGCTGGGTGCTCGACTTGAAGCTGCACGGTGGGCAAAGTCCTTTACCTCAGATTCAGAAAATGTTCACTTCTATCAACAAATGGAGACGGGTGACGGAGATGATATTGGAGGGTGAGGTATTTAAATCCACTGGGCAGGGCCATTCTGTCCTCCTCCAGAGCTGAGAGACCCTCTAGTCACTCAGCCTCCTCTTTGGGACAAGTGACAAGGAGCTGGAGGGACGCTCAGAGGTCAGTAACCCAATGCAATGACTTCCTTTTCCGGAAGTAGAAACCAAAGCCCAGAGAGACTTGTCCAGGGTGACCGTCAGGCGAATGACAGATCCGGGCAGGGACACTCATGCATGCACATTCTACCCTACCCCCACCCTCGTAGATTCTCACGAAGTCTGAGCCAGAGGAAGAGAGGCTGGGGAGGCAGCAGGGAGGGGGACAGCTTGAGTGTCTCGCGTGCTCTGGTAGGCTTTTCCTTTATACCCCATGAGGCTTTCCTTGCCCCACCTCCATTGCCCTCCTCTTCTCAAGGGGTAACCCCTGTCTCACCTCTGAACGGTCTATGGGCCATCGTTAATTTCCTGCCTCTTTCTCCAACACCTCTTGGAACCGGTCCTGCCTCCTCCAATCCAGCCCCTATAAGAAGGGACAAAACATGGAGTTTGCACGGGGGCCAAGCGCACAGCAGATGAAAGGGCCAGGCAGGCACGATTCCCTACAGTTTTGCAAAAGGAGAGGGTACAGGCCCATCTAAAAGCAGCAGCCGCTCAGCTCACACGGATGCCACAGGAGAAAAGGTGAGCCTTGGTGTGGCCAGGTCAGGCATTTTCCAGGAGAAGCCAGAAATGGAGATTGTTTTAAAGTTTGTTTATTTATTTATTTTGAGAGAGAGAGAGAGAGAGAACGCATGCACGCGCACACACACGTAGGGGAGGGGCGGAGAGAAGGAGAGACAGGATCCCAAGCAGGCTCCGCACCATCAGCGCAGAGCCCGATGCGGGGCTCGAACTCACAACCGTGAGATCATGACCTGAGCTGAGATCAAGAGTCGGATGCTCAACTGACTTTGCCACCCAGGTGCCCCCAGAAACGGAGATTTATTTTTGTGTACCTTTTTTTTTGTCTAGACAAACACATCTGCTAGGGAAGTCGACCCTCAGTTTACAATTTGTAGGGATGTGGCCTCCTGTCCACCCAGGCCTCGGAGTGTGCAGATCAGCCCCACGGACGGAATGGGGAGAAACGGAGCCAATCGGGGGCCTTGGCATGAAGTCAGCAGCTGAGAGGAAGAGGCCTCGGCAAAGTTGCTGAGTTTCTGGAATCCCAGGCACTCCGTGGTGAGATTTTTTTTCTGCTGCACATAACAAACCTTCTGCCAGGCTCCTGGATGCTGACAGCCCAAGATGTGGAATTGACTTTGAAATGCAAATCACAGGGAAAAAGTGATATTGATGTTGCCGACTAATTAAGGGCTGGCCTGGTTTAAACTTTGGAGGGCTCCTGCCTGCCTCCGGCCTTGGAGGGAGCCCGGGAGGACGCTGTTTTTATTAAATCGAAGAGGTGAATCAACTGGTCTAAGTGGATGGGGAGGCGGAGGGTGGACTCACAGTGGCATAGAGACTCGTGAGTTCTTCACAACTCATTTACGGAGACGGCAGGGACACGGGTCTCGGAACATTAGCCCCAGAGCCATCTCTCTTCCAGGGTCACTGATCGTGGAGAGAGGATGGAGTATTGGGGCGGGCGACAGGGCCTGGTTTTATTGGAACTGAAAGCGGCACAAGGCGGCTGATTGGAGTGGTCAGCTGTGATTTACGGGAGGCCTCATTTGCAGATTCTCTCCGCGGGGTCTGAGTTACACTTGGAGACCTTCCAGAATTAGCAGTTGCCAAGACAGGGGCATTCACAGCCTCTCAAGGCCTGGGGGCAGGAAAACGGGGGCCCAGGGCTACCTCTCCACTGCCCTGTGCGAACTTAACTTAGCCGGCTCTGGATCTCTAATGACAGCTGACGCTTTCTGTAGGCTGGGAAGATGGTGCCCTCATTATTTTCATTCTACAGAGGAAGAAACAGAGTTGGAGAGGGTCATGCAGCAAGCGGGTTACAGAGCTGGAGTTCAGGTATACATATATTCTGACCCTAGGGTTCAAGGTCTTAGCCCCTCGACTCTGTAACCCCTTCTTCTCCACCCAGTGCTTGGCACATGAGAGACGTTGGGTATGTTCATTCAATCACTCACTCATTGACGCATTCATTCATTCACTGGCTCATGCTAGATGCTTCCATATATTATCTTATTTGAGCCCATGAGAACCCGCCCGGAAAACATCATTCCCCTTTCACAGATGGGGATGTGGAGGTTGCAGCCTGTTAACCGACCTGCAGCAACTCAGAGCCGGAAGCACTGGCGGGGCAGGACTCACCCCTCAGTCTTCTGACCTTGATTCTGGTATCTCTACTACTCCAGAGCTTGGCACTAAAATTGTACTTCCTTGAGGGCAGGCAAGGGACGCGATCCTACGTTCTCATTCCTCAGGGTCCCTCGTGCAAAGCTGAGCGGACTAAGCCCCTCATTCATGCACCACGTGTGTGAACGGAATGCCTCTGTGGCTATGGGGGCATCTGGGGACCCGGTAGACGTGGTCCTGTCTTTGGGAGCCTATGTCCTGGCGGGATCACGGGCAGGGAAATAGGCAATAACCATAGCAAGGGATGGAGGTGGGAGGGGGCTCTGAGAACTCGGAGAAGGGGCTTTTAAATTAGCGTGTATGGTTGTCACACCCAAAGAGGGCTGAATCAGACCAACGGGAATCTGGGGGTAGGGGGTCTGAGAGTCAGAGAAATCTCCCTGGTGTGTTACTTAGAGACACAGGCTTCAGATCCAGACAAGCTTGAGTTGGGATCCTATCTACTTGATTTAATAGCCCTGGGTGCTCAGGATAGCTCCCTCACCCCAATGAGCTGGTTTCCTCTGAAGAACAGGCTTCAAAACACCTGTCTCCTGGGACTAAATGAGAAAAGGCAGATGATACATTAAATATGGAGGCTGGCGTGCCAGAAGAATGAGAGAACCATAGCTATTGTCATTGTCATTGTCACCACCCTGGCTATCGAGAGACCCCAAAGGCTGCCAGCCCACATGTGTGGGCCTCCACCCCTCTTTCTTCCTTCTCCCCACTTTCTTCCCTCCACTTCTGAGCACCGACTGAGCCCAGAGTCACTGCTCCGTGTCTGGTGCCAGGTTGGGTCCAACGGGGGCCAAAGAGTCAGCCGCGACTCTGGGTCTCGGCAGCCTTCCGTGAGATTGTGCCTTAATGATTTCTGCGCCCAGTGCAAAGTCAGGCTGGGATGATACATGTTGCTTAAAGAAATGTCTGAAAGAGATGACACATAGTTTTTAAAAACCGCAAAGAGGGTGGGGGGGAGCGTGCCTGGGTGGCTCAGTTGGTTGAGTGTCCGACTCTGGCTCGGGTCATGATCTCACGGTTTGTGAGTTCGAGCCCTGCGTCGGGCTCTGTGCTGACAGTGGGGAGACTGCTTGGGATTCTCTCTCTCTCTCCTTCTCTCTCTGCCGATCTCACTCTCTCAAAAAGAAACAAATAAACATTTTTTTTTTTTTTAAACCGCACAGGGGGTCCCTGGCCGTACGGTAAAGTGGGTGGATCAGACTCTACAACACAGCAGATGTGTGCATATTAGCAGACCTGAATGAACCACGCTCCCAATATTTACGCCCTTGTGTGGTCCTCTCCCGTAGAATCTGGCTGGCCCCGAGACTCCTTTAACCAACAGATGCTGAGCCATTTCCAGGTGTTAAGTCTTAACTAAAAGAGAGTTGCCGAATTCTGGCTAGAGACCGCTGCCTGCCTAAAGATCTTCCCAGGGGCCTGGTGGTTCTCGGTTAAGTCAGGACAGATTAGCAGGTGTTAGGTGTTGGAGACCAATTATCACCAAAGAGACTCTTCCGACTCGACCGCATCAGGAGGATGAAAGGGAATTAATTGAAAAGGGAACGATTTTCTCACTACGCTTTCAGCCCCAAAAGGGAGCGGCTTTTTCTCAGTGTTATTTTCCCACCCTGCTCCCAAGCCACCTGCATGTGAGCTCTGCGCCCTGAGAAATGCGGGCCCAGGTATCTCATGGTTTCCTGTAGATTCTGTCCACTCCCGGGGGTGTGGCATCCCTTCAGTAGTGGGTCCCTCACATGTCCCTGACTCCCAGGGCCCTGAGAAGGACACACAGTCTGTACATCGTCTGAGCTCTCCATCTGGAATCCCAGGCCCTCCCTGGGACTTGTGGTCAGGTGGTAGAGAACAGTATTTATGGCTCAGCGGCCAGATGGGGCTGGAACGTCCTGTAGCAGAACGTAGTGATGAGTGAAAAGTCAATGGTTCTCAGGCCAGAATCAGTCAAGTGTGGGAGAATTGTAGTTTTTGCTGGTATCTCAGAAGGGATATTTCAGTTTTGTGCTAATCACCTCGGTTTCCTGTTAATGCACCCCCTGGCTCCTGCAGGCAGGGAGAGGGTTGCCTTAGGGAGGAGGTGCGCTCGGGACTCTTTCAAACCGGGGACATAACCAACCACAGCCACTGGCAAAGGACATGGGGGTGTTGGTCTGTGTGGCCGCCGCCCTCCTCACCACCAATTCCTGACCATTTTCTCTTGAAATTACATACAGGGCATTAATAACAATGCTGATTGTTCCCTGTCTTCCCGCTGTTTGGGCCAGAGGCCTTTTTAGATCTCAGCGGTCGGAAAGATGTTAACTCCAAATGGAAATCTAATCACAAATCATGGAAAGATTGACTTTCCAGGGCCTTTGGGGCTGTGCTAGGCGTCTGGCTCGGGCATAAGCATGTCTGCTTCCAGCTCGAATTCCCTGACATCCCCTCCCCTTGGTCATGCTTTGAATTGATCTGTAACTTATTTTCTTGCAAACAAAATAATTTCCTATAGATGTGGATTTTAATTTGATCAACAAGGAGGCACTGGGCTTGAGCCTAGAATGGGACCCCTGCCATCACTCTGGGAGAGAACTCACCCAAAGGGAAGAGAGGGCCTGGCATGATGACACTGTGCCAGTGGCAGAGCCTGAGATGTCACAGGACCGTGGGGATTCCAAGTGGAAAGATCATGGTATTACGATCGATGCTCAAACGCATTCCCAACCCAGGCCAGCGCCTATATCCTATGTCACAGGGTGGAGCAAGGAAGCAGCTTCTGGAAGCTTGAGAGCCAAGCAGCAGCACTGAGATCCCTCTGATATGGTGGACCATGAGGGAGAGAAAGCCACTGATGCCCTGCTCTTCATCCTGGATTAATGGGTAGCAATCAGCAGGGGAATTTCAGCTCATTAGAATGTGCCCCGGTGGGGCTTCTGGGTGGCTCAGCCAATTAAGCACCCGACTCTTGGTTTCAGCTCGGGTCACGATCTCACGGTTCATGAGTTCAAGCCCCATATCGTGCTTTGTGCTGACAGTGCGGAGCCTGCTTGGGATTCTCTCTCTCTCCCTTTCTCTCTCTGCCCCTACCCTGCTCACACGTACTCTCTCTCTCTCTCTCTCTCAAAATAAATAAACTTAAGAAAAAAAAAATTTTTTTTTAAATAAACAGAATGTGCTCCTGGTAGGGCAGTAGGAGAAATGGCAGTGCCCAGGAAAGACTGAGAAATAAATAATCCCTGGTCCCTGCTATGCCCTGTGAAGCAAATAGGGGAAGTGCTATGCCTGGAGGGAAACTTTGGGACCCACGAATATCCCCACACGGTCACTCTGGATGTGTCCATTCGCACATCTCCTTGCTGGCGAGCCTGGCCCTCAACCTCTGTTTCTGGCAGAAGGGCACGGTTCTGAAAAGCACACACTCTTTGATTTCCCGCCGGAGAGGCCTCAGCAGATTCTGGGAGGCTGATGTCAAGTTCTGAGAAGAAGGGCATGAATCATGGCTTTCCAGGGAGGTTAAAAATCCAGACCCTGGGCAGTTGCCAAAGATCACAGAGAGCGGGGTCAGGTTCTGAGTGTCTTGTAAAGCTGGATTCTTTCCTTAATGCGACAAGTCTGAGTCCTGTAGGATGAATACCAAAAGCTCAGTGAGCCAGCCGGTTGTGTAAACATAGGCTGTGTGGCTGGATGATCATGTCCTCAGTCTGGGTCAGAGGAGGAGGTCCACTCACCCCACTTTTCCTTCAGCCTTTATGCCAGAAAGCCAGGTGGCCTTGGCTCTCTCTAATGTGAGAAGGTTCTAGAAGATCTGTTGGGGGGGGGGGGTCTACGCTTTGTGGATGAAGGGGTGCTTAAGAAAGACTGTCAGAGTCACAAAATTGTCCCAGAGAGAGTAACTGAGAAAGAGATGAATTTTATCTTTGTATTTTACTTCATTGGTTCTAAGCTGCACATGTTCTCCCACATTTTAACATGTCTGAAATCAGGATGTCTCTTCCCATCGAATGACGTGAAAATGTTGTATCATAGGATGATGGGCACCATTTTCTCATTTCTAGCGGTTCGTGAAATAACCCGCGTCTTACTTACAACCAATGGCATTGTAGATTTGGCGAAATATGATCTTTTTTTTTTTTTTTTTTGCAGCTCATATTTGTATGGATTTATTCTGTGCTAACTCCTCTGATTAGCACTTTACATGGATGAGCTCCATAAGACTCTGTGAAGTGATCCTCATTTTGCAGAGGAGTAAACCAAGGTCAGGAAGGTGAAGTCACTTGCCTAAGGCCACACAGCAATGGAAAGGTCCCCGCCTTTTTCTTTGTTCTCATGTCTGAATTCATCTCTCTTTCATCTATCCTCTCTGAACTTTCAGTGTGTTGATAAATTAAATCAGGATTTCCTTTGAAGACCTTACTATCTATCTATTTATCTATCTATCCATCTATCATCTATCATGTAGCTTCCTCTCTCTCTTCCCCACCCCCTCTTTTCTCACCTTCCCTTCCCTCACCTTCTCTCTCCTTCTACACATGTATGCTCAGACATTCTTGAGTACCCGGTCACCAAATCTTTCTCTTAATCTATAACACTCCTGAGCAATCAACTTCATTCACTCAGTCCGAATGTATTTATTGGGCATCCACTATTACGAAGGCTCTGGGGAAATTATTCTGTCCAAATGAGAGATGAACAAATCTGTCTCCTGATCTCATACGATTTACGATATCATCTTATGTAAAACTTTTGCTTTTTTGTAGGCCAGTTAAAACTCCATTTTAAAGGTACTAGGAAAATCTATCCATCAAAAAGTGCGGGATTACACCCTGCTACTTTCATAGAGTGCCCTGCCTGATCCTCACAAAGATTAAAAACCCGGCTGGGACGAGCAGAAGCTGGAAAAACTCTCATTTCACAACCCGAGAAAGCCTTCTGCCTGGCAAATGGTGGGGATTTAAATGCCCTTTGGGGCAAGCCGGCCCCCTGTTCTGGAAACACCACCTGAACAGGCCCGCCAGCTACACAAGAGCAACCCAATTGGATGCCAATTGTTACAGGGAAACCGGTGAATTAGCTGTTATCCTGAACGGGGATGGTCAAGCTAAGCTCCTCCTCCTTCTCTGGAGACTTTGTTTCATTTAGGGTGAGTAGGGGGTTTAGCCAGCTCCTCCAGGAGGCCTGAATGCCACTGCACACCTTCAGGGATTGCTGTGTGCTTCTGATGAGTGTTGCTGATCGCGAGCTGGGGCAGAGGTCGCGGTGGCTGCAGGAAGGATAACTTCCGGCTTCCAAAAGAACCTGGTCCAGCTCGGGGAAATCCAACCTAGACTGTGTAGTTGAGGTCATGTAGGTGGTGTTGTCAAAAATAACATAAATGCAAGAGTTTACAAAAAATGCCAAAATTGAGTCTATTGACCTGTCATGCAGAAGAACACCAGTGAGGGGGCGCCTGGGTGGCTCAGGGGGTTAAGCGTCGGACTCTGGGTTTCAGCTTAGGTCATGATCCCCCAGTTTCATGAGTTCGAGCCCCGTGTCGGGCTCGGTGCTGGCGTTGCAGAGCCTGCTTGGGGTTCTCTCTTCTCCCTCTCTCTCTGCCCCTCCACCACTCACGCTGTCTCTGTCTCTCTCTAAATAAATAAACTGAAACAGAAACGCCAGTGAGAAATTTCCCTGAGCAGATTACGCACAGAGGGGATGGAGTCAGAAGCGTTTAGTGTTAGGGAGGGATTTTCGTGGGAATGTGCTACTTATGGAATGGAAGCTAGCCTTGTGGACGGGGAGAATGGGTTCCTTGGTTCGTACACAGATCTGGTGGTCAGGAAAGTCTTCAGTCACTTCTAGCGAGGGCTGGTGCTCAGGGTCACTAGAGCTTGTGGTCCCGGATCAGCTGCGGCTGGTTACAACTCTTTGCGATGAGACAGGACAATCAGTTTGGGTATCTAGTATCAGTTTAGGCAAGTGCTGATGTAAGCGGAAATTCTTCTTTCTTACAGTACTCCCGAAGACTGAATCACTCAGACTTTGGGAAAGGGACTGATGCCGCGTGATTTTACCTGGATGCCATCGCCTTGTGTTGGGGCCAAAGAACCTGGCCTCCCCCCCGCCACCCCGTTGGTACCCAGTGGGGCTTCTCACAGTGGGACAACTCGGAGGCCGAACTTATAAATGACAATGACCAGAGCGTCTACAAAAAACGGGACTCTGGGGGCGCCTGGGTGGCTCAGTCGGTTAAGCGTCCGACTTCGGCTCAGGTCATGATCTCACGGCTTGTGAGTTCGAGCCCTGCGTCGGGCTCTGTGCTGACAGCTCAGAGCCTGGAGCCTGTTTCAGATTCTGTGTTTCCCTCTCTCTCTCTGACACTCCCCCGTTCATGCTCTGTCTCTCTGTCTCAAAAGTAAATAAACGTTAAAAAAAAAAAAAAAAAGCGGGACTCTGATTCACAATCTCTGCAGTCACCAGCCGGGGATACAAGCTCTGCCACAGTTAGCCTCACGCGGTAAGGACTTCATCAAGAACTGCCAGCTTAAAAAAAAAAAAAAAAAAAGAACGTCCAGCTTCCCTAACTTTGCCCCTACTTGCAAAGGAGGACCAACCAGAGGGGGAAAACAAACAAACCAACCTCCCTAACGGATCACTTAGAAAACTCCCTTCCAGCTAGCCTGCCTCCAGCTTCCTGTGCCAACAGCCTCCACTCTGGGGGTGGGGGTTGAGGAAGGGGTAGACCTGAGCCCATCCCTTGTTTCCACTATAAAGCTTTCCCACTCCTCTGCCTGCCTTTGAGTTTCTGCCAACGGCAAGTGATGGCGGCCGACTCCTTTGCTTTATGGCCAACTCTGAATAAATAGCTTTTGCTTATTTTTATTTGGGTGGTCTTCATTTATTTCCACAATTCCCACTGTCAAATTGCAGACAGGAAAGGCGGCCAGTGGAGCTGGCTGTTTTTGACAAGGGGAGCCCCATCCAGGGGTGCAGGCAAGCTCTGAGGCACCCCCTGGTGGGCGGGATCAGCGGCCTCTGGTTCCCGGAGGTGGGACAGCAGGTGGGTGAGGGGCAGCTGGTGAAGGCCCAGAAGGTGGGCTGGCAGCCTTGGGGGGGGGGGTGGGGGGGAGGGTTCTGAGAGAAGCCACCTCTAGCAGCAGAGATAAACTGCATCCTTGGTTGTCAATCCCTCCTGAATGTTCAGCAACTTCTTGGCAAACTTGGTGGTCTTGTCTTGGCTACACCGTGGGAGTTAAAGAAAGGGTTTGTTCCCAGATGGGGACAGATCAGCCAAGCGCAAGGTAGAGGTCACAGCAGGAAATGCAAAGGACCAGAATGCCGGGAGGCATCAGGGCAGCCGCAAAGCCCCAGATCACCTCCCAGGGTACCACGGGCTCCCCTTAGAGCAGTCGTGAAGGAGGAGCACCCCATGTCCTTTTGCAACGAAGGCTGTGTTTCCTCTTTCATGACAGGCACCAGCTACGGTGTGGTCGCCCTGGAGAAACCTCAGAGATGTTTGGGGGAAGAAAAAGCTCTTGAAAAGACTATAATTCTTGCCACCTGTACATTTTAGAATAATAAAAGGGGGCAACGTCAATAGCCAACCCGAGGAGATGGTTAAATCAGCTAAGTTATAGCCATCCAACGGACTATCCTGCGGTGGTGAAAAGTAATGGAAGTCTGTTCGAAAAAGAGAGGAGAGGGCCGTCATTACACATCAAACAGAAAAAAAGTGGGCCTAACAGTTTGCACAATATGACGCCATTTTCATGATGAACAATGGCCACATGGATAGAAGTTGTTCTGTTTTGTTTTAATGTTTATTTATTTTGAGAGAGAGAGAGAGAGATGGAAACCAGTTTGACAATAAACTTCATATATTGAAAAAAAAACACTAAAATATAACAAAAGAAAAAAAAGAGAGAGAGAGAAATGAAAGGACAGAGAGAGGAAGAGAGAGAATCAAGCAGGCTCTACACTGACAGCGGGGCTTGATCTCAGAAACCCTGATATCATGACCTGAGCCAAAATCAAGAGTCAGGTGCTTAACTGACTGGGCCACCCAGGTGCCCCAAGACCATGAAATTGTTGACCAAAATGTTAAGAGTTACAATCTCTGTATGAGGGCTTGAGTGACTTTCATTTCCTGTTTACTGGCATTTTCTGAAGTTGCACTAAGAAATGTAAATGCTAGGCTTACACTGGGAAAGGTGAATGTCATTTTGTATGCTGTTTTAACAATGGAGCTGCTTTGGCTCTGAACGTGGGACTCCACTCTTCTCCCGATGCTCCCACGTGCTCCTCCCTGGGGTCTGCCTGGCTGACAAAAATTCCAAGAAATAAACCCAAAATGCAGCTTAAGGAGATCTGTTCAGGCATAAGCAGGGAGGGGAGCCAAAGTCTTCATCCAGTCCCTGAGCCACCCGTGTCCTTGGAAAAATAAAGCAGCAAAGCTTTCAAAAAGGACGGATTTGGGCTCTGGAGACAGAAAGTTGATCAGAGAAGCAGTGAAGCAGTGTGGGGTGTGGGGGCATGGTGACACGGGCCAAAGGTGGGGGTGGGCTTTCCCTTCCCATCATCTCAAAGCCACACCCCAAATTATAGTATTCTTCTTTGCTACGAACAATCGATATTTTCTCCATCTTATGTACGGTGTGGATTAAGGCATTTGTACACAATTTGGCCATTTTAGTGGATCTATAATTTAAAACTGAAGTAAGAACAGTGTACTTGAACCTCCCCCTACCGAAATTCTGCAGACTTCAGAGTGAGGGGCAGCTCTGTTTTCATGGACAAGCAGCAGAGCAGCTGACAATGGCCAGCCCAGTACGTCTCAGGAAGCTGAGCTGCCCTGGCTTATACTAACACGGCCACTGTGAGTGCCCTGCCTCCGGCCAAGCACGGCTGAATTTCTTCCTGCCACTTCCAGAGATTACAAAAGGTGCTATGAGAGTATATAATAAAGGAAATCCAGTGTAATTAATTTCTAGTTCTTATTTATTTACATTGAGTCTTGGCCCTACAAGAACGAAACTTTTGGGGTAACTCATCTACTATTCCACCCATCCACCCACCCACCCACCCATCCATCCACCCATCCATCCATCCTTCCTTCCTACCCTCCTTCCTTCCACTCATCCACCCACCCACCAATCCACTCACCCATCCACTCACCTCTCCACCCATCCAAATATTTATGGAGCAGTTACTATGTGTTCTCCAAAATGGTTGCTATCCCCAAGTGGCTCAAAATATAGAGGAAAAGAAAGACAAGTAAGTTGTAATAAACAGAGCAGGATGCTCTCATTCATTGCCGTGGAGTTTAAATAGGTACAACCCCTTAGCCGGGCAGTTTCGCAGCATTGTAACTGCAAATTCCCTTTGAGTCAGCAATTCCAATTTTAGAAAGTAACCTGCAGATGTAACCATCCATGGAGAAAATGACTCGTGTACTGAGTTATTCACTTTAGCATATTGGTAATAGCAAAAGTTTGGAAATTGCCCAAGTGACCAAAGTTAGGTGACTGATCAGATAAATGACAGCATATCTACACAAGAATATCACGTTGTTCTTTATGTACTGATACGGAAAGATCACTACCATTTATTGTTAGGTTGAAGAAGGATACAGAGAAGTGTGTGTATTATTTTACCACCTGTACTGAGACCATAACATATATGTATATAAGATTTGTCTGCAGACTGTTCCAGTGCACACAGGGGCTTTTTCTGGAGGGTTAACACCTTGAAGTGTCCTTCAACCAATAACAGGTGGGCATTGATGGATAAATACCTCAGTTCCCTCGCCGTCAGTTGAAACAACTGAGAGATGTGGATTCCGCCTCAGTTACCCACAGTGGCGACCTGCTCCTTCACACACACTTGGATTTCCTCGCTTTGCTGTCTCATCCCCCCACTTTTTCACTGTGCTGCTGGGGATGATCTCCCAAATAAACTGCTTGCACCCAATATTGACCTTACGGTCTGTTTTGGAGGAAAGTCAAACTGAAACAATGTAATTGCTTGTATTTGGATTTTAAGTAGAATCATTGGCAGCCTCTGGGGGAGGGGGACTGGGCAGGTGAGGGCAGGAGTTACAAACGGGATTTTCATCATAGAACCTTTGGTATCTTTTGCAGCGTGTGCTGTAGGAAGTAATACCCATTGACCAACAATTTCCCAGTAACACCAATTGATAAACGGTACAACTGAAGCAACACAAAGTGTTCTGGGAACACAAATGGGGCATGTAGGGAAACCCAAACTCAGCCAGTGAACATAGTCAACCGTGAGCTGTGGAAGCTGACTACAAAGGTTCAAATTCTGGCTCTACCCACCACTTGCAAGTTGCATGATAGGCCAAGCTGCTTGAACTCTCGGTGCCTCAGTTTCTTCATCCGTATAAATGGAGCTGATAGCAATGGTACTTATTCCATGGGGTTGGTGTGAGGGATATTACACATTGTAAGTCTCTTAGTCTGTTCAGGCTTCTATAACAAAATGCCACAGACGGAGGGAGTGGCTTATAAACAGCAGAAATTTATTGCCCACAGTTCTGGACAATGGAAATCTGAGAATATGGGGCCAGCATGGTCAGGTGAGGGTCCTCTTCTGGGTCGCAGGCTTCTGGCTTTGTCCTCACGTGGCGGAAGGAGCGAGGGAGCTCTCTGGAGTCTCTTTTATAGGAGCCCTAAGTCCCCACCTCCTAGCACCATCACCTTGAGGGTTAGGATTTCAACGTATGAATTTGGGAGGACACAAACATTCAGACCGTAGCACCATGTGGGGCACTGGCAGAGCTCACTGGCAACCCTCCGTCTGTGTTAGCTGGTGTGAGGTTCAGCTGTGCAGTGTGATAATGAGGGGATCCAGGTTTTTCCAAGGGAAATTCTCAGATTAGGTATTCCTCACCCAGCAGCCTCCCAAATGTCTCCATTCTGTGCATTTGCTGCTTCCGAGAGGCGAGCACAAACTTCCCTTTGGGAAATTTCCAGATGAGCTTGCACCATCCTCAGTCCACACGATGGTCGGGCAGAGCCTCGCAGAGGCATCAGGGACAGTAAAAGCCCCGAGAACCAATCAGCAGCCCAGGCAAGTTGAGGGGAAGAATCCGTGTTTGGGGCCTAGAACTGTACCAGGCAGCACTTTTGACAAGAAGCTAAGGATGTGCAGTGTAGACAGAGAAGTGCCATTGGCTTTGGTTTACGTCGTCTTCCAGTTTTTATGTCTGCAATGGAATGAGCTTCCCTTTCTCCCTCTCACTTAAGGAGAACTGCACTCTGATAATTAAGCTCGAAGCGAGCCCACTGTGTCCACCATATCACATAAGTACATTTCCAGCTCTTGGTTCTGTTATTTAAAGGGGCACCCTTATTTATCGTACATGGTAATACATATCTTTGTTTTCTGGTGTCTCCTAGACCCTAAAGCAGAAAAAATGCTCTAATAAAAATTCGTATCTTGCCTCTTTGAAGCTGAGAGGCCGTATTATTGAAGATGGCAGAATGGTTTGGGTTTGGGATGTTCTAATGAACGACTGCCTTATATTTCTTTTCTTGTGACACACATATGATTAGTAAATGTTGTCTGCTCACTGATTAACTTTGTTTATTTCCTAATTAGGTTTAGGATCAGCTGTCTAGCGGTTATAGAAATAATTGTTTGATTAATGTGTGGGAATTTACATTTTCATTACACTGCTGAATTAAGTTCTGTCCCAATTAGCTGCAACGCCCTATGCCGATCTGGGGCACTGGAATTACAATTTTCACCCATTAAGTAATAACTGTTATATTGATTGGTGATAATTGGGTGCAGATAGTAAATACACATTAGCAGAATTTAAATTATATACCAACTGGTTCTTTCGATTTGCTTCCAGAGTAGCAAAGTTCTAGAGACGGTTACCTGGGGGTTTGGCTAGAGTAGGACCTCATACCCTTGTTGGTCCTTCTTTTGCTCGGTGAGTCCATGAAGTTCACAGAGGAGCAGTGGAAATCATCCATCTACTGGTATTGGATATCTGAGCTTACAAGTGAGTGTCTCCTTAAATTTCTCCCTAAGCCTACCCAGCTCACCAGAGTACCTCCCCGTTTCTCTCTCAAGAACCCTCAATGGCTCCTCATTGCCTGCCATTGTCGATTTAAATGTGCTGGCCGGTGCCCAAGAATCTTCAAAATACGATTTTTTCCTATCCATCCATTTACGTTAGCTTTTCTGATGTGAATGCAGACCCACTCAGGGTATCTCAAGACGCAAGCAGGGTTCACTGGAAGGACATGTGCAGAGTGGAGGCAGACCCAGGTAGTCCCGGGAGGTAGGTAACAGGGCATTTCTGCCTGTCTCAGTTTCTCTCTCCATCCAGCTGTCTTTTTGTCTCAGTCTCTCCATCTCTACCTTTGTTTCCATTGTTTCTCTGTCTCCCAACTCCTGATGCACATTTACTAAAATCTTCTCGTTTACCGCCAACCAGTTTTCCCGCCCTCTTCGTTTTTGCCCTCTCCCTCACAGCTGCAGCCTGCACATAGCTTTGGTTTGCTGTGGCCTTGACTCAACCCCAAGGACACCCATCACCAATTACCCCTGCCCCTCACTTCCAATTCCTGAGGGAGGAATGTGGCCTTGGGCCTTCACCACCTGCCGATCATTTGCCTTCCTCTCTTGCCTTATTTGCCACAGACTTCTAAAAGCCGGGCTAAAATTTACACTACACATTAAAAAAAAAAAAAAAAAATCAATTGTTTGTGAATTTAATATTATGTATCATAAAGGGAATTTTTATGCAGTACCATAAACGGGAGCCAGCATTTTCCTGATACAGACCAAAATAAAAGCGTAACAATTAAAGTTTTAAAAAATCACATGTGTAAAAAAGTAAAAACTAAAAATCGTATGTGCCCCAACTAGAACTGTTCTCCGTGCCCCCAGCGCGTCCACCCTTCCCCTTGGAAAGCAGTGAACTAGCTCACCCTTTTGAAGCCACCACGCCCGTTGTTTGCCAGCAACCTGAGGATTGGTTGCTCCCAGGTCATGTGCCCACCACTGGCCAATCAGCTGGGGCCAGAGTGAGGGCGTGGTCACGTGACAACAGACCCGTGCAGTGTGGCTGCTGGGCGCCCTCCGGAGAGCCCGTGGGCTGCGTGTGAAGTGATAACCTGGCCTGGGATGACTTCTCGCGGGGAGGGCATTCGTCCTGTTTCTCTGTCCTTTGAAGCCGAACAGAACAGGATGACCCCCAAGCGTCCAAGGGAAGCTAGACCTGAGGCCCTGGGAAGGAAGACGCCGCTCCGTTTGGCACCGTTCACAGACAGGTCCATCAAGAGCTGCATCTCGGCCCCAGAATTCAAGGTCAGCTCTGGTGGCCTCCGGAAAAGGAACTCCTCCCCTCCAAATTCCTGAAAGGTGGAACGACAGGCGGCCAGGCCATTATCTGCCTGCCAGCGAGGCCTTTATTCTCTGAGCCCAGAGGGAAGACGTTCGGGCTCTGCCGGGAGCGCCGGGCGCAGAGACGGGCCTCCGTTCCTGATTGCTGGTGATGCCCACGCTGTCACATCTGCAGGGGACCTGCGGGCTGCCCAAGCGGCGGAGATGGGGGTCAGGAGGACAGCTGCGGTCTCCGGAACACTCTGTGCTGGCCCCACTGCAGCTCTCCTTGCACTGCGTGGAACCCACCCCCGTGCTGAGCGTCACGCGGAGGCTGTTCCCGCCCACCCCTTGTTTCCCTTCCCGTAGCACAGCCCCCAAATTAAAAAACCACAACCAAAAACCATGATGCTTTGTAAAGGCAGCAGAAAAGGCTGCATTCACCTGGACTGTCCACTCCGGAGAGGAGACCTGCAGCTATGACGTTGGCTGCCGTGTCGTTAGCACCGTCTGACACACAGAGAAAGTCCTCAGCTACAATCTGCAAACGGATGGCTGAGACAGAATGGGAACTGTGGCCAAACTGAGCGCGGCTTCTAGAACAAGTAGCCAAGGAGAGAGAGCGCATCCTTCCTTTTATTTATTTTATTACAAATTTTTTTTTTTTTTTTTTTTTTTTTTTTTACATTTCCATTCATTTTTGAGAGACCGGAGAGAGACAGAGTATGAGCAGGGGAACGGCAGAGAGACAGACAGAATCCGAAGCAGGCTCCAGGCTGTCAGCTGTCAGCACAGAGCCTGAGGCAGGGCTTGAACCCATGAACTGCCAGATCATGACCTGAGCCAAAGCTGGACACTCCACGGACTGAGCCACCCAGGTGCCCTTTATTTTTATTTTATTTTATTTTATTTTATTTTGTTTTATTTTAAAGTTTATTTAATTTCAGAGTGAGAGAGTGGGGGGAGGGGTGGAGCGAGAGAATCCCAAGCAGGTTCCACACTGTCAGAGCAGAGTCTGTGGAGGGGCTTGAACCCAGGAACTGGGAGACCATGATCTGAGAGCCAAAATCAAGAGTCCAGGGCTTAACCGACTGAGCCACCCAGGCACTCCAGATCCTTCATTTTTAGTAAGAATATGACCAGAATAGAGGGAGTCCAAAATGGAACAGAGAGCCACACAGAGTGTCTTTTCTGATGGGATCAAAAATATTGGTTTCCCCCCCCCCCCCCGCCCCCACCCTTCCACCTCTGCAAGGAAACTGGAATCATTTTTAGTTCCGGCAGAACTCTTTCTTGGAGGCTCAGCCAAGAAACATACTGTGTAATGTAGTTTTCCAAGAGGAAGAAACTCCTGCCTTCCTGAGTGTAGCTCACAATGGTCCCCAGACCATACTCCCCAGAAAGACAGATGCTGGGTCCTGTCCGGTTGATGGGGCAGGTTTTGAAGTCAGGCTGCTTGGGATTGAATCCTGGCCTCTGACATTAGCTGGCTGTGAGACCTTGGACCATGTGACTTAACCTTTATGATCCTCCATTTTCCCCAACTGTGAAATGGGGATTATGATTATAACTACCTTGTAGAAATATGGTGAGGAATAAATGAAATAGTTCAGGTGAGACGTCTAGACCAGCGCCTAGCCCATGTAAGCGTTCAGTAGTTGCTAATGATTAAATTTCCGCTTCCCCGCCTGCCTGAGTTTCTGGATTTGATACTCATTCCTCTAAGAGCAGAGAAGTGATATATTGTAACTTTGTATTGCAAGGTCACTGTTTTACATGGGGGAGAGGGTTGGACGTGGAGCCTTGGAGGGGTAGGAAAGAATGTTGCACCCTGGCTTGATTCTTGTCCCGTGCAGGTGATGCTGGTGAATATGGGCCATAACTGAAGCTCAGTTTGGGATAAACAGAGCTGAATATATCATCCCTGTCCTCCCGGAGCACACAGTCTTCTAGAAGTTGAGATAGATACATGTGTGTAACCAAAATGGCAGCCTTGTACGGTGCTAGCACAGCAGGATGCCTTGTAATTTGAGGTTAAGGTGTTGTACAAGATGTATTAATGCATCCACCTTGCCAGAGGCATCCGAATCAGCCTTTTGGCATCTACGGCCATACCACCCTGAACGCGCCCGATCTCGTCTGATCTCAGAAGCTAAGCAGGGTCGGGCCTGGTTAGTACTTGGATGGGAGACCGAATCAGCCTTTTGGCTAATCCTTGGGTGGAGGATCACTTTCCAAGAGGAATAAAAATACTGTTACTCCTTTTCAGGGAAGGGAAATGGACTTTTGTGTTCTAATCACAGGACCTTTCCTGGGGTGTCACAGCTTGCGAAAGGCCCGGGTTCCTTTTCAACACTTTATTTCTGATATGCCATTAAATACTGCCACATAAAAAGAATTTTGAGGATGAGCTTAAAGATGAATGAGGCAGGACCACAGCAGGGGAGGAGCTTGGAGACTGGAGACTTGAAGGCTCGTGTTCCATTCCTGAGACTGTCACTCTAGTGGTCAGCGCCTGGGAGGGACAGCATTTGAGCCCTGTGGGGACCAGCCTGTTGGCCTGGGGTGGGCTCACCCAACCTGGATTTCCATCATGTCCAGGGAGCCAGCCCCTGCCTGGGTCTCCAGAACTTTCCTACTGACTGTCCTGGCACCAGGAAAGTAACATCAAGGCCCTTCCTGTGCTTTGTACCCCATTCATGCACCTTGTAAGAATGCTGCCCAAAAGACACTCACTAATCCTCAGAAGATCCCTAGATACTCCAGAAATGTGTGAGTGCACTGGAGGGGAGATTCCATTTGGGACTGGACTGAGCACCTCAAAGTGGGAACAACGGGCAGGTGACACCCCTGTTGCAGGTGAAAGTTTACTTCAGAAAATCAAAGAAACACAGGCCAACATAGCCAAAGAGTCAGCAGCTAGAGCGTGGAGCAGGCAAAGCTGAATTCTAGCAGCTCTGCCGTGTCACCGAGGGTCCCACCTCTCTCTGCCTTCCAAGTGTTGGCTTAATCTGAACGCTGCCTTCCCCTGAGGTCAAAAGAGATCTCTCAGAGCCCTTCCTGGGGACATGGGTTTTTTTATTCATACAGAAGGCAGTTGGAGCTTAATCCCTGGGAAAGATGCTAGGAAGTGGGGGTAAAACGCCCACCAAAGAATGATTCCACAGAGAAACAAGAGAGCTGTCCGCTTCCCTCAGTTGGTCCAAGGCTGCTCCTTCAAGGTGCTAATTCCCCAGCACTTCCTGAAGCAGGCAGAGCAGCCTTCTGGAGATCAGGAAAGCCCTCGGGCAGAGAGTTGCAGACAATGGCACGGAAGCCAATGGGCAAGGAAGGCTGAAGAACATAAATTCATTCTGGTGGCAGTGGGGAGCCGTCGAGGATGTTTTAAGTGAATGGATGGCAGAGGCAGAGATGCATTTCAAGACAGTTTCTCTAGAGGCCAAGTTGAATCTCAGAGTGTCCAATCAACCTCAATTCGTGTGGGAATCATGCCTGCTCCTTGCTGAGCAGTACTGTGATAGAGTGTGAGTCGCGAGCCGGAACGTAAGGATTTGGCAGGCAGTCGTGATGAGGGCTTGCTTGACTCGAGTCCCTCAGCGCCCACTGGAGCCACAGCTGACTGCAAAGTTATTCAGGATGCAGTCAAGTTCTCAGACACCTAGACTGCCCCAGACAGCCTGAGCCTGAGAGAACGGTCTGTGCAGGCTGTTGTCCCTGGGAACACACCTGCTGGGGGCCAACAAATGGAGCAGCCATGTAGGCGCCCCCCCCTCCCCCCCCGTTCGTTGCAAGCCTCCGGGAGAAGACAGTCGAGGCTCATGGACCCAAATGTCTGTGTCCCATCAGGCATTGGAATGGGAAAAAAAGTGTTTTCCGGTTTGGTCTAAATTGCATTTCTCCCCTCCTCCACTTCTCCCCGCGAAAGTATGTCTGAAAGGAAGACCAAAGGTTTCCAGCCAGCCGCCCTTCCTCTAAGGAACAAAGAGCATAGGACCTGAGGACAAGCCAACTAAGATGTGGTCCTTTATCTCCTGCCCAAAGTGAGGTGACCTAGGCCAATCATTTTGCCTTTCTGGCCTCTTCTGATCTCAAAACCAGTGCTGTGTAATAGAAATTATTTTATAAGCCACACATGTGAGCTATGTGTGTCACTTTCAATTATCTCAGCTCCACATTAATAAAAAAAGCGAGAGGGGGGCCTGGCTGGTCTAGTCGGTGGAGCGTGTGACTCTTGATCTTGGGGTTGTGAGTTTGAGCCCACGTTGCATATAGAGATTAATTTATTTTACATTTATTTCTTTATTTTGAGAGAGAGAGAGAGAGAGAGAGCACAAACTGGGGAGGGGCAGAGAGAAAGAGAGACAGAATCCAAGCAGACTCCACCCCATCCGCGCAGAGCCCAGTGCAGTGCAGGACTCAAAGTCACAAACCGTGAGATCATGACCTAATCTGAGATCGAGAGTCAGATGCTTAACCAATTGTGCCACCCAGGCGCCCTGAATGTGGAGATTACTTTTAAAAAAATCTTTAAAAAAAAAATTTTTTTTTTTTTTTGAGACAGAGAGAGACAGAGCATGAGCAGGGGAGGGACAGAGAGAGAGGGAGACACAGAATCCGAAGCAGGCTCCAGGCTCTGAGCTGTCAGCACAGAGCCCGACGTGGGGCTCGAACTCACGGACTGTGAGATCATGACCTGAGCCGAAGTCGGACGCCCAACCTACTGAGCCACCCAGGCACCCCTAAAAAAATCTTTAAAAAAGAGAGACAAGAGCAAGAAATGTGAGATTGATTTTGATAATATATTTTATGTAACCCAATGTATCAAAATTATTATAATTTTAATATATAATCAGCATAAAACATTATTAGTGTGATATTTTCCATTCTTCTTTTTCTACTGAGTCTTCAAAATCAGGTGTGCATTTTACATTTACAGCACCTCTCAGTTCGGACTGACCACACGTCAAGTGTCATTAGCCACTTGTGGCCAGTGGCCTTTGTGTTGGGCAGGGTTGCTCAGAGTTGCTCAGATCTTGAATTTCGATCGTGGGGTTCTCAGATGGACTTTACTTTTATTGCAGCAAGAGGGATGGAGGTTAAATACAGGAGAGAGCTTCGTGTGTGTATGTGCATGTGTGTGGGTGTATATGTGTGTATATGTGTGTACCATGTGTGCACACGCATGTGTTGTGTGTGCATGTATGTGTGTATGTGTATGCGTGAAATATGTGCATGTCCATACGTATGTATGTATACATGGGCACGTGTGTGTGTGCGTGTATCTGTGAGTGGGGGTGGGGCTAAAATGCAAATACTGAGAGGGGATGTGGAGTCTTTATTCCACAGAGCTGCGTTCAAATCTTGGTTCTGCCACTTACTGGCTTAGAGTCTTTGGACAAGTCACTCAACTGTCTAAGCTGGAATTTCTTTGTGTGTCAGATACTTATGATGGTACCTTAGAGGAGTAATGCAGAGAAAAGAAGATAATACCTGTAAAGCAGAGAGCCTAGTGTCTGGCACCTTTTAAGTAATTATTGAAGATAATATTGTTCCATTGAGGCAAAATCAAAACCAAAATGGCATGCACTGGAGAAAAAAAAAGATCCCCTTTTTCCTTCTGTAGGATGATATGTTAGGTTCTTGGCTTTAGAACAAGGATGGAAAATTTGTGGTACTAGACTATTGCTCCCCCATCTTATGTCTTGACAGACATCACTAACCAATCACAGCTTCCCTCCAGCTGAGCCCGGATGGAACCTCGGAAGCCTCAACACAGGCAGCCACTACCTGTCAGTGTGAATTGACATGAAACATACATGCTATCCCTGTCTTAAATCATTAGCACCATCTGATGGAAGACAGATATCAGAGGAACCTTTTCCTCTCTGGGCGTTTCTTTTGTCCCAGAGTCCGGGTGACCAAACTGCACGTGGTTTCCCGAATCCTGCAGTGGCTGGATCTTGGGAACCGGCAGTCTCTCTGGAATGCCTTCCAGGACCATACCATGCGTCTGGGCTAAGATGGAACCCTGGCTATTTCACCCAGAGAGGCAGGTTCATTTAGAATTCCGAGGGCCCGATTTCTCTTGTGCCAAGTTGCCAGCAGGTAACGAATGACCAGCCGTGTCACCGACCGCCCTGCTTCCCCATCATCATTCTCACTCGCTCAGTACCACCGCCCCCCCGGCCCCCCCCCCCATCACAGTCACGGGCTTCCCTCACCAAGATGAGAGAGTGAGAGCCAGCCACGTTGACACTCCCTCCCCGAGGAGACAAGGCAGCAGAACCAAGACCAGGTTTAAGGCAGATGCAAAGAAAACAGGTCCATCCGTCTTTGTTTCTTTTTTCATTCAACAAATATTTGCAGGGACCCAGGGCAGTTTCTTAGGACCTGAAGGGAAGGGATTGTCAAGATGGGTTGAGCTTGATTTTTGCCCTCAGAGTCTACAGGACACAGTGGTGGCGGTGGGGAGGGGGCTATAGGAAGTCAGTCAATAACGGGAATACCTGATAACTGTAGTGAAACCCAAGGAGGTCACATCACGTCACCCCTGCTGGAAATCTTACAAAGGCTTCCGAGGCCTTTGAATAAAATTCGATGCCTTGACCTTGGCTCATAAAGCCTGATATATTAGGCCCCAGCTACTTCTTGGACCTCCGGACCCACTGCCCTGTCGTCCATTCTGTTCCAGTTAACAGTGGCCAGGAGGTCGCCAGCCACTCCCCCTGCCTGCAGTGTCCTCCCCTGACCTCTTTGTCGGCTCCTCCCTTTTATTCGAGTCCTCCCTATAGCCCCTTTCCCGAGCAGGCCCCTCTGAGCCCACTGACAGCCTGGCCGGTGGCCATTCCTCAGCTTCTGCCGCTTTGTTCTGGATCCACTGTCCTCAGGCACTTCTCCCCAGTTGCTCTTTTCTGTTGATTACTTCCTGTCTCTCCTCCAAATGGGAGCCCCAGGAGGTCGGAGACTTTTCTTCTTTGTTCTCAACTGTGCTGTGTGCATCTGGGGCGCTGCCTGGTAGATGGTGAGTAAATAGTAGACACCTAGCAGACGGTCAGCAAATATTGGTTTATGTAGTGAAAGACTGATCTCCCGGCTGACATTTTTGAGCACCCACCAGGCACCGTGAAGAACATTCGACATGAATTATCTCATTGTCCTCATCACTACACGAAAAGGGAAGGGGTATTATCAGTCTCCATTCGCACAGTGAGGAAACTCTTCGTGTGTGAGAAGTTGGCCCACTCGTCTGAGCTCTCAGCTGGCAAGTGGTGGAGCTGGGATTCGAACTTCGGTTTGGGTGACTTGACTCCCACTCTTAAGCCCCTACCCGCACTGTCTTCATGTAGGCGTTCATCCGGCTCGGTTCTTGATCACTGTCATGTCATGTCCCACTCTGGGGTGGCCTGAGGTGCTCAGTCACGTCCCAGATGGCTGCTTTGGGATCTCCCCCTAGTGCGCCCACGCAATTCTAGACTTTCCAGGGGTCGGTCTTCTGATGATTAGTGAGCGGCTTTAGGCCAGCATTCTTACAAGGTAACTGAATAGGGCACAAAGCACAGGGGGCTTCTACAGACCCGCGGCCAACTCTGGAGACTTGAGTTCGAGTCCGGAATCTTGGCTGTGTGGTCGGAGGAGCCCCATTGCCTCCCACAGCCTCCATCTTGCCACAGGTGTGATAAAGGGGGTGGGATGAAGTTGACAGCCTAGATGGTCCTGCCCATTCACCTTCCACGCAAGCAAGGGCTCTGCAGCCAGCCTGCAATAGAAACTTCCGGATAGGCCAGCCCCTGAGGTTTCTTTCACCTCTCACCTGCCGGCATCCACTTGCTTCCATGTTGCATCGAAACATACACGTGGAATAGCAGTAACGCCAACCTGTACTTTTATAGTTGAAAACACTTTTTGCTGACTATGTCTCAGCTAATCCTCCCAAGAAGGGAGGCAATATCTTGAAAACTATTTTCATGTCATTTAGTTTCTAGCAAAACGAAATATTTTCAAACACTTAGAGAGTGGAACGAGATAGAGGATGTATCATATGCATTTTCCTTCCTTCTTGACCCAAATTCCATTTAAAAAAAAAATTTTTTTTTTAACTGGAATCGGTCTACAACTTTGTGGGGGAAACAAAGGTGTTGTTCACGGGCCACGAGTTTAAAATAACTTCAGACAGGGGCGCCTGGGCGGCTCAGTCAGTTAAGCGTCCAACTCTTGATTGTGGCTCAGGTCACGATCTCACGGTCGTGAGATCGAGCCCCGCGTCAGGCTCTGCGCCGGGCGTGCAGCCTGCATGAGGTCCTCTGTCTCCCTCCCTCTGCCCCTCCCCTGCTCATTCGCACGCCCTCAAAAAATTAAAATGAAAAAATAAAATAAAACAACTTCAGACAGATTTAAGTCGTGTGCTCTCTGATCTATGGAGAAGGAAGTCTAGAGAGAGCCATAGTCTCTAACGCAGCTCCAGACTCAAGAGTGAACAGACAGAAGGAGTAGGGAGACTCTGGTACTGACAGGGCATTATGTGTGGGCCGTGCCCTGCCCCGCGAGGCTGAATGAGTCCTTAACCCTCCTTACTTTGGGGGCAGTGGAAGTGTGGACACTGGGACTCAAGTTCAGGCTGGGCCCCAGGGACCTACTAACCCCAGCAGGGACAGGACCTTTCACACCAGAAGACAAATTGCTGACGCTCCTGCAGTATGTGTCATCCTGTCTTACTCAAAGGCAGGAACAGGAAATAGAAATATCATTCAAGGCAAGCAAAGTGCATCCCAGATGCAAACAGGATCAGGAGCCAAGAAGCTCTAAGTATTTGAAAAAAGAAACCACTGCGGAAAGACAAAAATACTGTCCAGCTAAGCAGAGATAACAGAGCAAACAGAAAATGGCAAACCAAACGTGATCGATCAATTTAGGAAGGCAAGCTAGGATGTCATATTCCTCGAACAAGAGTGAGGGACTCTGCGGTCAATTAGAGTATGTCGAAATTTAAAAATATATAATAATAGCCACGTGGTTTTTTTCCTCATTACAAAAGAGCATCTGCCAATTGTGGAATATGTGGGAAAGAATGCAGAGTAACAAAGAATTCAAATCATACGTATCAGAGCACCGAGAGGAAACTCACTTTTATTTTAGTGTCTGTCTTTTCAGTTTTCAAATATATGTGTATATATATGTGAATATATACATATAAACACATGTATTATTTTTCAAATCAAATCATTTTTTTAAAGTTTTTTTTTTTTATTTTGAGAGAGAGAACCAGCAGGGGAAGAGCAGAGAGAGAGAGAGAGAGAGAGAGAGAGAGAATCCCAAGCAGCCTCCACACTGTCAGTCCAGAGCCCAATGTGGGGCTCAAACTCACAAACCCTGAGATCATGACCTGAGCCGAGATCAAGAGTTGTGGATGCTTAACCAACTGAACCACCCAGGCACCCCCAAATAATTTGTATACAAAAGGTATTATGCTGTTGGTAACATGCTTTAAAAGAACTCCCACACCTTGGGGCGCCTGGGTGGCTCAGTTGGTTAAGCATCCGACTTTGGCTCAGGTCATGATCTCATGGCTCATGGGTTCGAGCCCCACATCAGGCTCTGTGCTGACAGCTCAGAGCCTGGAGCCTGCTTCAGATTCTGTGTCTCCCTCTCTCTCTGCCCCTCCCCTGCTATCACTCTGTCTCTGTCTCTCAAAAATGAATTAAAAAGTTAAAAAAAAAATTTAAAAGAACTCCCTCACCTAATAATATATTCTGAATATCTTCCCCATGTCATTAATCATTTATTTCTATATGATTTTTAACATATACATGCTGTGATGGTGTATGGAACCCCCATAATTGATTACCCTCATCCCCTATCTTTGTATACCTAGATTGGTTCCAACTTTTCACCCCTATGAATAAATGATGCTGGGAGAAGCATCCTTGAACACGAATCTTGGCTCACCAGGAAGCTTGTAATTTGGGGGTGGTAGTCTTCTGAAGGCCATTTAAAGTATGAGGATCATCGTAATAATACAAATAGCAAACAGTCACAGAGCATGTTGTGTACGGGCCAGGGACACCACCCTGGTTTGTCCCCGGGCTCCCTGTTTTTGCTCGTTCTTAGTAATGCTTCTTTTACCCATTATTCAGAACCTGGGTGGCTGGCATTGCTGCTCACTAGCCGTGTGACCTTAAGTAGGTCACTACAGCTCTCCGAGCCTGGGTTTGACCATCTGTAAAATGGGACTAATAATACTACCTAATGCGCAGACTAATTGTAAGCATTGAGACAGAACAGGCAAAGAGCAGGATGCTTGGCACACGGAAAGAACTCCGTAGTTCCCCATCTGCCCATGGAGCTAGTCAGGAATTAACATCACTCTTTCATTCACACGGTGGGGGAGTGCTCCGCCAGCCTGTCTCGATATCTCTTTGTCAAGCACCCTGCAACTAAGATTTTTCTCTTCTCTTCAAATGCGTCTAATCTGAGGTGGGAGGGGGGAATAAGAAAGTCCCCAGGAGTCCCTCCCCCCCCCCCCCCCCCAGCTTCCTGCTGGCTGCAAAGATCCAACAGGAATCTGCCTCTAGAGGGGCTGCCTTCCCATCTGGCTGTAATCACCCTCCTGCCACCCAAAGTGAGAGCACCTCACAAATTAGGGAAATCAGAGGCGGGCACGGCAGACAGAGCTCAGGCAGCAGGATGTCGAGTGGCAGGAGAACCACTTGCCGAAGCTAAAATTAACAAGCTTCTTGGGTTGAAGGTTTTAATTAAAAAATGCTAGAGAATTATTTCCTTAATTCAGATACTTCTTCTTAGTAATCACTTTCCTCTGTGCTGCCCTGAGACTCTGTCTGCGGCTCGTTTAATGGATGTTCTCGGCAGCCTCAGCTGCACAGGACCAGTGGCCGGAGTTTGGGGATGTGGGTGTCCTTCAGGGGTCCACCCTGGGGTCGCAGACCTCTTCATGCTGTGCGTTCCCCTGGCCCACAGCATCCTCTCCAATGGCTTCAGGTGCCAGCCGTGTTACTGTTGCTCTCCCCCACCCCGCCCCCCACCGCTGGCTTATATCCTGGATGGTCCATGATCTCCAGAGCCACATCCCAGTGCCCGCTGGAGACCACTGTAGGCAGCAGCGGTGGGTCTAAAGCAATCTCCCCCTTCCCACCTCCTCTTCCATTTCTCAATTCAGCGCATAGGGTGCTGGATCTGGATGCCCAGTTCCTGGGGCAGACTGTGCCCTGACCGTATCTCTCGTCCTTACCATTAGGAGTTCACCAGACAGACTTCGTCTGCCTTCACCTACCGTTTGTAGCCCGAGGGTTTTTCTGTCGTCTACATGCGGGCGCAGACATGCTGGGAAATGAGCCCACCCTCCGGAGGCAGCCCTCAGCTAGTACAAGCAGGAGCTGGTGTATAAATACCCCGGCTTCCTTGCTGTTAGAGTGGGATTCCTCTGCGGTCATGGTCTACACTATCCTTAGAGCTCCCCAGCAGGCAAAAGCACCTTTTGCCCTCAGTGGTAGCTGACTAGGTCTTCACTGTCTGCCTTCTCTTCTTCCCTCGCCTTCCCACTCGTCCACCTTCACTTCCTAAATGAGATTCTCCCTCTTGTCTCGGGGTCTACCACTGGGCACCAAGTCAAGGACTCTGCTCTCTCCCTTTGAGTCTCCATGTCCATCCATATTCAATGCCTGTCTCCTTAAATATGCCTCCAGTCTGACCTCTTCTCTTCCTTCCTGTTGCTACTGCCTTAGTCCAAGCCACCATCATCTCTGATGTGGACCCCTGCCCGGCCTCGCAGCCTGTCACCCAGCACTCCCCATCTTGTCCCTGAAATCCATCATATGGATGCATTCAAGGTGATCTTTGTAGAATGAAATCTGATCACGCCATGATTCTGCTTAATCTTCCCGACGAGACCAGTGCGGCGACTGCATCCAGCAGTCCCCACCAACCCTGTGAATCGTCCGGCTCTCTCTGACTGTCACCATCCTAAGTAGATCAGTATGGGTCCCTTTCACAGCGGTTGCAAAGAAAGGAACAGCTAATCCCATCCAGGGTGGGTCATCCTCCTTTCGAGTTCTGGGTGGAGGCATAGACATCTATATCATTTCATACCCAACGTTGGCAAATCAAGTGATATTTTCGTAATGACTCTGTGCGAACATTTCAGAGATGATTCCTTTTATTTTTTTTTATTGATCCTCTTGCCAGCTGCCATCACCCTTTAATTGTGTCTCCTTTCCCCTCCTCCCTCCTAGCCTCTCTGACAGATAGATAATAATGATCTGTAAATAAACATGAACGTGCACCAGGGGAGCAACTCTTGAAAAGCACTCTGCATGGCAGGAGGCAGGCAGACAAGCAAAGCACTCAAGTCGCTCAGACCCTGGATAGAATCCCAACTCTTTCTAGAACAGGGCTCTCTGAGAGAACATTCTGTGGCAATAGAGTGATCTACAGCTGTGCTGTCCAGTGTAGTAGCCACCAGCCGCATATAGCTACTGGGGACTTGAGGTGTGGTTGGTGCCACTGAAGGATTGGATTTTTAATTAATTTTAATTTTAACTACTTTAAATCTAATAGCAACCCGTGGCTAGTGGCTATGGTCCTGGACAGTGGAGGCCCAGTCATGCTACCGCTCTGGACCTGTATTTCTTTCCCTGTCAAATGGAAGTAATGATCTCTCTGGCATTAGGTCAACAGCAGCTGCTATAACAAAACAGGCTTCGCGGCACCGTGGCTCCAAGTCAGAAGTTTATCTCTTCTGTGTTAACAGTTTAGGGCCATGCCTCTGCCAAGGGACATTCAGGAATTCAGGATGATGGGCTCTGCTACCTCCAACACATCGTCTCTCTAATTACGCCTAATCTAGCCACCGGGAAGGGGAAAAGAACAGAATTCCAAGGCTAGGGATTTTTATCTTAAGTAATTGAGGTGCAAGTTACAATATCATTCGCACTCTCCCAATTCTTGGCAAGAACTCACTCAACATCACCACTCATAACTGCTAGAGGAACTGAGGAATTTAGTCCCCAGATGGGCAACTCTGTCCCAGCTCAAACTCTTGCTTTGGGATAGGGAAAGAACACATTTTTTTGGAAGACACGTGACTGTATCCATCATACCTACTTTGGAGGGTTATTGTAAGGGTCAAATGATATTCTATGCATAACATAGTACTTGTGTCTCATTCAGCTTTTGCTGTGGGGGAAAAAAAAGCAACCTTAACACTTAGCGTCTTAGAACGACACTTAGATGCTAGAACCACAAGGAATTTAGCTCACAATTTGGGCTGGGTTCATTTGAGTGGTTCTAGTCTCAGATGATCTTGGCTTACTCATACCATTTCAGTAGGTTGCTGGTTTGGGTTGTGTTGGCAGGGGAGCTGGCTGATCTAGGACAGTCCCAGCTGGACCATCTTGTCTCTGCTCTGCTTAATTTCTTATCCTCCAGCTGGCTAGTGACAGGGTTCCAAGAGAGCGAAGGGAACATGCACAAGGCCTGTTGGGGCTTAGGATTGGAACTGGCACCCAGTCGCCTCTGCCACATCCTGTTGACCAAAGCAAGTCACGGGGCTGATCAAGACTCAGGAGCAGGAAAATGGACTCCATCCCTTGTTGGGAGGAGATGCAAAGTCATATTGCCATGAGGTATAGATACGGGGAGGGGAATAATTAGCACCATTTTTGCAAACAATCTACCATAACTGGGCGCACAATTCATTTCGTAAATGATGCCTAATGTTAAATTATTAATCCATGAAGGCAAATGTATTTTTTTATATTGTCCAGAAATCTATTGAGTATGTACCATGGGTCAGGCTGTAGGCTAAAGATAGAGGCTGGGTTTGGTGTGTTAGGCACTGAACTGCTCCCAAGAAGTCAAGTTAATTTTATATCATAAAAAGGGAAAAAATAAACTTCAGAATAAAAGCTGGTTCTCTACCCTTTGGCTCTTGACTGATGCCCAGCGTCAACTTGTCATTTCCTGGGTACCTCTGATGAAAAGTAGCTCGTTAACCGTGACCCCCGTTGTTTTGTCGATGGTGTGGTCATCTCTCTGGGTCTGGGTGCATTACCAATGACGTTTGTAGCCGCTGTGGCTTTGTCTGCTGGAGGGAGGCACTTTAGAATAAACCTGGATAGATCCAGCATGAACTGACAGAAGCCTTTGGAGAAAGAGAATAAATAGCCTACTGATTCGGAAGGCTATATGAAAGGAATCCTTCTTGCTTCAGTGTAAAACGACTTGTCTTGCCTGCAAGATGAATCAGAAGCATAAAGGATGATGAATGGGAGTGGTTTCCAAGCGCTGGGAAATATCATGGGCCCCACACTGAAGTTACATCTGGTGACTGCAAGATACATCTTGCGCCCAGTGACATCCACCTCTTCTCTCCCTAGGTACTTGTAGCCCTGCTCCCACCGTCTCGCTATCAAAACCAGTGTTCTTTTGCAGCTGAGAACCTCGCTGGGCACATGCTCTCTAGAAAACTCCCAAACAAAAGAAAATGCAAATTAAAGACTGGATTAAATGCCCATGACAGGGGACCCTGGAAAAGTAAGCAAGCACTCCAGGCCTTTGCCTTGCCTCTCTCTTGCTTCGGGCATCAAAGTGACTTATAAAAGTAGTACACAGAGACTTTTGCATCAGGAAAGGATCACTCCTTGGGAGAGTTTCTTCCCAACGTTTTAGAATAAAAAGTTTCAAATCTATGGGAGAGTTGAAATAATTTTATCCGTCACAAAGATGCTACCCCTTAATATTTTCTTTTTCTTGCTTTATTGCTTCTGTCTCAATCAACCCACCCTTCTTATTTTTCTGGTACATTTCAAAGTAAATTACAGTCATCAGCACACTTCAGCAGGAGCTTATTAAGACCACAGATGTCGGGGATCCATATCATATTCCCTGAATCACTAGCTGGGGGATCTGAACGTTTAATAATTATTAACCTCACTTCACAAGTGAGAAAACGAAGTTCAGAGGTGGGTCACAAGAACTGCCCAAGGCCCCGTAGCAAGTAGGTGCTAACGCTGGGATTTAAACCCACTCAGGGCATGTATACACTCTGAGCCCGTGCTCTGCCCATTCTGCTACAAAGGCTGCCTATGAGATCTGCTCCTGTCACTTCTCCTGGCCCAGAGATGCCCATTGTAGCAGGGGCTCTGGGCTCCCAGCTTAGTGACTGTGTCTCTGACTTTCCTCAGTGCTTCTGCTCAGAGCGTGAGACTGTGGCTAGACCAAGGTATAGAGTCTGTGGTTTGGGCAGGGCTCCAACTCTACTTGTAGCCCTTGAACCCCGAGTTTTTGTTATCTCTTGAAACCTGTAAAATGGGCACACTGATGGTTTCTGACTCATGGATTTAGTGAGATAGTTCATGGACATTTGTGAGTGCTGAAAAGAAATAGATTTTAGGATAGTATTCATTAATATGTACTGTCCTGTAAACCTCAGTCTATAAACTCGGGCAGGCAGAAAAATGGAACTTAATTGTTTTTCCTTGTAACCAAACTCAGTTTTAGTTTGAGCTCACATTTTACATTACATTCTTCAGAAACATACCTTAAAGTAAGGACTCAGGTAAAAGTGACGTATGAAGAAGTGGTCCCGGGAAAATCTGATGAAAGTGAAGGCCAGTGAGACCCTCAACGGAGGGGGGGTGTCAAGCCAGGTCTCATGGAGGACAGCCTCTGCTCGGACCTGCAAGGTGCTGGGGACAGTGACAGTCACACATCAGAATGTTCTAGATTGGGGGCACATAAGCTGACGATTCTTATGTCCTTCTCTCCACCCCCGTCAAGCATTAGTTACAGGCTTTCCTGGGGGATGTAAATGCGTAGCCACTCTGGGTTCTCTGGTGGGCAAGGCCAAGGGGGTTCTGGAAGCCTGAGAGCGGCCCAGAGACACAGGTGCTGGCCATGGAAAATCAAACACCTGGGGAGAGTGTGTGCATAACGATGGTAAAGGGTCCGAGGGATGTAAATGGGACGCCAATAACAATTTAGGTTAGTTCTCATTGGGGTTACCTTGGGCGGGAGGAGCATACGTCGTACCAAAGCACGGCAGTGAGATGGGAATCAGATCCTTCTGTTCTAGTCCGTTCCCTCTGGCAACACCTGCAACATCCTGAACTGTCTGCTCTTGGCGCATCTGCCCATCTGGGTCACTGCCGGGTGAGTCTTTGTTTCTGACCCCCAGCTCGGCCTGTAGGAGCTCTTCTGTGGCTTTCACACCACTCTGGGATTTAGGAAACCGTCTCTCTCTGGGACTTGCTTCGAAACCTGGATTCTTCTTCCGCTCTGATGCCATTCTTAGGCACAGGAACCTCAGAAGGGTGGGTCTCAGGTTCACATGTCAGACCCATCCCACGCCGGGCACCAAGAACTCAGTTCTTCCCCCCTCCTATCTGCAGGTGACACCCAAGGGAAGGGTTTCTGTAGGTGTCTGCTGCTCTCAAGTGCCTCAGCCTACCTGGGGATGCTTCCTTGGCCTGGGGTCAGGAAGGAGGGTGAGGAGAAGAGCTCCTTCTCAGGGTCCTAACACTATCGGAGTTCTGTGGTTCTCCTTTACTCTCTTCTCTTTTGATCCCTGTGGAGGTTTTCAAAAACTAGGGCGTCTTGTCCTTGCTAAACATTCTTCCAACTGGTTTATCAGCAGCCCAAGAGTGCTTCTCAAACGTTTGCATACATTAGAATCACCCGGGGGGACTTAATAAGGCTGCCACTTTGTGCAGGTCACACGTCCAGAGATTCTGCATCAGGAGAAAGACTGCAGAGCTCTCAAGCCAGGAGCCTGACTGCTTTATTGTCTACTCTTCTGTGTCAACTCTTTCTTAGGCAGAGTTGCCTTGCCAGCCATTTGCTGCCTGAATTGAGGGAAAGCAGGCGTCGTAAGGAAATGCAGCGTGGAAAACAACTCCAGTGAACACTCCAAAACACGTTGCTACTTCGCAAGGCTTTATCCCAACTCGTGAAGCACTTTCAAACATTTAGTATAGGGGTGCCTGGGCGGCTCAGTCGGTTGAGCGTCCGACTTCGGCTCAGGTCACGATCTCGCGGTCCGCGAGTTCGAGCCCCGCGTCGGGCTCTGTGCTGACAGCTTGGAGCCCGGAGCCTGCTTCAGAATCTGTGACTCCCCCTGTCTCTCCGTCCCCTCCCCAGCTCATGCTCTGTCTCTGTCTCTCAAAAATAAATAAAAGTTGAAAAAAATTAAAACATTTGTTATAAACTGTTGGATTGCTTAGTTTTCGGGCTCCCTCCTTGCTTCCATGTCCTTATACAGACATCCCATTGTGATTTTTGCAATTCGGGGTGGACTTTTCTTCCCCTTCTGCAGCAACTGCTCCTTGCTGGATTGTTCTTTATGACAACCATGGGGTTGAAAATCCATTTGGCTATGGGTTCGTCCAAAAATTTATGCTGAGGCAGTGGCTATACACAAAACGGACAGTCGCTCTGGGGAAAGGGGGCAACCGAGCATTGTGGTCAAGCATATGGGTTCTGGGGCTGATGACCCTGCCTCCACCACTTTTCAGCTGTGTGATTTCAGGTAAGTTCATTTCTCTGAGTCTTGGCTCCTTCAATTGGAAACTGAGGGTAATAATACCAACCACCACAGAGGGGGGCTGTGAGGACTTGAATGAGCCAATGTAGGGAAAGTGCTGAGCACAGGAGATGTGTGGCGGTTAGAAGTATCCATAACAGCAGGTGTTTCACGTTGGGGTGTTAGCCTGAGCTTTCTCCTGGAAGTTTTCCATTTGGGTACCCTTCATTGCCATTTGGCTGCAGATGGACTGGGTTTGAGAAGCAGCGGGGATCGGAGAATGTTAGTCAAGGGCAAAGGGAAGGGTCTAAGCTCTTCTAGAGAAGGTCCACCACTTTACATTAGACCGGAAGTGTCTTTGGGGGTCCCATGGGTTCGGACCTGGCTTTGTTAGAAATGACACCTGGCAAAGATCAGTGGTGAAGAGTAGACTTCAGTGGTTTTTAATTTTGTATTAAAGGGGTTGGAAAGTGTGGGGATCCACTTTATAGGAGCTACTTTTTATTGAGGGCCAACTATGTGCTAAGCTTCTAAGAACTTTACACACATTGTCTTGTTTCATCCTGTCTTAGCTCGGGTTGCCGTAACAAATACCATAGACTGGGCAGTTGAAACAACAAGCATTTATGTGTCACAGTTCTGGAGGCTGGGAGTCCAAGATCAAGGTGCCAGCTGATTTTAATATCTGTTGAGGACCTGCTCCCTGCTTTAGGGATAACTGCTTTCTTGCTGTGTCCTCAGTAGAGAGAGAAAGAGGAAGCAAGGTCTCTCCTCTCTATTCCTATAGCGGCACTAATCCACTAATCCCATCATGAGGACTCTACTCTCATGACCTACTTACCTCCCAAAGGCCCCCATCTCCAAATACCATCTCATCGGGGATCAATGTTTCAACATATGAATTTGGAGGTGGGGAGAAACATTCAGTCTGTAGCACACACATCATTTTGTAGCACATCCCTACAACAACAACCCTATGAACTAGATGCCATTCTGACCCCCATCTGAGAGATGAGAAAGCTTGGCTTTGGAATGGTAACTAACTTGCCCAAGTTCAGGTGGCTATTTGGGGACAGTGTCAGGATTTGAACCCAGGTCTGGCTCCAGATCCCACAGCCTCTTCACTCCTTTATCCAATGCTTTCCATTGACAGGTGAACCCTTCTTCCTCCAAACAACCCTTGAAAGCAGTGGGTCTTAGATTTTTTGAGAATCCGATTGAACTCATGGATCCTCATGGATCCTAAAATGTCCTTACTACTAAAGCTGTGTCAGCTGGGAGTGCCCAGTTCAATGTCAGTTTCTTCCAGCTCAGATGTCTCTCTTGGGGTGTCAGCCTTACCTTGCAGTCTTCGGGTGAACAGCACAGGGATCAGAACCAAGCCAAATATACAGGGAAACATCACAGCAGGACCATCCATCCGTTCGCTGGAATTACATTGTCATGACCTTGGCCAAACCGTCTGACGTCTTCAAGCCTCAGCTTCCTCATCTGTAAAGTAAGATTGTAATAGTACCTACTTCCAGGTTTCGTGGAGCTTTAATGAGATACGGTATGTGAAGCTCTTAAAAGAGAGGCTAGCGCATCAGAAGTTCTCCAATAAGTGTTGGCTGTGATATTATGATTGTTAGTCCAGAAACAATAGTCCCCATTGCTTTCCCCCTTCTATCATTCATAACGTTTTTTGACTATGGATTGTGGCTCTTCACCAAGTCAGTGAGCTCTCGAGGGCAGCCGGACTGCTCAGGATTAGATTTCAAATGTATTCCTCTCCAGCTACGTGACCTTGAGTAAGCCCCTTCACATTCCTGAGCCTCCGTTTCATTTCCAGCAAAATGGGAATTAAAATAGCACCTACCCTGCGATATGGTGCGTGCATGTACGACATGCTAGAACAGTACCTGGAACGCAATAAGGGCTAAATAAATGTTAACTATTATTGTTATTATAGCCACTGGCATTATTGGCCCTCATCCTGTCCCACTGAGAGCTGAGCTCACAGATTTTGCTCAATAAATGCTGGTTGGCTGACAGGTGACCCTTTCCAGGTCAGATAATCGATTATACTCCAGTCAGTGGGTTTCCTCTTCCTGGGAAGGAGCGCAGGCCCTGCTGTAATACATAAAGCAGCAGACCCAACATCCACCCTGGCTGATCAAGGAACAAGCATCCTGGGTTGAAACAGACACTGAAATATGATGCTCCCGGCCCAATAAAATTGTCAGATGAGCTGCTCTGAGCAAGTGCCTGATTAAGCGAATCTAACTGCAGCCGTAGGTTACTTCTCGGCACCATTGACTAGCGGGGCATCGATCGATCGTCTGGGCTGGAAGCAGAGGCGGTGCGGGGAGGTGAGGGTGTCCAGGCAGGCCTCCACTGTCAGAAACAAATTACTTATGTCTCCAGGACTGCCTGGCAGGAGGGCCATAAATCATGGTGGTAATCGATAGCTTGGGGGTGGACCATCCTGAGGCAGGCGTGGGGGCTCCGGAGTCGGGGGAAGGACCCGGGTCCCAGAGGGGTTGTATCAGCCCCAAACCCAAGCTATTGAGCCCCGAACCCCGCTCTCTCCAACTGTGTGACCTTGGGCAAGTCACACACACAAGTCACCTTGGGACCATTTCATCATGTACAAGATGGGGCTATTAATACCTCACAGGGCTCCCGGGAAGCATAAAGGAAACGCAGATACTCTGCCACGCCCCCGTGTCCACCGTGACACCCACCTGTGGCCACCTGAGGACTTGAAGTGCAGCGGGTCCAAGCTGAGATGTACCACAAACGTACAAGAACACTCCAGATTTTGAGGACTCCGTATGATAGTAGGAACGCTTTTTAATGCTTAATGTCGAATGCTTTTTCATATTGATGGCATATTGAAATAACATTTTAGATATATGGGATAAAATAAAATACACTGTGAACGTTCACTACAGATGCTTCTTCTTTAGTTTTTGAAATATGGCTACAAGAAAAAAAAATGCAGAAAATATCTCAATAACTTTTTATATGGGTCCCATGTTGAAATGGTATCATCTGGGAGATACTGAGTTAAATGAAAGATATTTAAATTAATTTCACCCATTTCTTTTTACTTTTTTATTTTATTTTAATAAGTTTTTATAGTTATTTATTTATTTATCTATCTATCTATTTATTTATTTACTTTGAAAGAGAGAGAGCAAGCCGGGGAGGAGCAGGGAGAGAAATAAAAAAAAAAAAATTTAATTAGGGAGCCTTTACCAAGTACTATTTGACGTCTGCTACATGCATCAGCTCGCTTACTCATCCGAGTGACACGATGAGACAGACACCAATCCATGTCACCGTTGAGGAAACTGAGTTTCCAGGAGGTCCAGCCCTGACCGAAGTTGCACAACCAGCAAGAAGAGCCGGGATTTGAACCCAGTTCTACCTCACTCCAAAGCCTATATTCTTGACTGCTGCTCCATACTTGTTCACATTCACTGCCTGACTTGGGGCCGGAAGCATGCCTTACATAGGGGCAAGGAGGAATTTGCAAGCTCAAGCAAAGTTCCTCAATCAGCCGGCTCCAGGTGCCCCACGTAGTGTCTTCCAAGGGCGGGACCTCGTGGGGGGCATCGCCTCCTCCCTGATGTAACCACCGTGCGAGTCGAGTACCCCTACGAGTGGGCTAAGGACCCCCACCTTTCCCAGACCTGCCGTCTTCCTGTTTGCCGAGGAGGGGTCAGGTAGCAATTCTAATCTGAGAGCCAGCCCCCCACCTCCTCCCTGAACATTCTCACAGCTTCCTGCAACGGTTCCTCTTACTCCTGAAAGGGATATTTCCAGATAGATAGGCTGCTTTATTTGCCATTTTGTCATGGAGTCGGGCCCCGGTGTTTGTAGGTGTAGGTGGAATTATCGGCTCAGGCGATGAAGGGGACCTTGTACATTGGTGTGTACGGGTAGAAGGATGGATGCTGGGTGGACAAGGGGTGGAAGGTGGTGGGCACCTCTGTGTGAGCGCGCGTGCACAAACACGCACGCGTGCACAAACACGCACGCGTGCACAAACACGCACGCGTGCACAAACACGCACGCGTGCACAAACACGCACGCGTGCACAAACACGCACGCGTGCACAAACACGCGCGCCCGGTATCCCCTCTCTCCTCATTCCGGGAGCAACGTCGTCCCGTTTCTTTAAGGAACTGTCTGTCCCTCCACCCCTCCGTGTGTCGTTCCATTGAGCCCTATCCCTCCGTGCTAAGGTAACTGTGTAACTCGAGCTAGGCCAATCAGAGTCCCTCTCTTGGGGACTTGAATCTTGAGCAGGTACCCTAGGGACAAAAATAATTAGTTCATTTGTCTTTTGAGGCAGCCACCATTCCTGCTGCTCTGGTCCCTGGGACTACCCCGGTCACCGGCCTTTCTGTGGCTTATTGTTTATCTCATATTGCAGTTCCCTGAGCTTTCAGTAACTCTCCAGTTTGCCCTCCCCTTGTTTTTAAGCTAGACTCCATCTGCTTTTTTGTTACAGAGCTGGCCACCAACAGAGAGGAAGGAGTCCCAACTCTCTGGACTGTCTGCTTTGCCAGGAGGACTTGGGGGGGGGGGGGTTCAGTGGGGGAAGGTCTTAACATAATACTCAGCAGTAGCCTGAGAAGTTCAGAACCCCCTCGAGATTTTTGCCAGTTCTCAGAAGTATTCGGGTTTCCAGGGTTCTTGCTTCCGCACTTTGTGGCCCCACATCCCCCCAGACTCGAAGCTCAGCTTCCTGCTTGAGCTCCATTTAAAAAAACAATAGACAGAAATCCAATTGCACAAACTATTTGTGAGGATAATAGATTTCAGGGGCGGAGTGGAAGACAGGAGGGGTTAACCTCGCTCGAGTGAAAACAACTTCAAAATGGAACACGAGGCATCAAGATTTTTCAAATATCCCCGGATCGGCACTCTTCGGGGGTTGGTGGTGGTGACGAGGGTGATTCAGACCCCTTTCCCTCACCCAGCTCCAGCCTCTAAACATCTTGCTGGGTTTGCTCTGTCTCTCACCTCCGCAGGCTCTCCTAATCTCACCTCCCCACCGTCTGCCCTGGCACAAAAGCATCCATTAGCTTCATTATCTAGTACAGAGTGACTTCAGACTTCTCTCCAAAAGCTTCCGGAGATCCGACATCCAGGCCCTTGCATCTTACCTTTTATTCCCGACCCTGCAACTTCAGTAGCCAGCTGTTGGTAGCATGATATTTCCCCATGTAATTGTGACGATTATTTTTAGCCATGACCACAGACCAGCCCAGGAACCTCCATCTTAGCCTGTCCCCCTCCTCTGCTCACTGCCTTCCCAGGGCATCACCCCCGGAACCAGAGATCTGGCTGTAGCACCAGGTGCCTGCTGAGGACATGAGAATTGGTGTGATGTCCAATGTCACCATCGGGGGAAGGAGCTAAAATAAAAGAGAATGGCTCTCTGTTTCATTGAGCGCTTACTCTGGGCCAGGCCCTGAGCCACGCACCGGGTCTACATTGCCTCTTTCAGTCTTCATGAGGACCTAGGAGGTGGGGTGCCGACGTGATCCCCTGTTCCCAGATGTGGAAACTGAGGTTTGGAGGAGCGGGTGTATCTGGGCCTCCACACCCCATGACATCACTTGTTCCCGGACCACAGATACAAGACTCAAGCGCCACCCCCCCTCCACCACCATGTGGGCTGGCCTGCATTCGCTAAATCCACTTCTGGATCGTGTTTGCCCTGCAATCGACACGGTAATGGCCAGAGCCTAGAGTCCTGCTCTTCACGCTGCAAATTGAATTACATCCATCAGCCTGGCGCCAGCACTATTGTTCCCAGGGCCTTCCCAGCTTTAATTAGAATATTTTTATTTTCCCTAGGAGAGGGAGGACAGCCGATCTCAGCTTCAATAACCTTGCCGGGGGCCAGAATCTGGAAGCGCAGGGCTGGCGCGCCATCAGATGGAGCAGCGCGCAGGAGTGGGAGCAGAGGGCAGAGATTCTGTGTTGGCGTGGGGTCCCCTCTGCCCTCTCCCACCTTCTGGGAGCTGCTGTGATGCCAACAGTGGTGAAGAAGGAGCCCAGCAGGAAGTGACTTTGACGAGCGCACGTGCTTACACACACTCACTCACTAAGGCTCGAGGGACAAGGGACACAGCTCCTAGGCACACTTGGACTGAAATCAAAGTGCAGCAACCTCAGAAGGACCTGTGTGGAGAGGCTGGGAGCCAAGGCTAATGGTTCATCCCCATGCATCAGGAACCACGTAGCAAGGTGGTTAGGACAGCACTCCCCCGAAGAAACATAATGCACACTCCATATGTAATTTAAAATTTTCTAGAAGCCACATTCAAAAAAAAAAAAAAAAAGGTAAGGGGCACCTGGATGGCTCAGTCGGTTAAGCATCCGACTTTGGCCTAGGTCACGATCTCACCATTCATGGGTTTGAGCCCCACGTCGGGCTCTCTGCTGACACCTCAGAACCCGGAGCCTGCTTCGGATTCTGTGTCCCTCGCTCTCTCTGTTCCTCCCCTACTCGCACTCGATAAATACATAAACATTAAAAATGGTAAAAAGAGGGGCGCCTGGGTGGCTCAGTCGGTGGGGCGTCCGACTTCGGCTCAGGTCATGATCTTGAGTTCGAGCGCCGCGTCGGGCCCTTAAATACAATGATCTCTTGTATTTAAGCCAGTACATCCAACTATGATCATGTCAACATGGAATTAATGTGAGAAATCATTTACGAGATTTTTCAAAGGGAGTCTTCAGCATCCGGTGTGTGTTTGACATTCACAACACACCCCCGTTCAGACCTGACACTTCTCTGTGCTCACCGGCCACATGGGGCCGCCGTCCCGCCGGGTGCAGGGTGGGGGTTTGCAGAGTTGAGCCTGACGCTGTGGGCTCAAGCCCTGTCCTGGTATTCGTTTATGGCATCATCTAAGTTCCCAGCCTCTCTTCCTCACCTCCTTCGTCTGCGGGACGTTTGAGGACAATGACCTTTAACTCCCAGGCTGCTGTGGGCATTCAATGAAGCACTTCACGTCAGTCCCTTAGCAGAGCGCCGGCGCATAGTAGGTCCAGGCGTGTGAGCTCTTCAGTGACTCTACCCGTAAAGTAACGGCAGCTCACGAACCGGGCGGTGTCCTCCAGGCCAGGCCTTTTACCGGCTTGCTTGACACTATGCCTTCGCTGTAAGCCCATCACGGTGCTTTGAGGTAGGAATGATTAACATCGATATTTTACAGACGCAGCAACCGAAGCTCAGAGAGGGGCAGTAAGGATTTTACTGCCCCCAGGATGAGCTCTTCGTGCGGCTGGTGGGGGGCTTTGTGATCCGTCCCTCTCCACCTGGATAGCCAGGCGGCAGGGTGACGGAGAATATGCATGCGAGAGCCTGCTGACCTGGGCTCGAATCCCATTTCCACCACGTACTATCTCTGTGACGCCAGGCAGGTTACCGCCCCCCCCCACTCTGAGCCTCAAATTTCATCATCTGCGAAATGGGGGCAATCTACCGCATGAGGTCCTTGCCAAGATTTATTGGGTTAATATAGGAAGAGTGCTTGGCACAGAGTAAGGAGCGTAAAGTGTAGGCACTTTTATTATTTTTATTGATGGCATTTTTTATCACTGCCTGTCCCCTCTCTAAGGAAGACTGTGACTAGCAGTTCTGTCCCCCGATGGACCCCATTCTCTCCTTTCATACTGTGGGTCTTTGCCCAGCCTGTTCCTTATCTGCATCACGTCCCTTCCTTCTCTTGTTCCTTTCTGGTTTCGCCGCCCCCTTGGTCTAGAAAATCTGGACACGGTCCCCTCCCGGGGGAATCTGCTGTCCTCCCCATTCCTTCACCCCCCCCCCCCCCCCCCGTGGCTCTGGAATGGCTGCTCCCCTGTCCCGGGGTCAAACCCTGCATCAGGACAGGACCGTCCCAGCCCCAGCACAGGCCTGGCTCAGGGACACATGCGAGCTGAACAGAGATCTTCCCAATCCCTGGAAATGAGGTGGTGGCTGTCTTTCTGTGTTTGGTTCAGGCTGGCTGTTGGTTTGTGGCACAACTCCATCATTTTCTCGCCGTACGAGACACTTCACCTCTTCATTCTTTTCCCTGTACTCTATCAAGGCATAATTTACATACAATACAATGAACAAATCTTAAACCGGCTCAGTTAATTTTGCCAAATGCAACACTCTTTTTTTTTTAAATTGTTTTTAATGTTTATTTATTTTTGACAGAGAGAGAGAGAGAGAGAGAGAGAGAGAGAGACAGAGCATGAGTGGGGGAGGGGCAGAGAGAGAGAGGGAGACACAGAATCCCAAGCAGGCTCCAGGCTCCGAGCTTGTCAGCACAGAGCCCGACGCGGGGCTCGAACTCACAGACTGCGAGATCATGACCTGAGTCGAAGTCGGCCGCCCAACCGACTGAGCCACCCAGGCGCCCCCAAACGCAACACTCTTGTATCACCCTGACCGATTTATGTAAAATCCTTCCAGAAGCGTCCCTGCCCTGTGCCCCTTCCTACTCCGTACTTTTCCCCCCAGAGGTGAGCAATCCTCTGATTCCTAGCACCTTTGGGAAACTCTGCCTGCCCTTGAACTTCAGGTGCATGGACTCCTACTGCATGCTCCATCATTTCCATGAGATTCGTCCATGCTGTTGCACATCAGTGGCTCATTGCTTTTTATTGTTGAACAACATTTTGCTGTACGGACACCTAATTACCGCCCCCCTCCCCCCCCCCCCATATTCTCTTATTGGGTGGACATTTGGGCTGTTTCCTGGGAAATCTTTGTGTTTTCATTTCTTTTGGATAAATGCCTCCAAGTAGAATTGGTCCTATGATAAGACTATGTACTACTTTATTAGAAACTGACCAACAGATGCCCCAAGTGGTTGTAGTTTGTTTTCAAGACGCCACTTTCCCTGCCTAAGCTGAGGATGATACCGTGTCCTTCTGTCTTGGGGGCTTGGTGAGAAGGAAGTCAGGAACCTGCATGCCAAGTGGCTTACCCACGGTCATTATTATTCGCATTTGCTCTCCCGTGGGGTAATTTGCACCCGTGGTTGGCGGGTCCCACTGGTCTGGGTGCTGTGGGCCCTGAATGTCAGCACCAAACAGGAGACGTTTCACCTTGGAGGTGTCCTTCCTCACAGACTCCTCAGCGGGATTTCATTATCTCCCCGCTCTGTGAGGCAATTCAAATAACCACGATTATGTGCACATCCTCTGAACCAGAGAGGGCAGAAGACAAATGGCCCCCGCAAATCCCCCCTGCTGCCGGCATAAACCTCTTTCCTCCCTGGTTTAGCTTGGCCAGGAAGGGACATCCTAAACAGAATTCACGGCCTGTTCCCTGGGCCCTGCAGAGACGGCCTTCTTTAGGTTGTCATTAAGGCTCCGTCACAGGCTCAGCTAGAAACAACGGTTTCCTGGGGATTTGGATTCAGTTGTCAAAACGGCTCTGGTTTGCAACTCTGCATATAAAGTCCAAGCCCCGAAGCCTGTGATTCTGAAGCTGTGTCTCTGGGTCTCTCCTGTTTGCAGAACTTCCCACCCGTATCTTTTTATACAGATTTCCAAAGGCCCAGTGGCTCAGTCGGACAGGCATTGGTTCACCCCAGGCTTTGCCACATATTGGCTGAGTGACCTCTGACAAGTCAGTGCCTCCCTCTGGGCCTCAGCTTCCCCTCAATTTCAGTTTCTGAAAAGCAGAATTATTGCTACTTCTATGGCCTAGACCTCGAGTGCCCTCCCTCCACCAGGTAGCCACGCTCTCGTTTCCTTCCCTAACTTGGACATGGACTCATGGTCACCTGGAGTAAAACCTTTATTTTTCCATCACTCCCTGTGGCTCAAGGTAGTCATGGGACTAATTCCGGCCAGGGAGACGTGTAAACAAATGTCACCTGCAACTGCCTGGAAGGACCCTAAGAGGGAGACGTGAACTCTCTCCTGCCTGCTGACTGGAATGTGGTTGTGAGGCAGGAGCTGAAGCAGCCATTTTGGGCCATGAGGAGAGAGCCACATGCTGAGGATGACAGAACCTCCAAGAAGAAGGAACTCTAGTCATTGACATCTGTCTTGGACCAGCTGTTTCTGAACTCATTTCACCATGAGAGAAAAATAAGCTTTCTGGGGCACCTGGGTGGCTCAGTCGGTTAAGCGTCTGACTCTTGATCTCAGCTCAGGTCTTGATCTCACAGTCATGAGAGCCCCATATTGGGCTCCAGTCTGGGCATGAAGTCTACTTAAAAATAAATAAATAAATAAATAAATAAATAAATAAATAAGCAAGCTTCCTTCCTTAAGCCATGGTTACTTTATTTCTTGTCCTTGCAACCTGTCGGAATCCTAATCACTACCTGGTATTGGGAGGATTACATGAACTGATTCCTGTAAAGATGTTAGCACAGTGCCTGGCTCCTAGAAATCACTCAATACGGCATAATGTGTGTATTACTTTTTGTTTTCAGTTTATTTCGAGAGAGAGATGAAAGCAGGCTCCGCCCTGTCCACGCAGAGCCCGAAGCGGGGCTTGAGCTCACGAAGCGTGAGATGGTGACCTGAGCTGAGGTCGGATACTTAACCAAGCCACCCAGGTGCCCCAATGTTTCTATTACTTTAAAGGGATTGTGGATTGTGGCTGGACAATCGTGGGTGTCATTTCTGACTTGACTGAGGTGAAAGAAAGAAATTCTAAATAGAGCTCCCTGAGCTGGTGTGTGTGTGTGTGTGTGTGTGTGTGTGTGTGTCCTCAAGGACTACTGCCAGGATCTCCTACGTGGGGTGGGGGGGGGGGGTCTGTTTATTCCCAGGGCTTTGGTCTGGGTAAAGCTGGCTCCCACCCTCAGACAACTCCTACTCTGTCTGCTTCTAGAATCTTCTCTCTTAATTTCTAGTCACCCGGTCTGGGGCCCCGGCCTGGAAGCTGTGGGCTGTGCTATAATTCCTCAGTGTTTCCTCAGCACACGGAGTGCTCCAGGGACGAAACTGGCCCAGATGATCCCTTATTGCCTTTTTTATCCAGGAATTAAGGCCCCCTGGGCACAGCTCTGGAGGAGGCTGGGAAGGACAAGGGATCAGCCACCCCAGCTCTGATTCCTTAAAAGTAGAAATCTGAAAACAAGAGCCCTACAGGATGCGGCACAGTCGTGCTGAGTACCTTTGTCCCTGCTGCTCCTGCCAGCTGAGGCGCTCGCTTGGCCCCCAGCCACAATAACGCGAGTATTATGTGTCGAGCCCCTGCTTGGTGCTAAACCCCTTCCGTGCACTCTCTCATTTAATCTTCATGCCGTGCCTGGCATCCAGCCCACTTCGCAGGTGTGGAAGCAGAGGTTTCGTGGTCAAAGAGCACGCCCTGCATCACAGGCTCGTCTGGAGTTAGGCTCCAAGGCTTGGGTTAACCAAGACGCCACCCTCCTCAAGTTGCCTTTTCCCCCTGGAGCCCTCCGCCCTGAACTCTGCTCCCATTAGGTGCTACGGATGGTCAGGGTCCCTGCAATCTTACCCCGGGAGACAGGAGTCTCAGGCAGGGCTGGCCTCAGAATGCCTCTGCTCATTCACAGGAAGCAAACATTTTCCTTCCACACAGGAAATGCTTTATGGCTCCTTTTTGATTAGAAGAGCGATTTATGCTCTTCTAAGACATGCAGATGATACATAAAGGTGTAGAGAAACGCGTGAGCTTCCTGCCTAAGGAACCATGCGTGTGAATGTGTAGTGAGCCCTCCTGTGGGTCAGCCCGGGAGCAGGTAGTGTAGACAGGGGTGCCCAGCAGAGACTCATCCCTGCTCCCAGGAACTCCCTGCCAGCGCGTGGACCTGTGTCCAGCTCATTTTCCAGGCAAAATCACATGACACGTTTTTTCAAAAAGAATGGGGCCATCCTGTGGAACTGTCACAGTTTTTCTCTTACTATCATCTGATGATGTCCTTCCAGTCCCTAAAAGGAAAATAGACGCTACGGAGTGTGGCTTCACCAGGGCTGCCTGCAAGCAAATGGCTTCGGCTTCGGGTTCCCAGGTGAGAAATGCATTCCTCCGGTGAATACCCGCCCCGCCACAGGCTGTTCCCCTCTCTCTTCCACCGTCCCCACCTGTAAAACAAACAACACTGCCCTCCCATATTCTGTCAAAGAGCAAATGAGATAACACACCCGTAGCACAGTGCCTGACACACAGTAGGTGTTTCAAAAATGCTGGGCTCCTTCTGCTAGGACTTTGTTTTGCATATGAGCCTAGTAGGGTGATTTTGTCTTGAGTTTTATTGTTTCCAACCTGGGGTGCTGAGGCTGAGGTGCTCATGTTTCCTGGCTTAGGACACATTCACATTACTGTCTGCAAGCGTCTTCCGTGTGTCATTCATTCATTCATTTCCATTTATCCTCACGCCCCACTCTTGTCCACCCCTCCCGTACATGCCCCACAGGCAGCCAGTCTGATCCGTTTGATGTCCTTTTATTTATATTTGTCCCCGGAAAACATGTTTTGTGTGCATGTGTTTTTTTATTTACCGGAACGGCACGGTGCCGTGGGTTGCATCCTGCTTATTGTTTCCTTCGTGGTGCTGTGATATTAACATCCACCCGTGCTGTCGTGTCCGCATCTCGGACTGCCCGGACGGTGCTCCCTGGTGTGGGTCCACCATAGTTTGCCCCTCCGTTTGTGTTAGGGGCAGACCCTTACAGGGACTCAGCTTGTTGCCAGTGTAGATGGCGTGGTGGTGACCAGTCTCTCGTGTAGCCCCCCACCCCTGTCCTGCGGCCTCGGGTGAAATTTCTCTGCGGTGGATTGCCCTCGGCTGCCCTCCCAATCAGTACTTGCATACGATGCCAACATTAGCAAGTTTCTTCTGATTGACCCCACCGGGGGTCACTGCATCGGGACCCCTCCCATCCTCTGCTTGGGATCATTTTTGGAAAGCCAAACGTAAGTGTAACTTTGTAAAGGTCTTCGTAGCTATTTGGGATCCCCGCCAACTTCAGAGCTCCGGGGGCTGCTCAGAGCCTCATTGTCCTCACTTGTACGATGAGGAGAGGGGGTTAGATCATCTGGAAAATCAGCAGAGCAGAAAGGGTCAGAAGACCTTGGGTTTGAGTCCTAGCTCCGCCATTTACCAGCTATGTGCTCTTGAGCAAGTGGCTTCACCTGTCTGAGCCTCTGCTTCCCCATCTGTAACAGGGGTCCCTAAAAGTATCCATTTCCGAGGGTATTGTAAGAGATAATGAGATAATGCATGGAAAGCTCTTAGCCCCTTGCCTAGCTGTTCCCACAGCCACTCTTACTGGTGTTGATGTGAAGACTGATGATGGTTGAAATAACGAGAGAGCATAACTCCAGGTTCTGATCATCCTGAGCCTATGATAAACGCAGTAGCGCAACTAATGGCTTGACCGACTGCAGTTCATTTCTTCCCCTGCATTTCCCCATACCACCTGGAGGGGGCAGTAATAAGTCACCAGCCTGTGACCTAAGCAACGAACGTTCGGAAGATTCAGAAAAAGTCCTCTGCTGAACCTCTTTCTACGGGTTTCAAATCACGAATCCTGTCATTGGATTTCTTTCCTGCGCCCATCCCCAACCTGGCCCCTGCCAACATTTTTAAAAGGCTGGTAAGTTGAACACATTCTCCTCAGCAAGTGCCGGTCTTCTATCTAGCCTGCTGGGGTTAGCTGGCCTCCCGTGTAAATTTTAATGCAGGTGTTCAGTTTTCATTGTTTGCTGTGCACGTGGACCCTACTCTAATGGGACAGTATATCTCACTTTTATGGAGTAGATGTATGCCAGGCTGCAGACTGGCTTTTCTCTAAATCATTCTCTCGCGCTGGATCCCACTTTCTAGTATATACCTGTATTTCTTTTCCAGGTTTTATTTTTAAGCAATCTCTACACCCAACGTGGGGCTCAACCTCACAACCCCGAGGTCAAGAGTCGCACGCTCTACCGACTAAACCAGCCAGGCACCCCAGTATATACCTGTATTGATACGGGCAACAAATGTTTATTGAGCACCTAGTATGGTCCTGCCGCTGTGTTCTCCACAAGGGAAGGCAGGTATTGAACTTTCAGTGCCTAGGAGAAGGCAGATATGGAACAACGAATTACAAAGATAATAAGTTAAATTAAAATGTCACAAAGTTATTATACTGCATTACACTATGCTATGATCTAGTATGCAAACATACACAAACACAGGCACACAGAGAAGTATGGGAAGAGATAGAGCAAAATGTGACTGCTGATTTTCTTTGGATGATGGGTGTATTGAACAGGATTCTTTCAGTTGCAAGACTCAAACGCAATTTAAACTCAGTTAAGTAGGGAAAGGGATTTGTTGTCTCGTGTATTAAGCTGAATGATATGAAATTGTCTTTGGAGGGAGGGGGTCAAAAGTTGCCAAATGTTGGAATTCATATGGCTCAATTTAATAACTGAAAACTCTATTAAAAGACTGGCTTCAGGTGTAGTTGGATCCAGGTGCTGAGACACTGTCAGAAATCTCTCTCTCCCTATGTCTCAGCTCTCCTTTCTTCTGTGGAGTTGGCTTCATTCTCAGGCAAACTCTCCACACACTGAGGCAAGACTGGCCACTTCCTGCTCCCAACCTCTTTGCAACTTAGGACAAGTAAAAAGAAAAAAAAAAAGAAGAAGAAGAAAAGCCTCTTTCTCTCCGATTCCAGGGAAAGTTCTGGGCAGAGCTCTAATTGGCCGGGATTGGTTGTGCTCCCTTCCATGAACCAATCACTGTGGCCAGGGTTGGGATGCTCTAATTGGCCATTTCTGGGTCACGTGCTCCTCCCCTCACCCCACCCCCACCCCCACCCCCACCCCCACCCCCAGCCTGGGGATGGCGTCAGCCGCTAATTAGCTGGGTGGAGAGTGGGACATGTATGTTTAAATTTGAGCACGGCTACTAGATGAAATGGAAAGACATGGCTGCCTCAGAAAGATTTCAAGCAATTTTTTTTCTTTATTCTTTTTTTTTTTTTTTGCCTCTCTATGTTTCCTAAATTTCTACAATGAACATGAATTACTTGCAGAAAAACATTCTCAAGTTATTAGAAAGAAACCCAAAGGTATTGAAAATGGAATTTGGACGCGAATGTGGCCTGGCGTTATTCCAGGCCAATAATGGCTTTCTGTGTTATCCTCCAGGTACGATTTGCATTTTAACCAGAGTCAAAACACCGTGACTCCAAGGAGAGTGTAATGAAGGAATTTAGGGCACAGAGCGAGCCCAGGAGGCCCTGGAGCCCATTGTCTGCCTTCTCTAGGGCCATATTGCCACGAGATCCGGTTGACCTTGAAACGCTTTCATGCGGATTAAATCAACAACCTCAGAAGTGGTGTTTAGCTCTGAAACTCGGTTTCCTCACCGGCCAGGTGAGGGTAATAACAGTTCCTTCCTTACAGGATTGCTGTGAGATTAGCGAGCCAGCACAGGTAAGCACAGCCCTAAAACAATGGTCACCCCGTTCCTGCTCCTCCAGAAGGCCCTCTTCCCAGGCAGGCCGTGGGGGACTGAGCAAAGCTGAATTCAAAGCCAGCCCTGCCATGTACCAGCTGTGTGGCCTCCCACAGGACATGAAACCTCATGGCATCTGAGTTCCCTCGCCTGAAAACTGGGCATGAAATTATTCTCGGTGCAGAACTGAGAGAATGTGACAGGGTAGCATTAAAAAAAATTTTTTTAAGTTTATTCTGAGAGAGATTGAGAGCAGGAGTGGGGGAGGGAGAGAGAGAGAGAGAGAGAGAGGGAGAGAGAATCCCAAGCAGACTCCGCACTGACAGTGTGTAGCCTGATGTGGGGCTCAAACTCATGAACCTGTGAGATCATGACCTGAGCCGAGATCAAGTCAGACAGTTAATCCCACCGACTGAGCCACCCAGGCACCCCGCCAGGGTAGCATTTTAATAAAACAACTTGATGCTTAGCGGACACTCTGTAAACGTTTGCTATTGTTCCCTTTCTGGTGACTTTTAACCTCTTTCCCAGAATCATCAACACAGATCACATCCGTGTAATTAGAGACCGTGTTTTAGAAATATATTTACATGCATAACTATGATCATTACATAACACAGCGAGATGGCAAATTCATGCAGAATCAGCAAGTTCCTAGGCTAGGATTTTAAAGATGTTGATTTACTTCTTAAAAATTTTTTTAAAGCTTATTTATTTTGAGAGAAAGAATGTGCACAGTGGGGTCGGGGAGGGGCAGAGTGAGAGGGAGAGAGAATCCCACCCACGTAGGCTCGAACCCCTGAATCGGGAGATCATGACCTGAGCTGAAATCAAGAGTCAGACGCTTAACTCACCAAGCCAGCCAGGCTCCCCCGATTTACCTTTTCTATTTAAAAAAGATAGGGGCGCCTGGGTGGCTCAGTCGGTTAAGCGTCCGACTTCGGCTCAGGTCACGATCTCGCGGTCCGTGAGTTCGAGCCCCACGTCGGGCTCTGGGCTGACGGCTCAGAGCCTGGAGCCTGCTTCCGATTCTGTGTCTCCCTCTCTCTCTGCCCCTCCCCCGTTCATGCTCTGTCTCTCTCTGTCTCAAAAATAAATAAAAAACGTTAAAAAAAATTAAAAAAATAAAAAAGATATACGTCCAGCTGTTCCAAAATGCTAAATTACCAAAGGTGTTTACTTATAAAATTTTCTGAAGCATGACTTGGGGGCTGATATTTCACACCTTGAGTTGTCTGTCCATCCATCCATTCATCTTTCCTTTTCTTCCTTCCTTTCCTCCTTCCTTCTTTCTTTCCTGCCATCCTTCCACCCATCCATCCATTCATGAATCCATATGGCCATCCAGTCATTCATCCATATATCCATCAATCCATTCATCTGTTCATTCACCCATCCATCCACACACACCCCCACCCCCATTCATCCCTTCAACATATAATGGATGCTGTGTGCCAAGTCCTTGTTCTGGATGCTGGGCACACAGTGACAAATAGGACAAACACGGTTCCTGACCTCACCGAACTTACTCCAGGTTCCTGGGAAGCAGAACGTGACTGAAAAGGCTGAGGCTGAGCACTGATCCGGGGACTCAGCTTGGTCCCCAGGGGGGTGAGGTGGTCCTCTGGGACACCAGGTGAGTCATTCTCTGCGGTGGAAGCCCCTCCCTGCAGGTGGATCCATGAACCACCCAGGAATGGTCAGCGTGGGTGGGATTTTTAACAGGAAGAGGTGGATGTCCTTGTGTGCAGGGGCCTTGAGCCATCAACTGGCATGTTCACGTGATGTCACTTTTTTACACCCGAAATTTAAGATTGGGCTTATACCCATTTAAAAAAATTTTTTTTAACGTTTATTCACTTTTTGAGAGACTGAGACAGAGTGCGAGCAGGGCAGGGGCAGAGAGAGAGGGAGACACAGAATCTGAAGCAGGCTTCAGGCTCTGAGCTGTCAGCACAGAGCCCGACATGGGGCTTGAACCCACGAACTGTGAGATCGTGACCTGAGCCCAAGTCAGACACTTAACCGGCTGAGCCACCCAGGCACTCTGGGCTTATACCCATTTTGAGTAGACCCTCACCCTCCTGAGTTTAGCTTCAACTAATCTGAATGGGGTTTTGTTACAGCCAGCATGCCCTTACTGCAGCCTGTGAGGATTATTTTGCTTAATCTTTGTACCAGCACTGCGAAGCTGGATCTGTTACTGACACCAACTTAGAGAAGAGGAAAGACAATCTCAGACAGGTGAAGTGGCTTGGCCTGGGTCAGACACTCAGAGGCGGGGCTTGTGCCCAAGTCCTAAGCTGGATTTGAAGGCGAATGTAGGGGAGGGCACTCCAGGCGGCGTCAATTGCGTGCAGGGGAGCTGGGAGAGGGCCCACGGGCATTGCCTTGCAGCTCTGCGCAGGGAGGAGATCGAGGACGTGAACTAGGCACACAGATCTGATCGCCGCTGTCCCCAAGCACATTGGGCCCGTGTGCTGGAGAATGCCGACCTAGAGGAGGGTTACTCCACACTGCCCCATTATGAGCACACACCACACTCCCCCACCCCCCCCACCCCCCCCCCCACCCCCCGCTACCCTGGCGGAGGCTCGTGCAGTGACAGCTCTTATGACAGCCTGGACCAGGGGCCTTTTTCTGCAAACAGATTACATCATTACCTTGAGAGACGCTGCGTTGTGAGCATGACAGTTTTATGGCCTGTAGATCCCTACAACTGGAACCATCTGGACTTTTAAAAGCTTGGTAATGCAACAGCATAAACAGGCCTCTGCGCGAGTCTCACTGCGTGCTGAGATTCAGAATGAGGAGTTTGCCGTCGGGGAGGCAGCCAGGTCTGATGAGGACTCAGGCTCTTAAGGGTTTAGGCAGGGTGATTTGCTGTGCAGCCCCAGGCAGATGTCTCCCCTTTTCTGGGCTTCACTTTTCCTCCTTACTGAGCCTGTTTTCTCAACGCGTAGGGAGGCTTGGAATGAGAAATGATACGCGTGTTCTTTGTTTAAACCACCCCTAAGCCCCTTCTCTCAAGATCCCAGGGCTTCCCACCATCCTGCCACCCCCAGTTATGGAAACATCGGTTCCAAGTGGCTAGGACATGATGTGTGTGCCCAGGGTGACGGGGATGCTCACAGCAGAGCTCCGTCTGAGGCCCTAAGTGATCTGCACGAAGGGAACACACAGACGTAGCTGCAGAAATGCCGGCACGCACCGGGGGCGTGAATGAAATATTCTTCTTAAAGGCCAGGCCTTCCCTCCATCACAGCACAGGTCTCCTTGCCTCCAGCCCAGGTTTTCGGTACCTGACCTGAAGGAGACCATGAACAGACTGCTTTCAGGCCGAGCTGATGAGCCGTCTGTTTTCACGTTGTCACCCGGAAGGACAGAGTCCAGAGACATTTCCAGGTGTGGTATGTGGGGGATTGGGGAAGCTTTCGAGCCCCCAGAGCTCAGTCGGGGGAGGAAGGCAGAAGGTGAATGGTGACAGACAAGTCGATACCATGTGGCTCATGAGGTTCTGCGGCAGCGACCCACGTAGCAAGCAGATTAAGAAGAATGATAACAGGAAGTTATTGTCAACAATACAATTGTGGACACACGGCCACTCTCATGCCTCAGTGTATAAATTGGTCCCTGTAGGGAAATTTTGCCGTAGATACTGAGAATTTAGAATGTCCAGACTCTTTGATCCAACTATTCACTACTAGGGATTTATCCTAAGGCAAAAATTGGACAAGTGCAAATATTTGTATTATAGGGTCACTTGAAAGCTTGTGAGTGAAAGCTTGTAAGTCACACAAATGTCTGACCAATGAGACAGATTTTGTAAAATATACTTCTGCCCCGCAGTGGAATATATACAGCTATGTTGTTTTTTTTTTATGAGCCTGACATCTTGACATCCTTTCCTAGGCATAGAAATGATAAGGCTATTTCTGTTTTGAAACGTGGAATTAAATGATGTCAGAAGGGGGCCTGGGTGGCTCAGTCGGTTAAGCTTCCGACTTCAGCTCAGGTCAAGAGCTCACAGTTCGTGAGTTTGAGCCCCGCCTTGGGCTCTCTGCTGTCCGCACAGAGCCTGCTTCGGATCCTCTGTCCCCCTCTCTCTCTGCCCCTCCTCTGCCCATTCTGTCACTCTCTCAAAAATAAGTAAACTTAAAAAAACAAAGATCTTTAAAACATGATGTCAGAAAACTAGACTCCATTCACAAGACTCTTACTTTTCTCCATCCCCATGGTTTGCTCACAGAGAAGGTTCTTCTCGTTCAGCTTCCTGGACGTCATCTTGCCCAAAGTTCCCAGATCTTCCCAGGGGCTCCAAGCCCTGCTGGAAGTGAAGGCTTTGTTTTCTGAACCTCACTCTCCTGTTGTGTTTCATTGTCTGCCTGGTATTAAGGTGAGCTATGCCTGTGCCTTCCATGCCTTCCTGAACTTGGCTAGATCCATGTCTGAAACACCTTTGATCCCCAGGGCATGGATAATTGTGGGGAAGGAGTAAATGATGCCTAGCAAATTCTCTAACATGAGAGAGAAGTTTATGTGAGGCCCTGCAGCTAATTTCTATACCAAATGCCTTAGTGTCGCTTGATATTCTGGCTGGTGTTGCCTTGAACTTGCCCCACGTCCTCATGAAGGTCAGCACCAGCTCCTGCTTGCTGTGATGCCTGTGATAAAGAATCCACAAATGTGTGAAACCGCCAAACTAAAGGGGGAAGGAAGAAAAGGTGCTGACCTAAGTAACTTTGGAAACGTGCAGAGTCTGAGAGACTAAAGGATACCGGAGTTGAAGAATTACGTGAATGGATGGTGCATGGTGGGAACCAGGCTTCTCATTGTTGAAGTATAAAATGAACAAGGGTAGGAGGCTAGATGATTCGTGTGGTAATAGATTAGAGCTGGGGACATCGGTATGAACTCATGTATAGCTTAAAATATGTACATGCTGGGGTTTTTGTGTGTGTTTCTTTTTTATTTTAGAGAGAGCGAGTGTGAACAGGGGAGAGGGACAGAGGGAGGGAGAGAGAGAGAGAGAGAGAGAGAATTTTAAGCAGGCTCCATGCTCAGGGCGGAGGCTGACTCAGGGCTTGATCCCATGGGAGCATGACCTGAGCCAAAATCGAAAGTTGGACACTCAACCGACTGAACCACCCATGTACCCCATACATATTGTTACACACAGAAATATTTATATACACTTGTGTATATGTAGGTCAGCGTGCTGACAGTTCCTGCTCTTCACTGAGAGGGCCTAGAAGCAATGACACCCCAGTAGCAACACAAACATCTAATGCCTGGGTCTTGGTTTAAAACCCCATTCTCCCATAAAAGGAACCAGGGATTGTAGGAGAAATGGCTGATTCAATGACCAGGACGGTAAATATGCAAGGTGAGCCGGGAGCACCTTATCCTGCCATACTGTAAGAATGCGCTCCAAACTAAAAACGAAAAAGAAATTGGGGTATGTCAAAGGAACAAAGGAACCAACTGAGAAGCTCCCAGGGGCCCAAGCTGGGACAATGTGAACCAGATAAATAAAGAATTATTGGATTATAACTCAACATGTAAAACAAATAGCCATGAGTCCATACTGATATAAATAAATGATTGAATAACTTAAATGGGAAAGAGACACAAGTATCCCATGCGGAAGAATTCCAAATAATTTATGTAGATACTCTGCCCTCAAGGAGGGGGAGCATAACTCTTCACTTCTCAAGTGTGGGCCAAGTGTGGGCTGTGCAGGTTAACTTCCCTCCAAAGTGTACGGGATGGAAAGGGGGCAAATGAGCACCTTGACAGTGGAGAAATCTGACAGACAGTACCTCAGCCAGATGGGATCAAGGCCCACATCAGGGGTCACGTGTCATGTTAATGCTATGTATCCTTGATATGATGTGATGAAAATTTTACGTCTCCAGTCTTCCTCCCCAAAACCCATAACCCCAGTCAATTCGTTAAGGGAAAAAAATCAGACAAGGGTGCCTGGCTGGCCCAGTTGGAAGAACGTGCGACTCTTGATCTCATGAGTTCGAGCCCCACGTTGGGTGTAGACATTACTTAAATAAACGAATGAGAACTTAAAAAAAAAAAATTTTTTTGGTACTAATAGAGACATTCTACAAAATACCTAACCAGTACTCCTGAAAAGTGTCACGGTCATCCAAAATGAGGCAAGTCTGTGAAACCTAAGGAGACATGGCAACTATATGAAAGGTGCCATCGTGGATGGGATTCTGGATGCCAGAAGGGAAGTTAAGTGAAAAGTAAGGAAAATGTGAATAAAATATGAAGTCTGGTTAATAATTAGGCATCAGTATCAGCTCATCAGCTGTAACAAATGTACCGTATTGAGGTAAGATGATACTAATAGGCAAAACTGAGCGGGGATACGTGGGAAGTCTCCGTACTCTCTTCTCAAATTTTCTGTCAGTGTAAAACTTTTCTAAAAAAGTTCAGTCTATCTTTTAAAAAATTACCAATTAGGTGCAGGTGAAGAATGATATCTTGAGTTTTCCTTAGTTAACTTTCTTTGTTTACTGTTGCTGTGAAGCGTTTTCATGTATGTGGTGGCTACTTCTATTTCTTCTGTGGATTGCCGATTGTCACGTTGTAGGGTTATTTGTTATGCGGCATTATTGCAGCCATAGCTAACTGATACAATCTTACTGAATTCCTGCAGCCCTATGAAGTATTATTTGTCCCCTTTCCATTATTCAAATATCCATTAAACAGACGAAGCAATGGAGACCCAGAGAGACTAAGTCATTTCCCCAAATTCGGACTCAGTGTCTCACCTAAGCTTTGAACCCACGGCTGTCTGACTCCAGAATTTTCTGACCACCACGCTATACTGTGAAGTACCATGAGTGATGATGGCAGGGGGAGGGGAGGGAATCCTGACAGCTAGTTGGGCGTCCAGTGACGAGCTTTGAATTCTGCGCTTTCGTGTAGGGATGCCAGTATGCCAAAGAGGGGCACCATGCAGCTAAACTAGAAATGATAGAGGATATCCTCGGGGCGCCTGGCTGGCTCAGTCGGTGGAGCGTGCGACTCTTAATCTCAGGATTGCGGGTTCGAGCCCCACGTTGGGTGTAGAGATTACTTAAAAATAAAATCTTAAAACAAGGAGATCCTCGAGTGGCTGCCATGAGAAATGGCTCGTGAGGGCACCAAACTTCCTGTCCCAAGCAGGGGGGCTGGGGTAGGACACTCCAGACTCTGCTGAGAACAGCAAAATGGGCTCTCTGGAGTTGTGCCTGGAAGAAATGTGATTGTCAGGTGCTAGCAGGCAGCACAATCCCATGCCATACATTATCATAATTTAACGTCAAGGCTCTGAATACTGGAGCCAGGAAGCACTATCTCCTCTCAAGAATGCTTAACCAACGCCCAAGATGTGGGGGCCCCCACTCACTGGCCCCTGCCTTCCCAGGGCTCGACCTCAAGGAGGTGGACTGAAATCTGAAGGTTCTGGGCTCAAGAACCAGGTTTGACTTCTGGCTCGGCTGACTGTGCTGTGCGGCCTGGGGCAAGTCAGCTCAGTGCTCTGGTCCTTGGTTTGTTCATTAGAAAATGAGAACCGTAGCCCTTGCCTTACTGACCTCACGGAATTTTCCAGTGGATAAATCATAGTACTGATGGTTACCGCACACTCTCCACATACCAGAATTTTGCATGCATCGACTCTTTGAATACTCACAGCAATCTCAATGGACGGGTGCTTATACTATCCTCGTTGTACAGATGGAAAAACAGGTCTGGAGGCAAAAACAGACTGGTCACTTGCCTGAGGTCACCCAGCCTGCAAAGATTAAGTCAGAATTTAGAGCCCATCTTGTTCACCAAAGAGGATGTCACTCACCATATTCCCATATGATGCTAGACGGAAAAAAAGCTTGAGGGACTTGGGACCCTTGGGGAAGAAATTGGCGGGGGGGAGGGGGGGCAGGCTGGAGAAGCAGGATAGGGTGGGCGTGGTTACCAGCCAGGGCTTGGTCCTTATCGCCGGTTGGGGGTTTGGAGAAGCAAGGTGCAGAGAGAAACCAGCCTGAGTGGACAAAGCTGGCAGAGGGGACAAAAGAGAGTTGTGGCAGCTGCCCAAAAATAATGCAAATCTGGTGAAGACAGAAACACCGGAAGGGGAGTTTTAGGAAGCTTTGCTCACAGATGGGCTCTGTAATCTCCATCCTCTGGCCTCCGCTACACCTGCAGTAAAATCCCCGGGTTTTGCCAATGCCTTAAGAGGTGAATCCAGGTGCGCTTTGGATTTTGACAGCCTGAGACTGGCCACAGAGTGGCCAGGGGGCCGACCCCATTCCTCCGCCCTGGGCTCCTTGGCATGAGCCTGCCTCAGGCCCAGGACAGCCCCAGGGAGTCCGCAGGCTGCGGTTTCCAGAAGCTCTGGCTCTGAGGCCATCAAGGACAACAGATTTGTTTTTTTTAAGTTTATGTATTTAGAGAGAGAGCGCGCCGCAGGGGAGGGGCAGAGAGAAAGGGAGAGAGAGAATCCCAAGCAGGCTCTGTGCCGTCTGCCCAGAGCCTGATGTAGGGATCCATCCCACAAACCGTGAGAACATGACCTGAGCGGAAATTGAGAATTGGATGCTCAACCAACAGAGCCACTCCTGCGCCCCAAGGACAACAGCTTTTTAAAGGAGTTAACTGTTGGGGCACCTGGGTGGCTCAGTCGGTTAAGCGGCCGACTTCGGCTCAGGTCATGATCTCGCGGTCTGTGAGTTCGAGCCCCGCATTGGGCTCTGTGCTGACAGCTCAGAGCCTGGAGCCTGTTTCGGATTCTGTGTCTCCCTCTCTCTGACCCTCCCCCGTTCATGCTCTGTCTCTCTCTGTCTCAAAAATAAAAACGTTAAAAAAAAATTTTTTTTAAAGGAGTTAACTGTGCAGGCGTAGCATCCTAGCTGGGTCCTGGCCGAGGTGTCTTCTCGAACAGATGTGAGTTAGAGGCCCAGTCAGCCTTCTCTTTCTCTTCCTTTTACCTTTTTCTTGGCCATTCCTTCTTTCTCTTTCTCTCATTTTCTTCCTTCCTTCTCTCTCGCTTCCCATCTCCCCCTTTCCCTCCAGGTCCCGCTCTCTTGGACAGCAGGATCCTGGTGAGTTGTTTTTTTTTTTTTTTTTTTCATCATCTCATCTGGTAAAATATGGATCATTCACCTTCCATTCTCGGGGTTATTTTCTAAGCGTTTCTTCCACGTAGCTACACAACCTTCTTCCTTGTTAATGGCTACGTGATGTGCCACCAAGTACTCTCATTTGCATAACGGGCTCCCTGTTGTGGAACACTAGGTAGTTTCGAGGTTTTGTATCCTTACAGGTGAAAGTATTCGTTTTTTCTGGTCTGCCGTGTGTGGGGCTCGTGGGTCCAAGTTAAGTGGGGGCCTGGGAGGCACGAGGTAGATGATTGGCATGGGGTGGTAGTTCGTCCAGGAGCTGCTTCCTGCCTGCCATCATCCCCAGGGCAGCTCTGAGTATACAGCAGGTGCCTCACGAATGCTGCCTGAGGATGCCTCTCGGCCTCTATTCCTGCACCTGGCATACTGCCTCAGTGCGCTCTCCATTGAAGCGTCCTCTTTCCCACCTGGCCGTGACCTTCCATAGCCTTTTTATCTCTATGTCCCCCGTGCCTGGCACCAGGAAGCCCCTCAGGAATGGAAGGGAAGGAAACAAAGTAAAGGAAGAGGAAGCCAGAGAACGCTCACTTACTCTGGCCACCCCTCATTAATAGGGCCTGGGATTGCCGTGGGACATTAGTGACAGAACATGTTGACATTGTGTAATTTATTAGCCTGAACTATACAAATTATACCTTCCCCCAGGATGCCCGCGACGAGAAGCTGCTTTTCATGAGTTTATCCTGGGGACTCGAATAAATAAGCAGAGAAACAAAAAAACCTCATGAATTTTTTAAAGAGCTTATTGGAATCAGGAGAAAACCTGGTGTTCCGGGTGCAGAAGTAAGTATCCAATAGATCAGCATTCATTTCTCTTTACCCTCTGAAGTCTTTTTTAATCCTCTTGCTTGCCAGTGTTAATCCGTGTTTTTCTGTGAATTTCCCTCCAGATTGGCAAGCGAACAATACCCACCCAGGGGGCCTCTCCCCATGCATTTCCCACCACACTGGGGGAGGGGGGGGAGGCCAGTGCCTGGTGAAGGGTGGGCCTTGGAGCCCCAGAGGTGCTGTGACCCCATCCTCTGCCTGCACCTGTAGGGAGTGAGATTAGAGGTGTGGAATTGCCGCGCTGAGAGCCTTGGTGTGCTCTTAAAAAAAGCTTCTTGGCTACGAGAAACACCTGAGTTGATCATCCCCCAAATGTCAGCCTCGCCGAAAGTTAAGCGGTTTACAAGGTCTTGCTGAGAAATTCCATGTATTAGAAGCTAATAGAAGGTCAGCATTTTCCATTTCGATATTTTTTTTCTTCCTGCTGCCCAGGGTCTAGGTAATACTCCCTTTGGCATTTTGAAGACGCTTCTACGAATTGTGGCATGGTAGCTAAGCGCTTGATGGGATTTACCCTCCCAAAGCCTGTGAAACAGAAGTTGTTATTATGCCCATTTTATAAATGAGGAAATTGAGGCTTGAGTGGAGAGGGGTCCCTTGCCCAAAGTCACACACAGCAGGTGATGGAGCTGGGTTCTGTCTGATGTCTGTCGGAATCCAAAGCCCATGCTTCGATGCATTATGACTTCTTCCTCTACTCGGCACGTCGGGAATGTCTCCTCCCCTCCCTTCCCCTCTGCAGACGTCTTCCTCGGTGGTGACTCCGTAATCGATGCTAGCAGCCTGAGATCCAAGTTAGAGAACTGCAACCTTGAATAGGCACAGTGGACATTCCATCTCTGGTTTCCTGTAATTTCCTGCAGCCAAGGTCAGTGAACTATAGCCCTTGGTCCAAATCCGGCCCGCTGCCAGTTTATGTAAATAAAGTTTTATTGGCACTCAGCCACGCACATTCATTTACACATGGTCTGTGGCTGCTTTCAATGCTACAAAAGCACAGATGAGTAGTGGGACAGACACCATATGGTCCACAAAGCCTAAAATATTGACTTTCAGGCGGTTAGAGAAAAAGTTTTCTGACTCCTACAATGCAGAGTTGTCAACGTTTATTACCCCAGAATCTAACGTGATAAATGATAACATCACTCCTATGAGTAGATGGCATTTTTGGAGGGCCAACTATGAGCCAGGCATTCTGCTAGTTGCTTTCGGGGGATGATCTCCTGGAATCCTCCAACAATAGCATCGAGCAGGTGCTCCAAGAGGTGAGTAACTGCCCATAGTCACAGTCACGGGGTCTGAGACACGACCCTTGAGCTGTCTGGCAGTTCATACACTGCAAAGTGTTCTACAGCAATAAAGCACCGTTTCCAGATTGTCTACCCAGTGCCTGGCATCATGCTGGATGCTGGGATGCAGCGTGATACATGACAAGCAAGGGACGGTCTCCATCCTTGGGAAACCCGTGGACTTATGGGAAAGACAGGCCTCCATCTAGATCAGCTGGCGAGATGAGCAGTCAAGAGCTCACAGGAGGAAGAAGCACTGAGAAGGTGAACTTCGAATTAGGTCTTTCATGACGAACAGAAATGTGATCATTGAAATAGAAGAGAGAGAAGAACACCCCAGGGACAAGTTAAGCAAAGGCTTGGATTGAAATAATTGCCAGGCACCTGAGTCCAGGGTGAGTGAGGGGCAGAAGGGAGCAGAGGGTGGTCACAAACGACAATAGGACTTGTTCGAGACTGGAAGAGGAGAGGTTGGGATGTGATGCTGGGGACTTTGAAAATGTGTTTTCCTTGGGGCGCCTGGGTGGCGCAGTCGGTTAAGCGTCCGACTTCAGCCAGGTCACGATCTCGCGGTCTGTGAGTTCGAGCCCCGCGTCAGGCTCTGGGCTGATGGCTCGGAGCCTGGAGCCTGTTTCCAGTTCTGTGTCTCCCTCTCTCTCTGCCCCTCCCCCGTTCATGCTCTGTCTCTCTCTGTCCCAAAAATAAATAAAAAACGTTGAAAAAAAAAAATTTAAAAAAAAAAAGAAAAAAAAAAAAAAGAAAATGTGTTTTCCTTCTCTTATCTAGAAAGAGCCTCAGGTTTTGCCATCCCTTTTCCATCTGGTAGGTAGTAGGTGCTCAAGAAATGCTTCCAAGAGTCAAATGTCAGCCCTCTCAACAGGGAGCAAGCTTGCATTTGTCTGTCCTTGCGGGACGCTCACATGGCAGCAGGCAGCAACAACCACCCAGGTGACAATGACTCATGCACCTGGGACCACCAGGCTTCCAAAGAGTTTCAAGTTCGAGGTTGACTCCATTGGGTCTCTGGAGAGGGGCTTTCCAGAAAAGTCTCCTACTTTCCTACCTGTGCTCAGATGGCAGGACAGGGGTCTTGTGCCCTGAAAGAACTACCCTTGCATCATTGATCATTTGCTTGGGTTGGGTGAGGAGATGGGGAGAGCCCGGCCTTTGGGGTCATCACCATCCCCCATCCACCGTCCGTAGGTTTCTGGTGTGTGACCTTGGGCAAGTTCCCTACTTTCTCAGAGCCTCGGTTTTCTCGTATATAAAATGGAGGCCATTCCTGTGTCATGGGGTTGTTATGACAAGTACAGCCTGCCATATAGTAAAGGCCCAATATTTATGATCGGTTATTATTTTTACTATGATTAGCGATCAGATTTCTGTATCAGTCGGCATTTGCTGCCATTATGCCAACAGTCTGTGTGATTTATAAAAGCATTTATTTTTTGTTTCCTCTCACAGTTTCCTGGATCCGTTGGGGACGGCTCTGCAGATTGGGTTTAACCATCTCCCTTGTCTTTTATCCTGGGACCGGTGCTCACCTAAGACATGCTCCTCTGAAGGCAGGGAACAGAAATTTCAAGAGAGGCGAGTGAAAACTCAGGCCCCGCCTAAGGCCTGCGCTCAGAACTGGCCCACAGTTATCTCAAAATATCCCATCGGCCAAAGCAAGTCACACGGCCCAGCCCAATAGCACGGGTGGAGAAAGGCGGAAGAATTGTGTCACTCCCACAGCTGCCAGGATTCCTAGCGCGGCTGCTGGCCATATGATTCCACCACCTACCCAACATTGCCTTCCGTATTTCGCACAGAAGTCTGTCTCCAATCACAGAGCATCTTAGAGATTGGTGACTGTCCATAGGACACTGTATGTTTTGTATCAGTGGGGTTCGGACGAGGCAGTCTCTAGCTGAATTTCCGGACCAAGATTAATTTGCTGCTGGAATGTGAAGACAGCCACCCTCACACCCCCACCGCGGGTCCAGCGTGAGGGAAAATAACGAGACAGCCCCCGTGTTGGATAATGACCGCCCAAATTCCAATACTCAGGGCCCAACATTGCCCGTTCAGTTTCCTCTGGCTGAAATTCTTGGTTGTTCCGCTGCTAAAACCAGGGTGGCTACTTACTCTGGGCACCAATGGCTGTTCTTAGCCATATTGATAAACAAGGCTTCCAAAATCATCTCAATACCAGGAAGAGTTCATTTAAAACAGGAGCAGCAACACCACCAATGACAAAATCGACAGGTCAGTCATGTGGCGTCCACCCTCGCCCAGGGGAGCCTGGTGATGAGTTGAGGAGTATTTTTGGACACGGACAACAGCAGGCCTGGCCCAGATCCACTCATTCCTTCAGCAGAGCTTCCCAGGGAGTTCCAGTTATTTCCCAATTTGTTCCAGCCACACCACCTTTTGTGGCTTCGTTTGGGCATTGAGGTCATCGAGAGATGATTGACTTGGGCAAAGCAGAGAGTAGAGGGAGGAAAGATTCTTCACTTACTCACCCACTCCCTAATTGCTGAGTGTCTTCAGGGTCCTGAACTGGGGGTTCAAAGCTGAAGGAAGCAGAAGGTCCACTGCGCTGGCGGTTTAGCGCGGCAGATCCTCCTTCCACGTATCTTTTTTAGGGTAGGTGGTTGGCTTCCCATCAGCCCCCGCGCGGCAGATGATTGGTTCAAGCTAATCCCGGCCGTACGATTCTCTTGCGGATAATTGGTTGAGGAGTTAGCCTGTGACCCAGTTCTGCCCAATGAGAAGTGAGGGAAAAATCTGTCCGTGGCCTTTGAGAAACTTTCCCTCACGACTAAGGAGGAGCTGGAGGAAGGGGTGGGTGCTGCTCCCCCGCGTTTGCAGTACGTGCAGGTGTGACAGCCGCACTTTTGACAGCCATCTTGCCACGTGCCGCAAGGTAAGAGATGAAACTCGCTCCGGCAATGGCAGAATGGAGAGATGGGGACTATATCCTCACTGATATCATTGAGCTACTAAGTCTTTTTTTTTTTTTTTAATGTTTTTATTTATTTTTGAAGGACACAGAGAGACCGAGCATGAGCAGGGGAGGAGCAGAGAGAGAGGGCGACACAGAATCCGAAGCAGGCTCCAGGCTCTGAGCTGTCAGCACAGAGCCCGACGCGGGGCTCAAACTCACGAACCGTGAGACCATGACCTGAGCCGAAGTCGGCCGCCCAACCGACTGAGCCACCCAGGCGCCCCGAGCTGCCAAGTCTTTAAGTGCAAAGGCCACTCTATCCTTGGACTTCCCACTCTGCGGGGTAAGAGGTTTCCTCCAGGATAGGTGGGGGTTTCTGTTATCCGCATCCCAAGGCTTCCTACTTAATGCTGCAGTATTATTGTAGAAACTTGATTTATCTATAAAGGAGCAGGCGTGGAGAAGTGGGTTAACTTGTCAGCTGGGAAACACGGGAAATAGGTTGTGAACCAGGACTCTCTGCCTCCAGCCGTCTGTCCGCATAGGTGACCTTATAGCTGGCCTCTGAGAATGCGCATAACAGATGTGAAGCATCCAGTATGGGCCGTGCTGGATGCTGAGGGGGTAGGGAGCTCATGCCCAGAGAGAATGGTGAAGAGCCTATCAGAAGAGCAGAACACGGCGGTGCCTGGGTGGTTCAGTCAAGTTGAGCATCGGACTTCGGTCCGGGTCATGATCTCGCAGTTCTTGAGTTGGAGCCCCGCTCATGTTCTCTCTCTCAAAAATAAACAACACATTTAAAAAATTTAAAAAAGAAAGGAAGAGCAGAACATGACAGGTGACATGCTTTGCTAGTGCTGGGCTCCAACCCCCCTCCCATCCCCCCGTACCGTGCACAGCAAACGGCCGCATTACCTAGGATCATTTGGTCCAGTGGAAAGCACTCCCATTTCACATTCAGATTAGACCTGGGTTCGAATCCTGCCTCTGCTACTCCTTAGCGCTGTGACACTGGGTATGTCCCACCACCTCCGAGTCCGTTACCTTGTGGTTCTGAGGACTGGACGTGATGAATGCACATTGCCGGACAGTTGGAAGATGCTCAGACGAATGATAACTATGAGGACGCTTATGGCAGGATTATTACGAACTTTGAGAATCACACCGCAAAAGGAGTGCGGTTCTAATGGCAGGAAGACCCAGGTCCCAGTCCCAGCTCTGCCACGATGAGCTGTGTGACGTCAAGCCATCCCTGCCCTCTCTGGCCCATTTACTTGCTCCCATCTGTAGAATGATGGGGTTTGGCTTGGCCAATTGTTTTCAAACTCTGCTCCATGGAGCTCTAGAGATTCACTGGCTCCGTAACGAGGAAGAGGCCCAGTAGCTGGAATGGGGCGCCCCCCCCCCCCCCCGCCCCGCTTCAACCCCATGGTTCTTTTGTTATTTCTTTCATGGGACTGGGTTTTCTGGAAGATGCTCTTTGAAGAGAGGCTTCTGTTGCTTTAATTTCAAAAAAGAAGAAGAAAAAGGCAGCCTGAAATACTCCAGATTAGATTACTAAATTCCTTCCATTCATTCAGTGGTTGACAGTGTGAACTTTGGAGTTCAACCCACCCGATTTGAAGGATGACTCTGACATTATCTACCTTCGTTAACTTGGGGAAGCAAATAATTTCCTGAGCCAGTTTCTAATCATCTGCCAGCCATTCCTGGGAGTCTCTTTCCCCTCATCTCTGCCAGCAGGAGGTGTTCTAGCTCTTTAAAATGTTTGCCAGTTCAATGGGTACAAAATGGTGTTTCATCGTCACTTTACCTTGCATTTCCCTGACTTGTGGAGAATTTAAGCACGTTTGCCTGTATTTATTTGTTGGCCGCTCAGATTTCTTCTGTGAATTCTCATCCTTTGTTCATTTTTCTATTGGATCATTTGTCACTTGTTAATTTGTGAGAGCTCTTTACTATAGTGTGGACATTACCCTAATACGGTATGGATTTTATCTTTTACCTGCGTTACGGCTCTTTTCTAGAACGATCACTTGTCCTTTTTTTTTTTTTTTTTTTTCAATCCTATAATAATGATTCCCCCACTGCACTGTCTTGTGAGGATTAAAACACGAGTAGAATTCCTGGTATGTGGTTCGGTAACTTATTTTTATTACTTACAAGCTTTGGTGCGGGTACAGGATTCTGGAGCTATCCCAATGTGTGTGTGCTAAAATGCCATTGGCCGAAGCAAGTCACACGGTTGAGCCGAGAAAGAGAGAGGAAGCACCGTGGTCACGTGGGCATGGGGAGGGATAAGAATTGCGGCCACCGTTGCATTCTGCCACAATGGTCCGGCACAGAGATCAAGACTGCAGGTTGTGGAAACGGAAAGACCTGGATTCTGGCACCTCTGGCTGCTGAGATTGCCACACCTCCCCCATGGCCCCCTTAGCTTGCCTATACCAGAGCCGTTTTCCCACAAGCCTTTGTTGTCAGCCAGCTGCGGCCGCCAGAAATCTCTTTTCAACGTTGCCTTCCAGCTGCTAATACCCTCTTTCTCTTTCAAGGATATTTGCATTAAAAGATCCTTGCTGCCTTTTCTGATGACCAGGGAACACATGCTCAGTGCACGGTGATCCAGCAATATAGATAGAGATCCAGCTCCGTGACTCTGCTCTGAGTGGAGACTTTCCTCTGTTCACATGTTCTTCCAGACGGTCCTTCTGTGCCCATCTGAGATCTCTTCTCTCTGTCAAATACAGGCTCATGCTTTACACGCGTACCCTTCGCACTTAACAATAGCGTGAGTGCTCTCCTGTGAAGAGTGTGGTCAGTGGCTAGGGCTTCAGAATGGTCTAGAAAGGAGAATACCAAAATGCAGATTCCCACACCTCATTCCTAAACAGTCCATTTTGAAAGGTCTGAAGGGAGTCCAGGAACCCGTGTTTTTAACTAACTGTAGATCCACAGGGCAGGTGACCCTTGAATAATGCAGGGGTCGGGGCACCGTGCACAGTCTAAATTCCACATACAACTTTTGACTCCCCCCAAATTTATTTATTTTTTTATCTATAATTTTTTTTCTGTTTATTCATTTTTGAGAGACAGAGACAGAGCACGAGCAGGGGAGGGGCAGAGAGAGAGAGAGGAGACACAGAATCCGAAGCAGGCTCCAGGCTCCGAGCTGTCAGCACAGAGCCCGATGTGGGGCTTGAACTCCCGAACTATGAGATCATGACCTGAGCTGAAGTTGGACACTTAACTGACTGGGCCACCCAGGCGCTCCGACTCCCCCCAAATTTAAATACTAATAGCTTACTCTTGTCCAAAACTCTTACTGACCACACAGCACACATGTTGTATATTATATGGATTATATACTGTATTCTTACAATAACGTAAGTTAGAGAAAAGAAAATGGTATTAAGATCATAAGGCAGAGAAAATACATTTACAGAACCATACTGTATTTATTGAAACACAATCCATGCAGGGGCACCGGGGTGGTTCAGTCGGTTAAACGTCCGACTCTTGGTTTCAGCTCAGGTCATGGTCATGTGGTTTCATGAGTTCGAGCCTGCATCGGGCTCTGTGCAGGCAGTGCAGGGCCCGCTTGGGATTCTCTCTCTCTCCCTCTCTCTCTCTCTCTCTGCCCCTTCCCCCTCAACCTGTCTCTCTCAAAATAAATAAATAAAACTCAAAAAAAAAATCCATGTATACGTGGGCCCACACAGTTCAAACCCCTGTTGTTGAAGGTCAACTACATTTGTATTTTTTTTTTCAACGTTTTTTATTTATTTTTGGGACAGAGAGAGACAGAGCATGAACAGGGGAGGGGCAGAGAGAGAGAGGGAGACACAGAATCGGAAACAGGCTCCAGGCTCCGAGCCATCAGCCCAGAGCCTGACGCGGGGCTCAAACTCACGGACCGCGAGATCGTGACCTGGCTGAAGTCGGATGCTCAACCGACTGCGCCACCCAGGCACCCCTACATTTGTATTTTAATAGGACCTCCTTGCCTGGTGCTAATTTTGGGTAACAATGCGGGGAGGGGGGGGGTATATCCAATGAAAGGAAAGACATGCCCGAGGACACCTGCCTTTCCCAGAGGAAGGAGCCTACACTGCCTTCAAGCCACAATTTCTTTGCCATCCGCCCAGGTATGGCTCCCTAAGCAACCAGGGAACCATTAACCCGAGGTCTGATACTTCCCAGCTTCATGTCCTTACCAAGCGACCACCTCTCTGAGCCTCAGTCGGCTCATCTGTAACATGGGAATCCTACTGAGTGTCAGGGCCATCGAGAGAGAGGCAGTGACTTCACACGTAGCACCACCCGCTTGGGGGTTGGGCTCTGGGTAGATCTTCCAGAAACAGAATCTCCCTTCCCCCTCATGAGATGAGCAGAGCAGGGACTCACTGGCCCGCTTGGGGGAAAGCCAGAGAGTCCCCGAGGGGAGCAGCAGCCACACCAGGTGTCTTGACGAATTAATTATGGGAAATTAGGGCAAGTCAGGTTTCCGCCTCCAGGAATCTCACGTTAAGGTCGGGAGGATAGTGCGGGATTTTAATCATTCTCCAGGGGCTGGAGACGAGAAAGGCTCTTCCTGCCGGGACAGATGATAAGTAGGGGAACCAATCAAAATATGCAAATACAGCTGAGGAAGAGGCTGGGGACACCTCCAGAGAGTGCCAAGGCCTTTTCTGGATGTTTGCTGGCTGGGGACTCTTAACCCAGCGTACAAACCTGAGAGAGGCATTCATAACTCCTGACCTCAATTCTCTACCGTCTCCTGTATCCTCTCCTTTTCCGATGTGACTTTGCAGCAGCTGCCATTAAGAAGTAGAATCTGTTTCCTTAAAAGCCCTTGAACCTGGGCTAGCCCTGGCACTTGTTTTGACCTCCAGCATATGGCAGAAGTGGATATGGTGGCTCCCAGCACGGGGGTCACGAGGACTGGGATACTTCCCACCCTCTGTTTTGGAATCTTGACCGACCACCGTGAGGACCAGCCTGAGCTAGACTTCTAGAGGATGGGACACCCCCGGATGACCCCCAAGTATGTAAGAAAGCTCAACCCAGCCCAGCCAGCGGAGCCACCGACACGACTCCAGCTGTCCTCGGACCCATCAGTGAGCCCGGCTGGGGCCAGAAGAACCTCCAGCTGACCTGCAGACAGTGAGCAAAATAATCGTTTATGGTTTTAAGCCAGGAGCTTTGGAGTAGTTCGTTAGGCGGCAATAGCTAACCGATACAGTGTATGTGTGATATAATGATGTAAGAATAATAAAATTGTAGGAAGAATGATCACATACCACATCGCCAAGGACTGTGCAGGTGATGCTCCCTGTCTCTATTTGTATCGGTATTTAATGATCACAATGACCCACCTCATCCGACGGGGGAGGGAACTGAGGCTTGGTACAGGTTTGCCTTAATTGTCTGTCGTCAGAGGCCAGGATTGGAACTTAGCTCTGACTCCAGAGTTTGCCTTGTACTGTCTCCTAAGGGCACTGACTAATCCACAGAGAAGCTGTTCCCAGGGCAAGGCCAGGTTCCCCAGGCGGCCCGGAAGGCCCCCCACCCCATGACCTAGCCCCCCGATTCCCCCTTTTGATGCTTCTCCAAAAACATCCATACTTTTGCCCCAGCCATTCTCTCTCCCTGGGGTTGACCTTCCTTTCTTTTCTACCCAAAAAACTCTTATGCGACCTTCAAGACCCAGCTCTGTCTCACTCTTATTGACTCTTAGATACAAGTCATAAAAAGTCCCTTTTTCAAATAGGCACAGCCCCGAAGCACAGTTGATGTCCCACATGAATGGAACTCCAGAGGTGAGGGAGGAAGGAAAGTCCCAGTGTGGTTGAGACAGCTGTTCTGTGGTGTTCTCGAGGGTCCCCCGTCCCTGCCATGTCTTTGCTCTGTCAGCTGCCCTCACAGCGGGTTGCAGGAGAGCGGCTGTAGACCTGGCTTGGCATCCAGACCCAGCCACGTCCAGAGAAATCAGAGGGTTATTTCTTTTTAACCTTGTGTCTCATTTTGAGAGTCAAGGAGGCCCCTCCGTGCAGCCTCCAGGCAGATTTCCCTCAAGTCTCCTTGGCCAGGACTGGGTCATGTGTCCTTCTCCGAGCCAATCGCTGGCAGGAATAGGATTGTATCGCTATCATTGACTTTGACACATCCAGTCATCCCTGATGGGTCAACCACCATGGCCATGAGCCATGTCCTCAGGAAGTTGCCTTTGACTCTTGAGGCTGGAGCAGGTGCCTCCATTGGGGTTCTCAGAGCTCGCCAACCTTGCCCATTATAACACAGCAGGGCCCCTAGAACGTGGCCCCCTCCAGCACAGCTGGGGTCGCCGTGTGTTACAGGGGCTGCTTCTTTGGTTAGAGGGGCTGCATCCCCTCTAACTTAGCTCTATCATCCTCATCCGTTGTCTCCTGCACAACAGCCCCCCCCAATGCTCCCACGCTTAGAGTTACTTACCCGACATCCTGCGCCAAATATGAACTTCATGACAGCAGGTGTTGTTACCGCCTCCTTTGCTGTATCGTCAGCCCCCAGCAGAGTCCCTGTCCCACTGAAGTGCCCAATAAATATTTGTTTTGCCCGTGGCTTATTTGCTAAGACTGGAACTCTAGATCAATGCAGGAGAAGGAGCTGCAAGAGAAGTATTGGGGTGTCACCTTCAAGGGCACCTTTATGCAGATTTCCACCAGGAATGGCTTGAGCCTCAGCTGGATGCCCACTGAGGCTTCACCAGCCACGCGGCACCATCACTTTCATGGCCCCGAATAATAGTCAACAACTGCGGGTGTACATGGCTCACAAAGGGTCTGCCCACGTGTTAGCCCTCTGATCCTTACAGCAACTCCCAGAGCCATGTGGGAACCTCATTTTGTAGATGACTCCTGGAGGGGTAAAGGGACACACAGAGGCTGGGCTGTTAATTGCCGGGGCTGAGATTTGCGTACTGAGTCTGCGTTGATTTCAAACTGGTGCTCCCTCTGATTCATAAAAAAACACCAATGGGTTTCCAGCTTCCAACTCTGGCACCGTCTAGGTGGCTGTCCTTGGGATAACACGTAACTGTTGACCACTGCCTGTATGATTTTGTGGAAGAAGCATTTTTTTTCTCCCTTACAATAGCAAAGAAATTTTATTAAACAGGGTGTTTTGTACTGTTATCCAGCAAATATTCACTCTCCCCTCCCTGGTCAATGAGGAGAGTGCATTTCCTCGGCCCATGGATGTGGGGCTTGGCGATGTGGATTGATTTGGCCAAAGGAATGTGGGCAGAAATGATGGTGTGCTAGTTCTAGGCAGTGGCCTTAGGAATGGCAAGTTTCTGCCAGTACTTGCTCTCCCTAAGAGAACAGCATTTCCAGATAGGAGCTTCTCCTTCACCCTGGGGCCCAACAGAGAAGACACATGGGGCAGACCCAATTCTGACCCGTACCCTTCAGATATATGTAAGTGAAAAGTAACTCTGTTGGAGCCCACTGAGATTTGGGGGGATGTTTGTCACACGGCTTTATCATAGCAAAAGCTGACTAATACACTCTGTTCCTGGATTATGCAAAGCCTTTTCCGTGCATTAGCTTATTCGGTCCTCACAACAATCTCCGAGGGGAGTACTATCACATTTCTGCTGATCTGTGACTCCTTTTGTCCATCCCTGCATCAGCAGAGCCTAGGGCACTGCGTGGCACATGGTGTAGAGACAATATTTTAGAGAACATATTTAGATGAATTAATAAAGTCAAGGTAGGAACTGTGTGGCACTTTCCTGCTTTGTGGCCAATACCTGATTGATAATAATGAACTGCTATGCAGCAGGCACTGCTGACGTTGGTTTAAATAAGAAATTATCCCACCAAATAGTTATCAAGCATCTACTTCAATCCAGCATTGTTCTAGATGCTGGGAATAGAGCAGTGAACAAAAGAGACCAAACCCCTGCCTTCCTGGGGCTGAAAATCTACCCGGGGCGAGATAGAAAACAAATAAAATATATATAAACCCACGATACAATATAGTCAGTAATCACTGTCATGAAAAAACAAATCGGAGCCAGGAAAGGAGATGAAGAGGGACGAGGGTAGTATTGTAGTTTCTAACCAGGCAAGGAGGGACGGTCTCTCGGAAGGGGTGGCTTCTGAACAAAGACTTGGAAAAGGTGACTGAGAGGCATGAATGTCCGGGGGGAAGACTGACCGGTGGAAATAACAATTATTAATCCATTTGATGGATGACTAAATGGGCTTGGAAGGATAAAATTACTTGCCCATCGTCAGATGGCAAGTGGCAGAGCTGGGATTTGGGCCAGTTTTCTGGACCCAGGTAACCCGACTCCAGTGCCTATGCCCTTAACTACTTAATAGAGGGTCTTAATGGTGGTGGTGGGGGGGGGGGCTCTGACCTAGCGGTGGGTCTGGGAATCCTTGCGCTGATCCCAGGGCCTCCACCCTGTGCCCTGAGTCGTATCTTCATCTGCCTTTCAGCCGATGACAGTGGGAAACCACTTGGGTTCCTGATGGATTCAGTGCTCTCCAAATGCTCTGCCGTATTAGCCGTGGAAATGGGCTTTGTCTTGTCCAGGAGTCATCGCTTGATGAAATGAACAGGCACTCAACCTCCCGAAGCCAAAGGTGATTTAAAAACATTGCAAGAGCCAGCCTTAGATGAGGCTTATGCAAACAATCTCTTTAATTTGTTGGGAGGAGGTGGGGGGGGGGTCTTTTGGCTCCCGGGGCCCTGGATTCCCACCGTAGGCATCTGGTAGGTCAGCGTCCACCACCTGCCCCAGGATCCTCTGCTGCTGGTGCCTAGGACCGAGGTTAACCTGGAGAGGAGAGATGGGGTCCAGATGCTGTCTCCCGGCTGCCAGTGGGCAGAGGCGGAGAACACGGCTCCTCTGGGTTGCCAGACCCCAGCATGGTGCCCAGCACATGGTCGACACTCAGTATAGATTTCGGGTCAAAAAACTTCTGCTTGGCACAGTTTCTCAGAAGACAAAGCAGATGCAGCCAAAAGAAACCCAAGCAATGGATTCCAAGGCCAGGGACTGAAGATGTGTCCCGGGGGGGGGGCGGGGGCAGGGGTTGGGGGCTGCCACAGGTGTGCTTGCCTACTCTATCCTGCCGCCTTCAATGAGCCTGGACAACTAAGAGCCTGGCTCCTTAAAAAAGAGACCCCTTAGGCTTCCCCTTTAGGAGTCTCAGGGGGCCTCCTAGGTTGAATGTCCCCATAAGAGACACTGAGAGAAGAAGCAGATCCTTGGGAACAGGAGTAGGAGAGGGTTGGGAGCCGGGAAGGGAAGGAAACCAGCACAGTCTGTGTTAATAAGCTGGTAAGGGCCGTGGGCAGCCCCACTGGGGGACTCTGGGGCAGACAGGGTATAATGTGCCCAGAGTTGTCCTACCCCAGGACGAGCACCTGGTGCATTTACCCACTTAGTGTCATTTGCCAATTCCCCAGCTCTTACGGCTGAGACCCAGGCTCGCACAAGAAACTACTGCCCTTTAAGAGACTGATGAGTGCACGGGAGTATGGGCCAGACAGCGACAGCAGCAGCCACAGAGGGTCTGAGGGTCTCCTCCCCGCACCATGAATGCAGTCCCAGTGGAGAACATCTCTGATCTCCGGAAAAGCCCTGCCCATAGGTGGGGAGAGAATGAACTTTGGAACCACGCGTCCTGGGCTCAAATCCCAGCTCTTGGAGGCTCACCGTCTACTTTCTCTGCTGCCGAAGACGGTTTACACCCAGCAAAGGGAGATCTCAGAAAAGGCTGAGCCTGAGTGGAGGGTGTGGAGGTGGCCTGGTTATTCTTAGCAAGGAACGAAGAGAGGCAAAAGATGCTTTGGGCTGCCAGGGCCACATAGCACCTTTCAGAGGGAGCAGCCAGACCACAGTCGTTCCTGGCTCGCCAAATTTGGTTGGAAATTCTTTCCACCCCAGGCAGCGGGGAATTCAGGGAATTCGGGGTGGGCCTGCCAGGGCCTTCAGAGACCCTTAAATAAAATTTCTCAGCTCTGGTGTCAGAACAGTGGTCAGACGTGATGAGGGCTGTTCGAACAGCCGGGCCTGGCAAGCAGGACCCCGGAGGCTGGGCTCCTGGCCCATCTATAGTTTTCCTTCCCGTCTGAAAGCTTTGATTCATGCAAGGGCCGGCCCAAGGAGGGTGAGGGGAACTGAAAAGGTACGTGTCCTCAGAACCAAGGAAGAGGGAAGGACATTGCCACCACCTTGCTGACGCCCCGGCTTTCAAAGGTTCAGGAAGAGCTGAATGGCATTGAGACCATTGGCTTTTTGGTCCAAACTGTTGTTGCCCTCCAGGAGAGAACAAAAGTCCTTTTCTAGGGCACAGACTCTGTGGGTAAGACAGAGGGTAAGGGGTAAGAGCACAGCCTCTGGACTCAAAAGAGTCCCATTTCTGTCACTAAGAAGCTGTGTAGCACTGGACAGGTCATTTAACATGTAAAGATTAATTAAAAGGGAACCTCACTAAAAGGGAGTCAGGAGGCCAGAAGGGAGTCTGGGGGGAGGGGGAGAGTATCACTCAGATACCAATTTTAAGAAGAATTGTCAATTACAGACTCCCAACAGAATTCAGGAAATTATCATCAATTACAGGCCCCAACAGGGAGAGATGTACATTACATCCCCTGTAAGAAATCAACTATCCCAGCAACTCAGCTAGTGAGAAACTGTCCTGAACTCTTGCTTTGTTTAAGGGCCTTTCATGCAAAACAACCCCACTAACTTCCTCTTTCTCCATAAAGCGTTTCTTTCCTTTGTTTGTTGCACTTGCCCCTGGTTTTACTGTTTTGCAACTCTCTGCTATTCCCGAATAAACCCATTTTGCTGATAAGATAACCTCTGTTCTTCAGATGAACAGATGTTGCCGTGCCTCCGTTTCCTCAACCAGTCATCCCTACATTATGGGGTCGCTGTGAGGATTAAATGAACATTCAGTTCTTGGAGCAGAGCCTGGTTTACCCAAAGTCGTTGGTAGATAGTAACCCACGAGTCTGGCACAGGAAAGTATTCCATTAATAGCAACTATCCTGCGTACTGGCTGCTTTTCCATCTGTCCAGTCTGTCGTAGAGTGTTTAAGGCTTGCAGACGTGAGGTGGCTCAGTCAGTTGAGTGTCCGACTTCAGCTCAGGTCATGATCTCCCAGTTCGTGAGTTTGAGCCCCACGTCAGGCTCTGTGCCGACAGCTCAGAGCCTGGAGCCTGCTTCGGATTCTGTGTCTCTCTCTCTCTCTCTCTCTCTCTCTCTGCCTCTCCCTCACTCATGCTCTGTCTCTGTCAAAAATAAATAAACGCGGGGCGCCTGGGTGGCGCAGTCGGTTAAGCGTCCGACTTCAGCCAGGTCACGATCTCGCGGTCTGTGAGTTCGAGCCCCGCGTCAGGCTCTGGGCTGATGGCTTGGAGCCTGGAGCCTGTTTCCGATTCTGTGTCTCCCTCTCTCTCTGACCCTCCCCCGTTCATGCTCTGTCTCTCTCTGTCCCAAAAATAAATAAAAAACGTTGAAAAAAAAAATTAAAAAAATAAATAAATAAATAAATAAACGTTAAAAAATTTAAAAAAAGAAAAAGACTTGCAGACGTGAAGGACAGGTCTTGCAAACGACTCAGGTTTGTCATCTGTAAAATAGGAATAATCGTAGGAGCCACTTTATAGAGCTGCCATGAAGATTAAGTAAGTGAATTGAAGCTCCTTCACCACAGTGCCTGGCACACAGGAAGCACATGGTACTTACTCATTTTTGTTACCACTTGTTACTTAGTTTGGCTAGAATTATTCATCAATCCCCTGCTCAGTCATCAAACACTTCTGTCGCAGGCTTCAGCTCTCCGAGAAAAGTCAGATGTGCTATTAGCCTCCACAGGCGAATTCTAAGGATCTATGTGTTTCCCCTCAGGAAAGGGGTTTGTTTCCAGAAGGGAGAGGAGAACGGGAAGGCAGATGTCACAATGTCCACTCTGGCTCCTAGGTTCCTAGATCTTCGCGTATAGTTGTGGGGATGAGCTGGTACCCAAAATGGACAAGAACGATGCCAGGAAGCAGGGCTCATACCCATCCTTTCTGACTCTTGAGTCTTCTGCTGTGCTGTCTGGGAAGCCAGGAGCAGTGTAGCCCATGGAAGGGGCCGTACGTTCTAGGGAGAGGAAGAGGCTGTTTCCCATCCAGGCTGGATCTGGGCTGGGTCATTAGGAACCTTGCAGCAATGCTAACCACAACACCCAGCGTCTCCCCGGATTGGACCGCTTTTGATGAGGCTTCTCCAGGCAAACAGGTGCACTCTGATAAAGTAAACTTGGGAAACCTGCCTGCTGGTCTGACACCAAAAGAGCTGTGTTTGAGGGTCTTGAGAAACCCCCCATGAAGGAACCCTTTCATTTGAATTTAACCCGTGGTTACCTTGTAAAACCTACTAACATCCGCCCCTGTAATCTACTAACACTTCAGGGAAGGCCAGCACAGGCCAGTGCATTCAAGATCTTTGCCGGGCAGAGGAGTTTCACAGCTTGGAGAAAAAGCCCTTGTTTGCCCTCCCCGCCCCCACCCCCCACCTCCGGGGCCTTTTTGGAAACCCCCCTGCCTCTGTCTCTGCGTGGGCAGGGCCAAGCCTTGCAAAGCAGCTCCGTGCAGCTGGTTCGGCTGAGCAGAATAAAGTGGCAATATTCAAGAAAAGTCCTCAATTACCTAGATTCTCAGGAGAAACCAACTGGGGGGTGAGGCCCAGAAATTGGGGAAATGCAGTGCATAATAATAACCACTGGGAAAAAAAATCCAACCAAGGAAAATAATTTGGAGAATTATTGAGTGCCAGAACCCCAAAGCTATAAACAGGATGTTTGAAAAGATTTCAAGCATAAAGGTCACAATCTGCAATTTAAATGGATAGTTTGTTGCCTTTTTTCTTGGTTATGGTTGGGTGCCACCAATTAGTAGGAGTGTGTGTGTGTGTGTGTGTGTGTGTGTAAAGGTTTTTCAAAGAGCGCTTCTCAATCAGGCTGGGTTGGTTGACAGCCTCTGAGCCCACACAGGGGTGGGCACATCCTTTATAGCATGAGAACAAGCGGAACTCATGCCCCGCAGTAAGGGCCTTCTTCCTCTTTCTGGAAAAATAATAAAAGTAATAATAATAACAGCATAAATCTCTGATCACTGCCAGCTCTCCTGCAGTGAGTTTACCCGGAAGAACTGTATCATTGAAAAATCATCCCTGGGGTGGGAATGCCCCAAGGTTCAACCTAGTCCAATGCTTGTTATTTAAAAACAAATTTTTTAATATTTATTTTTATTTTGGGGATAGCACAGGTGGGGGAGGGGCGTCGAGAGGGGGATAGAGGACCTGAGGCAGGCCCTGAGCTGACAGGCTGACAGCAGTGAGCACAATGTGGGGCTTGAGCTCAAGAGCCGCGAAATCATGACCTGAGCCGAAGTCTGATGCTGAAACAACTGGGCCACCGAGGTGCCCCTACATATTCTTTTCTTTCTTTATTTTTTTGAGAGATAGAAAGTGAGTGGGGAAGGGGCAGAGAGAGAGAGGGAGACAGAGAATCCCAAGCAGGCTCTGCGCTGACAGGCGCGGGGCTCGAACCCACGAACCGTTGACATCATGACCTGAGCTGAAACCAAGAGTCAGAAACTTAACCATGGAGCCGCCCAGGCGCCCCCAGAGGACATCGTTAACCCGAGTCGTACTTATCAACTTGGTGAGCAAGTTGGTGAGCGCAAGGAGAAGGAGTCTGTTCAGCTGAATCTTGGTGTTATTCCCTCAAGCCTTTGTTCCGTGGACAAATGCCAAAGGCGGTTATTTTGTGGCTTGGGGAGAGGTCAGGGAGCTGACAACCAGGCGAGCCTGAGTGTCCTTCTCAAGGTTGGGACCCTGTCTGTTGCTCATGGGAGGGTATTTGTGACAGTGTTAGGCAGACAGAGTAAACTTGGAATGGCTGTCAGGACAGGATTCTTCTGATGTGCACGTGAAATAACGGGGCATCTTTGTGGAGAATTAGCTAAACTACTACATAGTTATTTTCGCATTGGCATCCACTCTGCGTGGCCCAATGGCCTGCAGGGGCCTTCAGGCGACACTAGCCCCTTCAACGGCCACGTGTCCTAGATTAACGGCCTGTGGTCATCAGGTAAGTGTAGGTTCCTGATAGGACTCCCCCAAAGGCCCTTGTGATGAGCTTTCTCTCCTGCCTCCCAGGGCCACGAAGCCTACCAAACCCACTCGTTTTGTTTTGAATTTCCCAAGCTAGCTTTAGACCGGAAACCCCAAAGCCCTCTACCCACGGACCCTAATAAAGGCGTGTGCCCCTTGCACTCCGCCTTGACCTCCCCTCTGGGCTCCTCAAGGTGGCTCAGGATCTCCTCCCTGACTGGGGAGTAATGCACGAACTCTCTTTCAAACCTCCCGGTCTCCTAGAACTGTGGCGCAACATCCAGCCCCCTGGGGCTGTGCTTAACAAATGTTAATTTAACAAAGACACGGCGATCTCTCTGAAATGCAGATTCCGACTCTCGAAATCTGCCAGGAAAGAAGGGATTCTGCAATTCCAGCAAGCCCCTGGGTGAACCTGGTTTCGAGAACACTTTTGACTAGGGAGGCTCTAGACCAGCAGTGTCCCATGGAATGTTCTGTGCTGAGGATGGTGTTCTGTATCATGCTGCCCAGCACAGTAGCCACCAGGTACGTGTGCCTACTGAGTCCTTGAAAGGTGGCAAGTGAGACTGCATAACTGAATTTTAAATGTTATTTTGTTACAGAACCAGGCTGGAACGCTGGCGGAAAAACCAAGCGGCACTCGGAGATCTTGGTGGATCAGAGATTTATTTAACACCGGTGGGCTCAGAGGAGACCGTTTCTCCAGCGATCTGAACGCCGAATGCAAGTGGGAAGGATAATTTATAGTTGTCAGCTTCCATATCCGTGGGGGTTTTCATGCGCGCGGCAAACAGGGCAAAAGAAGAACCTGGAAGAGGGGCGTCCAAGCCAGAGACCAGAGCTTGTTTCAATCCCCTTGGCCACCTTTGGCCTACTTTATTCATTTCTCCATCAATTTAAGTTTAGTTATTTTAATGTTTATTTATTTTTGACAGACAGAGCATGAGCACGGGAGGGGCAGAGAGAGAGACAGACAGACAGACAGAATCCGAAGCAGGCTCCAGGCTCCAAGCTGTCAGCACACAGCCCGACGCGGGGCTCGAACTCACAGACCACGAGATCAGGACCTGAGCCGAAGTCGGACGCTCAACAGACTGAGCCACCCAGGTGCCCCATGTTTAATTATTTTATTTTTTTAAAGGTTTTTTTTTTTTTTTCAATGTTTATTTTTGAAAGACAGAGACAGAGCGCGAGCAGGGGAGGGGCAGAGAGAGAGAGAGAGAGAGAGAGAGAGAGAGAATCCAAAGCAGGCTCCAGGCTCTGAGCTGTCAGCACAGAGCCCGATGTAAGGCTAGAACTCACAAACCGCGAGATCATGACCTGAGCCAAAGTTGGACGCTTAACCAACTGAGCCACCCAGGTGCCCCAATTTTAATTATTTTAAATTTCAATAGCTAAGTCAGGCTAGTGGCTGCTTCATCGCACAGCAACAACTGCAGACTGAGTTCTCTATGGGCAGGGACCTTCTTCTTATCTTACTCTTGCGTCCCCATTAGCAGAGTGTCTGTTCTACACCAGGTCCTTAATAAATATTTGTTGACCGGGGCACCTGGGTGGCTTAGCCGGTTAAGCGTCCGACTTCAGCTCAGGTCGTGATCTTATGGTTCGTGAGTTTGAGCCCCACACAGGGCTCTCTGCTCTCAGCACAGAGCCTGCTTCAGATTCTCTGTCCCCCTCCTCCATCGCTTGCACTCGTGCTCTCTCTCTTAAAAATAAATAAACATTGGGGCGCCTGGGTGGCTCAGTCGGTTAAGCTTCCGACTTCAGCTCAGGTCACGATCTCACGGTCCGTGAGTTCGGGCCCTGCGTCGGGCTCTGGGCTGATGATGGCCCAGAGCCTGGAGCCTGCTTCCGATTCTGTGTCTCCCTCTCTCTCTGACCCTCCCCCGTTCATGCTCTGCCTCTCTCTGTCTCAAAAATAAATAAACGTTAAAAAAAAAAAAAATTAAAATAAATAAATAAATAAATAAACATTAAAATAAATAAATATTTGTTGACTACATTATTGCATAATGTAATTGAAAAGAGTTTTAAACCTTGTTTGTTAGGACCCTAGGGTTGTTAAGTGACCAAAACACACTTTATGGTTGTGAGACCAAAACCCACCTTGAACTTGAACCTGCCAAAGACTTCATGGGCTCTTATGACCCAATTGTAGAAAGATCAGGGGTGTGGCTGATCTTGGGGAGGGTTGGAGCCAGGAACTAATTCAACAACATACTTTCTCTTTAGCCTTTGTCTGCGTGAAGGTTCATTCCCTCAAGGTAAGTCATCCTCACTGGACTCAAACCAACATCACAGGTAGCTCTGGATATCTAAACATAGAAACTCCCTGATGAGGCTTTGGGATGATGGTGGGGTTCGGGGGGTCTGGAGCCGACGACCAAGAAAGAATTCTTGAAGATGTCTTTGGTGCGAAAAGGTGATTTTATTAAAGCACAGGGACAGGACCTGTGGGAAGAGCGGCCCAGGGATCCTGAGGACAGAATTGTTATATGCTTGGGAGCTTGGGGGAGGTCAAGTCCCGGGTAAGTTTCCAGTGCGATTTTCCTATGCTAAAGAAGATTCCCAGGATAGTGGAGGCCCAGCTATTGTCAAGCTAAGGTTGTTTTTCCCTCTAGCAAAGCGTTAACATTAAGACAGCGGGGGACTTCCTGGGGAAACATTTTACTCTGCTGGCCTCAAGCAGTTGCCAATGGGCTGCGGGTTATAAGGAAATTGAATTTTACCTGCCATTTCCTTTTTGCCTTTGTTCCCCACATCACTATGGAGGGGTGATGTGGGGGCTCCAGGAAACAGAGTCTATAGGTTTCCGGAGATGAGGCTATTGATAAGACTACCTTTTTCTTGTAATTTACTAGGATATTTGTAAACTGATGGAGACGAATGTCCTGCAGGACGGTGATCTCTCAGTTAACCATTGGTTTTCCCCTTTCCTTTGTTCTTGGGCAGCCAGGAGTGCCTGAGGACTGTCACGCACATCCCACCTTGGGGGTGGGGGTGTTTGTGGCCTGTCACCTTGACTTATGCTCCCCCATCAGCGCTGACCACACGAAATAGGGTTGTTTCCCACCAACTAGTCAGAAAACTCCCAGGGAATTTCCCTGATTGGCTGAGTTTGGGTCGTGTGCCGTTTCCTGAACCAATCGCTGTGGGCGGGGCCTTGGGATTCTAAGACTGGCCAAGCGAGACCCAAAGGTGTCCCTTCCTCCTTCCGGATGGCTTCCCCCAGATACACAAGGTTAGAGTGGAAAGAAGCAGTTCTCACAAAGATGGGGTATGCTTTTCTGGGCAACTAGAAGAATCAGCGTGGACGGAAGGGCGGAGGGAGGGCTCCCAGCTTCTGTGAATGGTTGTTGAGAGACATGTTGTCTACACTAAGGACGCGGAATTGCCTTCTCGGATTATATCCAAAGGCATAAAGAAGATAACAAGATTCCATTTTCCGGACTGGTTTCGCTGTACTCTCCTGTCCCTGCGGTGTTAGTGAAGCCATGGGGTTCTAGAAACCAAGGCCCCTCAAGGGAAGGCACTATTTGAACTGGAAAAACGAGCAGGAGTTTGTTGGATGGAGAAGCGGAATGAGGGAAAGAACATTCCAGGGAGGGGAATGGCATATGCAAAGAAAGGCAAGGTGGTGAAGGAGCGTGGGGAGGTATGAAGAGTCTGCTAGACAGGGCACATGGGAATGGTGGGAAAGGAAGCAGGAAGTAGATTTGAGGCCCGGTTGCAGGCCGGGCTCCGTGAAGGAGCCTGGGCTTTCAGCTGTGAGAAACAGGAAGCCATTTGGAGGACTTAAGCAGGGGGGTGGTGTAGTCAGAGCCGTGTATGTTCTAAGAGATCGCTGTGGCTGGATTTGGAGGATGGCCAAGCTGGTGACAGGAGGCAGGGTGGCAAGGATGAGGCTGTCCCAATATGTCTTGAAGGACCGGCCGCCTCCAAGGTGGGCGGCGAAACACCAAGCTGGGCTCAGGCTGCTGGTGCCCTCTCTCCCCATCTTCTGCTCGGACCTGCCCTGGCCGGATCCAGTTCTCATCTGAGCCACTTGCCAGCGCTGGGCAGGTTGCCCTGAGCCCTGAGCCTCACTTTCCTCATCTGGAAAATGGGAGTAAGGAATTCCCGAAATGCAGGGCGGTTGTGAGTTTGTGAAGCTGAAATGGATGTGATTGACGCCAGGCCAGCAGACGCCAGACCTGCCCACAGTAGGCGATGAACAAATGTTTTTCCTTTAAAAATTTTTTTTAACGTTTATTCATTTTTTGAGAGAGAGAGAGAGAGTAGGGGAGGGGCAGAGGGAGAGGGAGACACAGAATCCAAAGCAGGCTTCAGGCTCTTAGCTCTCAGCACAGAGCCCGACGCAGGGCTCGAACTCACGGACCGTGAGATCATGACCTGAGCCAGTCGGAGGCCCAACCGACTGAGCCACCCAGGCGCCCCTGTTGCTGTTGTTTGTTATGTGTTGTGGCTCCTGAGTTCATTTGCATGGAGAAAGGTTGAACACTGAAGACATGGGAAAGAAATAACCTTCAAAACACTGAAGCTTCTGGGGCTCTTTGGTGGCTCGGTCTGTTAAGCGTCTGACTTCGGCTCTGTTTGTGATCTCTAGGTTTGTGAGTCAAGCCCTGAGTCAGGCTCACTGCCGACAGAGTGGAGCCTGCTTCGGATCCTCTGTCCACCCCCTCACCCCCCCCCCCCCCCCGCCCTGTGTGTGTGTGCACGCTCTCTCTCTCTCACAAAAATAAACATTTAAAAGCAAAAACAGCTCTGTAACTAGGTCAGGCTGACTACTCCTGAATTCCAAGGTAACAAAAACCCCTTCAGCCCACAAGCCCATGGCTCACTCTCCTCCTAGGACACTCATGTGTCTGAGTTGGAACGTGCCAGAAGAAGCTAGTTTCCAAAAGCATTTCTCTGGAGTCCGGGCTGGAGTCTCCGGGGAGAATGAGGGCATTGGGCTACATTTTAGCCTGGGTCTTGGAATGACCTGTTTGCTGGGCCTGACAGCCACATGTCCCTGTGGAAAAACCCCAGTGTGGAGCCAGGACAACCCAGGGCTGAGACCTCCAAGTTCTGCGAGTTCAAGAAAGTTGCCTCACCTCGGTGGGCCTCAGTTTCTCCATTTGGAGGATGGGAACAGTACTGACGACACGGGGCTGTTGTAGGGATTAAATCAGCGAATGCATGTGGCACATGGGTCACACGGCTGTGCCTCCAGTTTGGGATCAGAAATGTGCATTTATTTAAAAAAAATTTTTTAATGCTTATTTACTTTTGAGAGAGAGAGAGACAGAACATGAGTGGGGGAGGGGCAGAGAGAGGGAGACACATTCTGAAGCAGGCTCCAGGCCCTGAACTGTCAGCAGCACAGAGCCCGATGCGGGGCTCGAGCTCACAGACCATGAGATCTTGACCTGAGCCGAAGTCGGATGCTTAACCCACTGAGCCATCCAGGCAGCCCCAGAAATGTGCACTTATTGAGTCCCTATGATGTGTAAGCTCCTCGCTAAGTGCTGACAATACACAGACAGATAAGATACGGATCCTTGGCTTCCCAGGCTGGGGGCACAGATACCCGAATGAATACACAATAAATGATGTTGTAAGATAGTCACTGCTCACTACTGCCCCCCTCTGTAAAAGATGTGTCAGGGTCTGTTGCATATGATTTTTCCACATAAGTAAAGGTATATTTCACGGTGATATTCTTGCCGCCGAGCTGAGCCATGGCCTGAGGATCTTCCTGCCCAGATCTTCCTTCCCCGGGCTGTTCTCAGGTATCAGACCCGCACCACAGTCTGAAGCCTCTTCCTGTCCAGTCTTGCTTCGTCTGTCTTTCTTCTCTCCGGAGCCTTTCTCCGTCAATCCCATGCCCTTCTGATTTCATCCATTCTGATTCTTCCTGCATCGCGGAGGATCTGAAGTCGGTGAGCAGAACATCCTGGCTCACAGTGATGCCTGATGTGTGAGTGACTAGGGTGAGAAATGGGGAATAGCGCCCCTGGCGGAAGAATTGAGGGGACAGGGCATGGCTGGTGAGGGAATGGGTTCAAAAGTGACTGGTTCCAGTCCCTTCTGGTGTTCAGTCTTGGGTGACTCGCTTAACCCCTCTGTGCCTGTTTCCACGGCTGAAAATGGGAGTCATGAAGTTATGACTTCCTTCCTAGGGCTGCTGGATTAAATGAGATAATCTACACCCAATGGCTTAGAGTGGGTCCTTGAGAGAGCCGAAGTGCAGGACCAGCAGCGCACCTGCCTGGAGTCCCGTGGGGGCCAGATTGGCTTCACGTTTCTGGGGCCGCTGCAGACTCTCAGAGAATTCCAAAGCTTCTCTTGCAGAAATGAGACCTTGGCGGAGGGGGCGGGGGGAGGGGTGGCAAAGGTCGCTGTCTGCTCTGCCCACAAGTATGGCTCTGGGAGAAGGGTCCACCTCATGGGTATTTTGGCTGGGATGTGTGGTGTCTCCATGGCAGTTTGACCGTTATCTGGGTCATCCGATCCCGGGGACCTGCCAAATCAGATAATTTGGGTGGTTTGCCTGTCTCTCTGGATCAGATGTCCTGAGTAATGGCCCTTGTCTCCACCTGGCTGGGTCCTCCGCAGACAATCCCCCTTTCAGTGAGCCTGAAATGAAAGCTGGTTTCAGCTGCTATGTTCAAGGTCAAGGCTTAGGAGAGGATGTCAATTTAGAAGCCCACAGTTACCCTCTTTATTACATGGCTCCCTCCATGACCGTGCATAAGCATCGGTAACTAATAAAGGGTGAAATACTACGATTGGCAAATGGTTTACATTAAACATTTTAATTGTGTAATATACGACCATAAGCGTACAAACAATGCATACAGCTCATGCATTTTCACAAGAACACACCCTTGAAGCCAGTAGTCAGACCAACAAAAGGAACACTTTCAGTTCCCGGAAGAGCCCCCCCCCCCCCCCCGCCACCCCCCCCACGCCACACCAGACGTATTTCCAACCTCTCCCCGAAGCATAAACACTGTTCTGACTTCTGGCATCCTGGTTACTTTTGCAGTGAACTTTATAGGAATATCAGCAGACAGCAACTTTGGGGCTGGTTGGTTTTGTTTGCACCGTTTGTGACATTCATCTGTGTGGTCGTGGTGACAGACCTGTGTTCATTCTCATTGCTGGAGAGTATTCTGTTGAAGGAATCCAACACTATTTGTCCATTCTTCCACCAATGGACGTTTGGGTTGTCTCCAGTTTCAGGGCTGTTACAAATAGTGCATTCTCGTTGGTGTATTTTTGAAGATGCATGCATATGTGTGTTAGGCATCAGAGTTTTTACTATTTAAAAAAGTATAAAATAGAAAGGGATGCCCTTAAGCCATAATTGTTCTCGATCTCTTTCATGGTGATATAAATATGCCTTGGGATTAGGAAAGGAAGGGGTGAAGCCACATCAGGATGTGTCCCGCTGCCTCTGGGATCTGTGTCTCTGTTTTAGCAGGTGTCCCGTGTGACCATTGTGGGTTCCCCGGAAGGAAGTGAGGGTTTCTGCAGGTTTTTGTGGGAAGCCCCATACATCGCCTTACCCAGAGGGGGCCCTCCACACCCCTCCCGTCCTCAATACTGCCTCCCATGCTCCCCACGACCTCAGACAGCTTACCCTACCTCTCTAACTTCAGGGGTTTCATCTGTAAAGACCAGTTAAAAATGGCTGATCTTTGGGGTGCCTGGCTGGCTCAGTCGTTAACACATGCAACTCTTGATTTTGGGGTTGTAAGTTCGAGCCCCACGTTGGGTGTAGAGATTAATTAAAAATGAAATCTTAAAAAAAAAAAAAAGAGATGGCTGATCTTCTTGGATGTCTCCGATTCTCAAACAATTTCAAATTAACTGCCATTGACAATTATGATATAAAATACAAATAGCTATCATTTGTTGAGTGCTTCCATTTCTGTAAACAATTTACACCCATAATCTCATTAAAATTTTTTTTAAATGTTTTTATTTATTTTTGAGACAGAGAGAGACAGAGCATGAGCAGGGGAGGGACAGAGAGAGGGGGAGACACAGAATCGGAAGCAGGCTCCAGGTTCTGAGCTGTCAGCACAGAGCCTGACGAAGGGCTCGAACTCACAAGGCAGGAGATCATGACCTGAGGCTAAGTCGGATGCTTAACCGACTGAGCCACCCAGGTGCCCCAACACCCATAACCTCATTTAGTTCTTCCAAGATTTATCAGCCCTATTCTAATGTTCAGGAAATTGAAGCTCAGAGAGGTTTAATCCCTTATTCGAGACACACAGCAAATATCAGAACAGGGGTTGGAGTTAGGTCTTTACTTTCAACTGCTACCAGTTTCTTTTTCTTTAACAAAGTATTTCAGGCACACAGAAAAGTCCAGAAAACAATAAAACTTCTATGTGTCCACCAAACTGCAGTAGAAATAGCACACTAAAAACCGTTAAAGCTCTCTGCCATCTCCCCACCCTTCCCCAACCCAGATAGCAATAACACCTCTCCTGAACTTGGTGTTCACGGTATCTATGCTTGTACTCCACATGTATGTGCTCTGTAAAAATATACTGAATTGTTTTTCATAGTTTTGAACTTTATTAAATGGTAGTATCACGTGTGGATCCTTTTGCAACCAGCTTTTTTTATTCACTCAATGCTGTAATCTTTGAGATTTATCCATGATGATACATGGAGTTCGAGTTCAGTAATTTTCACTGCTGTATGGTGCCTTCCCTTTAAGAAAATACCAGAATGGATCCCTCTCTTCTGCTGTTGGGCGTTCAGATTCTTTCCAGCGTTCTGCCATTAAAAGGTGCTGCAGTATACATTCTTCCACTTTTACGTGCCGTTGCCTCTTGTACTGAATTTTTAATGGGTCAATTCTCCTGATCATACCAGATTTTCGTTTAATCTGCGTCTCCCTGCAATCAGACTGGACAGTTTGATTAATTCATCGTTTTTTTTCCAGAGCACCTGTGCTCTAGACTGAATGTGTGTGTTCCTCCAAAATTCATACATTGAAACCTGACTCCTAATGTGATAGATAGTCCAGGGAGGTGAGGCCTTTGGAAGGTGAGTAGGTTACGTGGGTGGAGCCCTCATGGATGGGATTCTTGCCCTTACAAAAGAGACCACAGAGAAATCCCTCGGCCGCTTCCACCGTAAGAGGACACAGCAAGAAAATGGCTGTTTGTGAACCAGGAAGTGGGCTTTCACCAGACCCTGAATCTGCTGGCGCCTTGATCTTGGACTTCCCAGCCCCCGGAACTGGGAGGAATAAATGTCTATTTGTCCGTCAGCCACCCAGTCTTCGGTATTTTTGTTGCTGAAGCCCGAACGGACTAAGAGAGCCTACTACGTGCCCAGCACCGCAGTGCCAGGGACGCAAAAGTGGCTGAAAGGCACAGCTCTTGAACTCCGGGAGTCTGTGTGCAGACCAACCACTATGGGATGGGAGAGGGGGATGCAGGGGACTCACAGGAGGGCTCTGAATGGAGGGGCCAGGGAGCAGAGGGAGATTCCATGCAGAAAGCAGAGATGCAGGATTGCAGAGGAGGTGATCAGCCCATCCTGGGCATCATGCCCAAACCCCTTACAGTTACGGGACCTCCTCCACTGTGTATCTGCACCTAGTGCAAAGTCACAGTGACCTTTGCAAGCCCCTTTTCTCGATCTCGTTCTCTCTTCCACACATTAACAGCAACGCGTGAGTCAGTTGTTTAGTGCCTGGAAGAAAAAAAATTGGATTCTGGGAAAGCCACACAGGCTTGAATTCCAGAATTCTGTCCAGAGCCCTGAATGAATGGCATCCGTACTTTGCCTCGGATTTGTCGTCTCCATGATAATAGATCGTGCCTCACGTGCGCAATGCAAGTAGCTCTGTGATACGGTCTATACATGCCTATCATTTAATCCGCACAAAACCCTCATAAGGTTGGAACCACTATCCTCTGGCTTTTGGAAGATGAGGCCCAGAGAGGTTAATTAATTTACCCAAGGCCACCGAGCTCTGGCTGACTCTAGCCTCCTTCGTGTTAACCCTCTGAGCTCTGCTAGGATTGGCCTGACATTTCTGGAGGCCAGTCCCCTCCTCTCCACTTGAGAAAAATACAATCAAAGGGGACTTACTTACCACCGGACACAGCCCGCTCATTACTCTAACATTCTCCCCACTTACACCAGCTACTCAGGAAATTAGAGCAAATCCTATTTTTAGACGCTGTGGCTCAAAGGACGGTGATGTATTGGTTAGCGACTTGTTTTACAAACGTAGCTTAGAGGTGTTACCTGATCTTACGCACGGAAACTCTCTTACATCACCGTTTTGATCTTTATAATTTATTTCAAGGATTGCTTTCTTGCTTCTCTTTCCTCCGTGAATGCTGCAACAGACGTGGGCCAGAAACAGTAAGATTCTGAAGTAGAAGGTGTGGGGAGAGGAGGAGGTTCCCCTCAGCCACCTGGAACACAAATGATGGCCTGGATAAGGAGTGAGCAGAGCCAGTTGTCAGCAACAATTAGAGTTTGTCCAGTGGTTGGGTCTAGACGAAGCGGACCTTGCTGCTTCCTGCCCAAACGGGCTGTGTGTGTTTTAGACAAAAAAACCCTCCAGCTTTACCACTCATTTTTTTATAGCTAATCACAATCTCCTGGTTTCAAAGGCCAGCGGTGGGGCTAAAGGATGTTTGTCGGGGGCCCTGGGAACCCCAAGAATTAGGCCAGGGGGTGAAGCAGAACCAGCAGCCCTCTCCCCCTACCCCCCAACATGGCGGCATGGGCTTTCTGACCGAGTTGACCCCAGAGGGCAGGTGGGGGAAAGGCACTTCTTCCAAAAGATGGTTTCGGGTCAACTGGCCGTCTGTATGGAGGAAAACATACTTGTCTCCAGAGCCCCCCACTTTTCACTGCTACAAAATGCCACGATGCTCTGTCCTTATGTGCTTATGTGACGATCCCTGTACAGACTCTAACATCACTGTTAACGCGTCTACAGATTGTGCCGCTCTCAGAGTGGTTTCCAATGCATAATTTTCCCAGACGCCTAGGAAGAGTCGGGGAAGACATTGTCCGTCCTCTCGTGGACAACGAAGCCAACTCTAAAGGGTGAGTGCCCAACCCGAAGACACTTGCCTAGCACTTGAACTTCACTTGTTTGATTCCAAGTCTCTTTCCGCTTCTCCACGGGCCCGATGCCCATTCCTGAGGGGGGTTCGGGAGGGGTAGGGGGAAGTGGGCTTTGGTAGCACCGGACTGGGGGCGGCTGGAGAGCAGTAGGGCTTTCCCCAGATCTCCACCACCTTGCAGCGGGCAAGGTGTCAGTTGCCTCACCTTGGCGAGGTGTCAGTCCCTAGACCTCGGCTAGGAGGAGGTTTGTCCCCTAGACAGAGCAAGGGGGATCTGAGTTGGGGAGGAACCGGGAGGACGTGAGAAAGGTGCTGCCTCTGCCTTTTGGAATCGTGCTGGCCACCGGGTGGGCAGGGGCCAGAAGAGCTGGGGTCTGATCGAAACTCTGCCATGAGCTTGCCGTGCATCCTTGGACAGAGGATTTCATCGCCCCGGGCCTCAGCTTCCTCCTCTCTAAATGGACTAATTCCAATACCTATCACCTGAGGTGCTTGGGAAGCATTAGTGGGAATTGTGCCTGTCACTTAGGAAGGACTCAACAGTTGTTGGCAACAGTTGCTGTGAATTGGGCGTCTGCTGGTCTTTATCTCACGTAATCCTCGCAACGACTCCAGGGGGTTGGTGTTCCGTCCCAGGTTGTGGACATGAACCAGAGGCTCTGAGAGTTGACAGCTGCTCGGGACAGAGGCCAGATGTGAATGTAGGTCGCCTGCACTTTTAAGACCCTGTCCTGCCTCTGTCCCTCTGGGGCTGGCCGGGTGGGAATGCTTTGCTCCAGATGGGGTTGGGCAGGCTAGGAGGTGTGTGTGACCTCCGAAGTGTCAGCACCCCAGGCAAATGAGTGAATTGGATTTCTAAGAGCACAGGAGCAGTGGGAGAATGGAAGGTGTCAGAGCAGGGTTTGTCCAGTGGTAACTGGGTCCGATGCCCCAATCTCCAGCCTGGTAGGCTTTCTTTTATTTGTTAAAAAATTATTTATTGAGAGAGAGAGAGAGAGAGAGAGAGAGAGAATGAGTGGGGAGGGGCAGAGAGAGAGAGAGGGAGAGAGAGAGAGAGAGAGAGACAGAGAGACAGAGAGAGAATCCCAAGCAGGCTCCAATGCCATCAGCTCGGAGCCCAATTCCGGGTCCAAACTCACGAACCTGGAGGTCATGACCTGAGCCGAAACCAAGAGTCAGGAGCTCAACCGACTGAGCCACCCAGGTGCCCCCCTGGTAGGCTTTTTACTGGAGCAGCAGGGTAATTGCATCTGGAGTTGTTGGGGTTGGGGGAAACGGGGGGGGGGGGGTACAGCCTTAGCAGAGGATTCATGAGTTGCACTCCCCATCCCCTGATGCAGAATGGTGCCCACGGGATGATTCCCTTTGCGCCAACCGCCTTTGCGTGCAGGTATGGAAACGAGATCCGAGGAGCTCCATCAAGATCTTACTAATCACTACCTCTGGATGGTGGGAATAGAGTTGACTTCCTTTCCTTCACGTGATTTGCTATTTTCTGAAATACTTACATCAGACAAGAATTAATTTTCTAATTGGGAAAAAATGTGCTCTGATTAAAGTGATGCAGCTGCTAATTCCTGCTGCCACTCCCAACAAACAGTAGGCCATGGTAGGGCTTCCCCTTCAGTCCCAGGCTTAACAGATACTGGTTTTGGAGTCAGAAGGTCCAGGGACCAGCTCTGACACCTTCTCACCGAGCTAACTCGGGTGAACTTCTTAACCCCCCTGGGGGGGCGGGGCGGGAATCAAATCTCTCATCTGAAAAACTGGATTTGGAACTAGCTTCCTCCTAGGGCGGTTTCCATGACTTAAGGCGATGATGTATTTGAAACTACATTGGCCAGGTGCTTGGCATTTAGGAGGCTCTCTCTCCATGGTGGTTCCCAGGACAGCAGCTCCCTTCCGGGAGATTTGCTGGAGTTCCTTTGAAGGTGGGCAGTATCTCTATCACTCCCACTTTACAGAGGACGATCCAGAGGCTCAGAGGGGTGCTGAGACCCAGGGTCACAGAGCTCAGAAGGAATCTTCTGCAACAGGCTCAGAGAGGGTAAGTGATCAGCTCGAGGTCACACAGCGTAAGCCTACTTCCTGTAAAAACAAGAGACGAAGTACCAACGGACCCAACTGCCCTTTGTGGCAGTTGCTATTTGCAAGGTAACCTGCGAAGCCTCCTGAACGCAGCAGCAGCAGCAGCAGCAGGAGCAAACCCTCTGCCAGCTATTTGGCGCTTCCTCAATGCCAGCAGCTTGGCCCTTCGCCTCATCGGCTCCGTTAATTCTCCAAACCACCCCGGAAGCGGGTCTGCGAGCCCATTTTACAGGCGGGCAGACCGAGGCCGGGAGGCCTGGCGGCTGCGGGAAGACCGGGTGGCACGCAAGGAGTTAAGCGGCGGCGGTGCTGTGGCTCCGCGCGAGGAGCGCGCCCGGTCGAGGCGCGCTGCTGGCGGCGGCGGCAGCGGCGGCGGCGGCGGCGCGGGGAGCTCGGGCCGGAGACGGGAAGTCCGGGCGGCGAGCGAGGCAGCGCGCGAGGCGGCGAGCGGGAGGCGAGGCGGCCGGAGCCCCGCGCCCAGCCGCCGCCCGCTCCCGGCGCGCCCCGGGCTCGCCCTCCCCGGGCCGGGTGACCGCGCGGGGCCTCGTCGCGGCGCGGGGCGCCCGCAGTGCCGCCCGCCCGCCCGCCCGGGCGCCAGGCTCGCGGGAGCCCGGCTTCCACTTCGCGCCGCCGCCCGCCCGCCTCCCCGGCTCGCCGGCTGGCGTCGCCACCGCCTCCTCGTCCCCCGGCCGCCGCTGTCGCCGCTGCTGCAATCCAGGACGCACACTCTTCCACTTTCCCGCTGGCGGCGCGCAGGACGCCCCTCGCGCCGACCCCAGAGAGCTAGCACCCCCCCCCCCCCCCGGGGCCCCGGCCGGAGCGGGCTCGGCGGCCAGCGAGGAAATCCGGACTCGGCTTTCCCTGATGCCACTGCAGCAGCTGGCAGCCGGGAAGGCGCCCACGGAGCGGTCGCGCCGAGCGGGACGCGCGAGCCGCGGAGGGAGACCCCGGCGCCTGCTGGGATCCGCTGGCAGAGTTTGCAAGTGGCCGCGACCCCAGGTAAGGGCTGAGGCGCCCGGACCGGGCGGGAGGGCTCCAGAGGGGAGCGGGGCGCCGAGCTGCTGCGAAAGATTCCTGCCGCCCCCAGACCGGGCTTCCAGGTCCAGCCGCTTCCCCGCAGGCTGGGGGCTCGGCGCCCGGAGTCAGGTGTGTAGCGAAAAGCCGAGCAAGTGGTGACAACCCAGCGTTGGTAAATGACAAACTTTCTCTCCTCTGGCAGAGGGTGGGACATTCCGGCTCCTTCGGGCGGCCTTCCTGCGGGCATCCCAATGGGTCCCCAAAGGCAGGCAGGCAGGCACTCGAGGCTTCTCAGGCTCAGCTGGGCCACGGGGAAGGCGGTGGGCCCCTTTAATTTAATTCACGAATTACCCCCTTTCTCGGCCAGTTCAGAGTACCGAGGGAGAAGGAGCTGGTCATGTTTCCAGTTTGGCTTTACGAGGTGCTTGTTGCGGTGATGCTGGGGTGCATGCGGTTTCCTGGCCGGCATCCAGCGCTGCCCAGGGGACGGGCTTTGTGTGAGTGCTTTGCAGGCTTGCTTCTGTCCATTCCTGCCCTGTGTGTGTCAGGAGGCGAGGAGAGGACTGGGGACAGGGGGACCCACGCAGTCAGAATCCCACGGCCCCAAGTGTCATCCCAGGAAGAAACTCCTCTCCTTGGCGGATACACTAGGAGAGGTGGGGATCACCTCCCATTAACTGCAGCTCCTTAGATGAGCAAAAGACGGCGGAAGTTACCTGGGCCGCTCAATGAGACCATTCAGAGCCTGGGGAGGGACCAACTTTGTGTGGAAAAGGGGCTGGAATGGACAGCTGGGTAGAGGCTCCTGGCATCGTCATCTGTGGCTCTGGGGAAGTGGGTAGTCCCCCCACAATCTAGATCCCTCGAGGCTCTGCCGAGCCCGGCACATAGCTCATGAGTTCGGCCAGATTATTCTTCCTCCTAATGAGAAGCATGGTCTACAGAGGCCACCTGGTCTCTGAGGATCATTTTGGAGCCACCCCAGTGGTCACAGCCTTCTAGATGCATCGTGCTTCTTAGCCGGGCTACAGCCTAGGGCTCGGGTCATCTCGATGGACGGAAGTGCTTCTGACTGTGACCTGAAGGGTGGAAATAGTTCGCTGGTCCTGCTTGGGCTGGGCCTCTGCCTCCGGGGAATGGCATCGCTGTGCGATGCTGGGACTGTTCTTGAGGTAGGGGTCTCAGGACCTTCTGTTCTTGCTTAGGATTCTGACCTGGGACCCTGCTAGGAGCTGCCTCCCTGGGCTGCGGAGACCTGAGGTCAGAGGCTGGTGCTCGCTGGCCCAGGGCAGCCTCGTCTGTGGGTCAGAAGACAGAGCTGCCAGACTGCAGTCCATTTGCTGTGTGACTTTGGGCAAATCGCTAGACTTCCCTGGGCTCTGGTTGCTGCCTCTGCAAGATGGAGAGATTTCACGAGTCCTCGGAGGTCCTAGTGCAGACGCTCTTCGGCCCTGAGCGCTCGTCAGGGATGAGGTTTTCAAAACCCCGTAACGTAGTTCGGTGTGTAAGAGGCGTCTGAGTGCGTCCAGTCGCTTCGCCCTCCGAACCTCGGCCGTCTCTGTAAGGCGGGGAGTTCCCTGTTCCTGTTAGGAAGGGTGTGGGTGGGGGACTGACATGGTGCGTGGAAAGTGCTTACTGTAGAGTCTGGTGAGGACTGGGGCTCCACGGACACGGGCAGGCAGCAGCAGGGCTGTCTGTTTTTGGGTCTCGTGTGCGAGCACGCGGGTGCCGTTTTCCCCGGGGAGGCTGTCCCAGTCCCACCTGAGCGCCAGGTGATGGCGACTGGGGGGGGGGGGGGCAGGGCCCTTGTTCTCTCCAATCAGCTGACACCTGCAATCCCCACCCCCTTACTGCTTCCTCATAAGAGCTCCGCTGGGCCAGCAGCTCCTAGAGGGGAGCTCGGGGAGGTCTGGGAGGGATGCCTGCACCCAGCTGCTGCGTCGCCATGACAACAGAAGGTGGAGGTAAGCTGTCTCCATGGCTTCAACTTTGCGGCTGTGTAGGGACCCGGGGCCAGGAAGTTCAGTGCGTCTGGATGTCAGGCACCCGGTCTGCTGAGGCTGTTGGAACAGGCGAAGCTGCTGTTCCCTACAGGAACAGCTGCGCCAGGGAAAGTGCTGTGTGTGGGGGGGTGGGGGTTGGGGGGGGTAAGGGAGAAGGGTTTCTGAGATTGCGGAGAAATGCAGTAGATGGGTCAGTCTTCTTTCTCTCTGAGTTGGTTCCGAGGCTTGGGACATCTGTGTCCTTCCCCACGCTAGGGCTCCCCTGGGTCCATGCTGAGCCCGCTGGTGGGGAAGGCAGACCTCACCTCGGCCGCCCCGGAGTGAGTTCATGGGCGTGCGGTAGGGACTCGGGCAGAGGCAGTTCTGCGGGGAGCTCGCTCAGTCCGTGGCCTTGACTCTTAGGACTCTAATGAGCAGTTTGTTTTCTTGGCGGAGTAGGACGTGGGTGTGTGTGTGTCAATGCCGTGTGTGAGCGCGTGTGTAAACGAGTGCGTTCTCACGCAGGTTTGTGCACATGGGCTCACGGGAGTCTGACTTACGTAGAAACCTTACGTGTGTGTGCGCATGTGAATAGTGTCAGGCTGGGTGTGTACTTGTGAGATTGCATGTCCGTGGATTTACGAGTGTGTGTGTGTGTGTGTGTGTGTGTGTGCATGTGCCTGCGAGGGAACGGGTGCCTGCGTGAGTCAGAGCAGGTGTGGGTGTGTGTGCACACTTGGGAGCGTGCAGCCGTTGGGTGTATGCGAGTTGGACGTGTGTCTGTGACCGGGCAGGTGCCCGGCCGCTCGGCTGCACACGCGGGTCTGGCGGGTCTGTGTGGCGATGCGTGTGTCGGAGAGGCCAGGCGGGTCTGCCTGGGTGCGACGTGCTTTAGCAGCTGTGCGAGCTGCCTGCACCTGTGTGTGGGGGCGTTTGTGAGCGCCTGCACGCGTGTGCAAGGATGTGGTGTGGACTTGTGGTACGCGCTTAGAGCCTGCACGTCTTCCAGGGTGCCTTTGTGTCTGTGCACGTGTGTATACAGCGTTGCACACTTGCCTGACTCTGTGTACGTGTGTGGACGTGGTTGTTGGGGTGCATCCTCTGTGAGCTCGTCTGTGTCTGTGTGTGTTTCTGTGGGTGTCTACCTGTGTGTGTGGCAGGGTAAACTTTTTGTGCATCCCCGTATATGCGTGTATCTCTGAGGGCGTGTGTGCCTGTGTGTGGCATTGCATACTTGATTGTATCTCTGCGTGTACGTGTGTGTTTCTGAGGGTCGGTACTGGTGTGTTCGTTGCAGCGTCCATTTGAGCGTGTGTCCGTGTGCAGGTGTCTCTGAACGTGTGTTTGGGGGGTTGCGGTGTACCTTTTGCACACATCTGCTGTGTATGAGTGAGTTTCTGAGTGTGTGTGTGCCTGGGGTGTATTTTCCTGTCTGTGGGGGTGGTAGGATTTCTGTGTGTATAGTGTGTGTGTGTGTGTGTGTGTGTGTGTGTGTGTGTGTTCCGAGCATGTGTGTCTCTGTAGATATGTCTGAGTGTCCACAAGGGTGTGTGTGGGGGGTGTAAGCACTACCAAGAGCTTCTCAACAGAAAACATCTCTGAACCTTTGAAACTGCCCTTTGTGGGCGCCTGGGGGGCTCAGTCAGTTAAGCGTCTGACTTCGGCTCAGGTCGTGATCTCACGGTCCGCAAGTTCGAGCCCTGCGTCGGGCTCTGGGCCGATAGCTCGGAGCCTGGAGCCCGCTTCGGATTCTGCGTCTCCCTCTCTCTCTGCCCCTCCCCCGCTCACACTCTGTCTCTCAAAAAGAAATAAAACAGTAAAAAAAACAATAAAACCACTCTTCGCCCTGCCCCCCCCCCCTCAAGTTGGGACCGTGTTGTGCTGTGCACCCACCAGGTGTTGCTTCAGTGATCTGTGCCAGCTCCGAGCAGGTTGTCGTGACGTTGTGTGTGCAGTTTTTCAAGTGCCTCTGCTCTGAAGTCCCTGTACCGCCCCCCCCCCCCCCCCACAGGCACCTCGGGTCTCTCTCACCCAAAGCCCGCGCTCAGGACGGTTGCTGAAAAACTCACAGATGTTAAGAGCGCAGGTATAATTTTAGGCAGAAGGTCTGAAAATAGGCAGCCTAGGATGCACTGAACGTCTCGACAGCAGTGTTTCTAATTAGGAGCAACTTGTTTTCCTTAAATAAACAAATCAAGTGAGGAAAGAAATTGCCTGAGATTAATGGCTCCCCGGAGCAGGTCCAGATGTTGGGAAGATGGGGATGGGGTCCCCAAGGACTGTAAGTGTTGAGTGCTTGGGGTCTCTTCCAGATTTTGACCGCATGTTGATAGGCAGGGGCAGGACAGGAAGCCGGTGAGGAGGGCAGGGCCGGCGTCGGGCCCCCTTTCCGAGCTTTGGCTGGTGTTTGGTGATTGGGGTATAGAAGCATCAGTGGCCTGTACCCCTGCCCTTAGCTGTGAGGCTCTGCCATTTTTCTCCCTCAGGGTGCTCCTTCACTTTGGGTTTGGCCACGTGACTGACTTTGGTCATTAGCGGGAGGTGGACGTGACTGCGGGTCCGTTCCAAGCTTAGGTCTCGAGGGGCCTTGTGCGTTTCTGCCGTGGCGAAGGGAAGAGCTCCCCCAAGGCCGCTGGTGCCCCTCAGCCTGGCCCCAGAATGAACACAAGTCCGACCACCCTGAGCCCAAACCTCAATAAAGAGCCAAGCTCAGCCAAGCTCCTTCCTGCTGGCCACAAGCGGGTTAGCGAGGTCAGTGCTCCTTATTGCGCGTTCCTGGGGTTTTATGGTTGTTTGTTACGCACCGTTACTGTGGTTGTAGCTAACCGATGCAGTTACCAGCAGTCTGTATTTCCTCCTCTTTCGCTGCGTCATGAATACCTGTACTTCCGACCGTGGATATCCCCCTTCCTACCTTGCTTTCTGCTCATCTCAACCTCAGCGGTGATAAGGATGATGACACATGATGTTTTGGGAAGTGCTGACCAGACATCATGCCCCAATGCCCTGGGAGGTAGTTTTCTGTTACTGTCTTCTCCTGTAATCTACCACAGATTGCCCCATCTCACAGCCCAGAAGAGGCATCCGGGGAATTTGCACCCAGATCCCCGACGTCATAGACCATTTTTTCAAAAATCTTTTTCATGCGTATTTATTTATTTTGAGACGGAGCGAGAGCGCAAGCAGGGGAGGGGCAGAGACACAGGGAAAGAGAGAGTCCTAAGCAGGCTCTGTGCTGTCAGTGCAGGGCCCGATGCCGGGCTTGATCTTGTGAACCATGAGGTCATGACCGGAGCTGACATTCAGAGCAGATCGCTTAAGTGACCAAGCCAAGCAGGCTCCCCCAGAGACACGTGTTTAAAGACGATGATGTCATAGTGCCTCCCCAGTGCCCGCAGGCATTTTCGACAAGACTGATGGCATAGCATACATTTGGCCTTTTCCGTTTAACGCACCTGGAGGTTGGATAGGCAGGAATGAATCATGTCATCGAAGTGGGAAGGGTCTGTCTAGATCGAGGAATGATTTGTTCATTCATTCATTCATTCCCACATTCATTCATTCAGCGTCCGTGATTGCTGATAATCCGTATTGGCTCAGAATCTTACAACTGTCCTGTTCTGTGCTGGGCACAGAAGATACAGAGGTAAGAGACCCCAGTTCTGTCTTCAGGCGCCTACAGTTTGGAGAGGAGGAAAGAGGCAGAAGAGACTGGGATCCAGCCTAGTCTTGACCTCTAACTGGGAACAGCTTCAGCCCTCCCACCTGGCTGTTGAAAAATCAAAGGTCGTCATGTTGACTAAGTCCTTCACACTATGCTTGGCACGTGGGAAACCCCAATAAACGGTATCTTTTCTTCCTCGTGTTCTTCCTCTTCTTTCTTATGGAGGAGACAGTTGAATGTCATAGCCAGAGCAATGCCGAGGTAGCCGAAACCAGGGGTCACGGGTAATAACCGTCTTTGTCTGAAACTGTGAGGTATTTCAGGAGGCGGGATTTAGTGCCAAAACCAGAAGAATCCCATGCAAACCAGGAAAAGCTACTTACCTTAGTCCTAGAGGAGGTGTTGGACCCCACTTGGAACGATTTAGAACAGAGCTTGGTAAACACAGGCCAACTCCAATCCACCGACTGCTTTTATAAATAAAGTTTTATTGGGGCACAGGTGAGCCATTCGTTAATACATTGTCTATAACTGCTTTCCGGCGATAACTGCCGAGTTGAGTAGTTGTGGCAGAGTCCATATGGCTTGCGCAGCCTGAGATATTTAGTATCAGATCCTTACAGGAAAAAAAATTGCCGACCTCCGAGCTGAAAAGCCCAGCCAGGGTCCTGGGCGTCAGCCAGGAGTGGGGAGGCAAGAAGTCAGTGCACTTGGCTGAATCACTGTGGATCAGGTGGTACATAGGGCTTGCCTCCAGGGGCTCAGGAAGAGGGTAGCACCTCCAGAGGTTCATGAGCTTGGAGAATTCTTAGATGGGGAGATGTAGACCCAGAGAAGGGAAGACACTCCAGGGCCATCCAGCCAGTGGGAAGCAGGTGACTAGGGTCTTAATACCTGGCGACTGGAGTATAGCTGGGTGCTCTTCTCACCTCCAACTCCAACAAATGCATCCTGGAGTCCTGGGCGGCAGGAGGGCCCGGCCCCGTGTGCTTCTCACGTCCAGGTGTTCAAGTTTCTAGCACAGCTCCCAGGTATATTGTTAAGGTTGCTGATTCCTTTAAATTCTCTGTGTAGCCCCCGCGAGTGCAGGTGACGAGAAGGGCTTCCGGATGGGAAGTGAAGGATCCGGGTCCCCACTCTGCCACCCTTTGACTTTGTGGCCTTGAGCAAGTCTCTTCCCCTTTCTGGGCCTCGGTTTTTCCATCTGGAGAATGGGAGAGGAATGATACGTAATTGCTAAGGACTTTACCAGTAAGGCCTTTGATGGTCCCATTTTCTTTCTCGTAGGTGGCATAGCCCCAGAGTCTTAAGATCTGTGCCTCTGCTCCAGGGTTGTCCTGCAGGATCCTGTTCTGCGGACCCTCCTGAGGATGAGAATAATGATGGTGATGCTAATGGGAATCATCCTCCTGGCCTCCGTTTGTAGGGTGAATCAGAGCTTCACTGCTGTTCCCTGACCGAGTCCTTGTGGCAGTCAGTCCTGTGAGTTAAAGGACCCCTGTCTCTTCAGGTGAGAACACAGAGGCTCAGAGAGGTTCGTTCGCTTAGCAGGGTCACACAGCCAGTAAGGGGCAGAGCTGGGGTTTGAGCCCAGGTCTGTCTGACCCCAAAACCTGTGTGCCCGGCCTCTCCTGTGTCCCCCCTCTGCTGTGTGGCCACTGGCTTTCCCAGGTGGAGGCGATGAGCTATTTCAGGAACCCCTCAGAGGCAGGCTGCTTTCTCTTCCCTGTGATTTATTAACGTGGGCGTGTCACGAGCCAGACCGGGCTCCGTTCTCACAGGCCTGATGATGGCCAGTGCAGGTCTGTGGGCAAGGCTGCGGCCTGGGTGGGAGTGAGTGACCGTGCATGGCCAGAGGGTCACCCCCCCCCCCCCCCCCCCAGGACACTGAAGGGCAGTTGACTCACATGGGCCTGAGGTGCTAGGACTGTGTGCATTGGCAGATTCACAGTCCCTGGACCTCCAGGAAGCTGGGGCCACACGACGTTTGCCATGATGAACCATGTAGTTTCTGGAGATGGCAGAACATTCGTGTTTCTCCTTCTCTTAGATTGTCCCCAAGGTGAGCCCTACTGTGCCGGGATGGCCCTGATGTCTCCCTGCGCAAGGTGTCCATTGATGAGCGAATGGCCTGGGTTCTTTGTCGTTTGAATGCCCATCCTGTGGGACAAAGAGAAAATCCAGAATCTCTGGAACCATCGGACTTGCTTTCATTCTCATAAAGCTTTTAAGCGTAACACCGTAATAACTGCGGCCGTATTTCCTGGAAACTCTGCTATATAAAAAAATAGAACAAGAAAGGCATCCCATTCAATTGCCACAGTGTCTCTATCAGGAAAGAGCCAGCATTTCTCGCTCAGAGACTATTTACTCATACTTTGTACACCATTCTGACGAGCTCGGTGACCTGATTTCCCAGACTTGTAGCCTCTAGAGGGAGCAGATTGGACGTGTGTGGGTGGGTAGAGAAAACATGGTGACCGCAGCCAGGAGTGACAGCTGGCAGCCTGAGAACAAGGTACAGATGAAGAGATTATAAAAATGAGCATGAAGGGGCGCCAGGGTGGCTTGGTCCGTTAAGCATCCGACTTGGGCTCAGGTCATGATCTCGCGGTTTGTGAGATCGAGCCTCGCGTGAGGCTCGCTGCTGTCAGCACAGAGCCTGGAACCTGCTTGGAATCCTCTGTCCCCTTCTGTCCTCTTCTCTCCCACTCAGTGTCACACCGTGTGGCCTATCGGAGAACAGCAAAGGTGCTGGCTTCTGTGATGGCGTTAAGGACCAGTGAGCCCCATTCGGTTGGCAGAGCGAAGGGTGAAGAATCATTCATTGTATAAAATACTTCAGTCCCCGTGGTTAACTGATAAATGTTTCTGTGTACGATGCTTCAGGTGTCTGAAAATTCTCTGAGACGGAACTCTTCATTTCTTACGGTGTTGAGTGAGTGACATCTTCCTGTACCTAGAAGACTATCTGGCACATGGTGGGAGCTCAGGAAATAAACACTCTTTGAAACACCCAGGCAAATCTGGGTGTTCCAGTGCCGGTCTCTTAACAACAGCCAGTGAGCGGTTCCATCTCTGGCCTCAGTGTTCTCATCTGTTTAAGGGGGGGGGGGGGGTGCGCAGCTGCAAACGGGCTAACACTGCTGCTGAAAAACCAGAGCACCTCTGTCTGTGCTCGGCGTCCGACTTGGGACGTTTGCTTCCGTCGCGTGTATCTCATTCGGGAGCCAGCCATCTGCAGAAAGCAGGCTGGCGAGGGCATTATGAGGCGGGGTTCTGGCTGTCGGGTGGTTCGCCTGCAGAAAGACCCTCCAGCACAAGACACTGGGATGGAGTTGGGTGATGAGCCAGCCTAGTAGATGCCACGGCCCCAGAGAACGACAGCAGCACCTTCTACACCCGTGTCCTGTAGCCTGCCTCACTCCGGTCTGATTTTGGAGTAGGGACCAAGACCTTGGTCTGCACGGTTGAACAGGCTTGCGTTCGGTTCTCAGCTCTGCCACTTACCCGCTGGGCGACCTTTGGCAAGTTGCTTGAGCGCACCGTGCCTCCGTCTCCCCATCTTTGAAATGGGAACGACCCTGCCAGCTGGGATGAGTTGTTACGGGGATTCAGTGAGATCACGCCCGGTGGCTAGTAAGTACACAGTGTGATCATCTAAGCCAGAAGACAAGTCGTTTGCTCACGTGGGCGTAGCTTAGGTGTCTCCTGGGCCTCTGTTCAGGACCCGTGGGGGAAAGGAGGCTGCCATTTGCTGCATTTTCCTCAGACCAGCTGGGGCATCGCCAGCAAGTTTTTCTCTTTGAACTTGAGCATCCTCTTCCATTCGAAAGCACATTTGGGCATTCGTTCATTTATGCGGCGTTCCTTTATTGGGTGCCTACCTCACACGAGAGCTTCCCGGTTCTGTGCTAGGCCCTGGAAGGTGACTCCAACTGGCAAACCATCCAACAACAACGAATCTAGCAAGGCACAGGCTAGAGGGGCAGAACCGGGACTCGAACGCGGACCCAACCCTAGAGCCCATAGTCTTTCTCAGCCTGGTCTCCTGCCTCGGGCGCCATGCACACCCAAAGGCGGACGTGCGAGCAGATTTTGAGACAAGCTGGGAGGACATGGGTCGGGGCTGTGGACACGGGAAAGGGAAGTCCTGGTGTTGAGAGAATCCGTGGCATGCCGACCCCCGGCGGGGTTCACCCGTTTGTTTGCTCTACAAGTTTTTATTTGAGCACTTGCTGTATGCAAGCCCTGCGAAGGCAGTGGAGACAAAAACAAGACGCTGTCCTGCATATGGTTACAACTCAAAGTAACTGTCAGGAGGCAAGGTGCCTGACACCGGGAAGGCACAGATGAGGGCCTTTGAAAGGAAGGCTGCCTTGAGAAAGAGAAAAATGAGCTGGGATCTGAAGGCTGAGCAGGATTAACCAGGCGAAGGATGGGAAGACAGAGGAAGCAGCATGTGCAAAGGTCCTGGGGTAGGAAGGAGAGTGGCGTGAACCCGGGACATGGACGCTGGGGCTTTTAGGGTGGGGAGGAGCTGGTACACAATGTAAGTGGACAATTCTCAGGGTCTTGTGGACTGCGTATGTGTTTTGTTCTTTATCCTTCTAGCAGTGGAGAGCCTTGTAAAGATTTTAAGCGCAGAGTGTGAAATGATTCCGTTAAATCCTGGTCAGAGCCGCAAGAAAAACCCCGCACCCCCATGTGAGGTGGGAGCCCATTGAAATCCCACCAAAGAGGGAGCTGAGCAGACACCAGTGATTTCAGGATTTCAGCCTCATTATGCAAAACACACAGCCTTCCAAGGGAGAGGTGAGCATTGGAAAAAAGAGTCAACAAATTAGTTTTTTAATCTGCTTTAAGTTGCAGAAATGCCCCGTCTTCCTTCCATTGTCACCTGATGGCCTATAGGCTATTTTAACTTTTATTAGAGAATTTGTTTTTTTTTTTTTAAATTAAAGGAGTTTTTTCTTTTTGAAAAACAGATCCCAGCCGTGTCTTGATAAGATAGAATTAAAAATGGCACTGGGGAAATGCCACGGAAAGCTTTGATTTTCCTCCTTATGGCATCTGAACTGATTTAAATAATAATTATATATTTCATCATGCTGCCACCGCCCCTCCCTTCCTGGCCTTCCCAACACAACACAGTTTCCCAGCAGCTCTGCGCATACACTGTCCCTAAAATCCTTAACTCGGTGCTCCGAGCGGCGCGGGGACGGCCGTAAGAGACCCGTGAGATTTCTGACCTAAGTGCTTTAGGTTTAGGGCAAAATCTTGCTCAAATTCATTGTTAGCACACATTCACAGCTGTGTGGCCTTGGGTAATTTACGTCAATCCCCTTAGCCTGCAATTGGTCCCTCATGTAAAATGGAAATAACGTTAGTGTTTATACTTACCAGGATTCTTTTGGTCGTAAGAGACAGAAGATTCAACTGAAACGTCACTACATTCTTACCCTGAGGCACGAAAGGGAACATCTGGGCTCGTGTAACTAGCTGGTTAGCTTCAGGTGTGGCTGGGTCCAGGGGCTCAACTGTGTTACAGCTCTCTCCCTTGCTCTCTCTCTCTCTCTCTCTTCCTCCTCCCTCCCTCCCTCACGGTTTTTTGGCTCTCCATTTCTCTGTGTGCGCTTCCTACTGAGGCAGGCTCTGGCTGTCTTCTGGGCACAAATGCCCATCAGTGTCTCCATGTTTACATGGTGCCAGCTGCAAGCCCAGTTCCAGCAAGTGCTGGAACTGAGCCCTGGGGCCTCCTGGGGCCAGTCACCATGGCCAAAGAAACAGAGACATGTAAGTTGGCCCCAATCTAAGTCACGTGACCCCTGGAGCCTTGTGGGGGTGGGGCGGATACTCTTGGCTGCTTCCTAAGCCACAAAGACCGACGGGGGGAGAGGGATGGGTCCCCAAAGGGAAATCAGGACCCGGGGAACCCAAGAAGGGGAAGTGAATGCTGGGCAGGCTAAAATGACTTCTTGGTAGACAGCTTGTCACCAGTTGCTGGGATGCTGAAGTGAGTTCAAGCATGCGAGGTCCTCGGTATGTGCTGACTCGCGTTAGTATTGCCATGTCGATGATTGCCACCAGCACGGGATTCTAGAAGCTGTGGGGTGGGGGCGGTGGGGGCGCTCTGCAAGTAGTTAGGGTGATGGGGACACCCCTGCCCGGGAGACTCGGCCTGGACGTCCCCTTGACCGCTGCGAGCCTTGGACCTGTCCCTTCCCTTCCAGCTCTGGTCTCTGAAAGCCACTGTCCCTAACACGTTCCCCTCTTGTGTCACTTGACCAGCCAAAAGCTGTGATGGCTCAGGGGAGGTGGGGAGGGGTCGCGTATGCAGACCCCTACAGGGGCGGGCGGGTCCCATGGGAAGGAGACAGAGCAGAGGGATAGTAGTGAAGCAGAGACCAGCTGCCTTGTCATCGGAGGCTCTTGCTTCTAGTCCCAGCCCACTGTCGCAGGGGAGTGCCGAGCCCTGGGTGGCCACCTGTCTCCACTGTTTTTTCCAAGAGAATTCCAAGGTTTGTGTTTGTTTAAGTTTGTTTACTTTTTGAGAGAGAGAGAGAGAGCAGAGGAGGGGCAGAGAGAAGGAGAGGGAGAGAGAGAATCCCAAGCAGGCTCCACACTGTCAGCGCAGAGCCCGATGTGGGGCTTGAACCCATGAACCGTGAGGTCATGACCCGAGCCAAAATCAAGAGTCGGATGCTTTACCGACTGAGCCACCCAGGCACCCAGAGGATTCCGAGGCTTTATGCAAAATTCACCCAGTTGTAAATGTTGGCCACCAAATTCAGATGTTTCTATTTTATTTTATTTTATTTTATTTTATTTTATTTTATTTTATTTTATTTTATTTTATTTTATTTTTTAAACATAATTTTCATGTTTATTAGTATATGCAAACAAAGAAGCTTCCTGCCCCCCCCCCCCCCCCACCGCTTGGATTCTGTGTCTCCCCGTCTCTGTGCCCCTCCCCCGCTTGTGCTCTGTCTCTCAAAAATATATAAACATTTAAAAAAATTTAAAAAAAAGCACAGTTACTGTCCTAGATTTTAAAATGCTATTTGTAAAGTTATTAGAAACATACAGGTTTTTAGTCAAATTCATGGTCCCTTCATATAGTAGGAAATACTGATTGTAACACACAGGACAGACCAAACAAGCATGTCCGTGGGTGTATTTGGATCCGTGCTGTAAAGTCAGGTGTCCCCAGCGAAGGGGACACGGAGCCTGTCCTGCCTGAACTGTAGAGAGCTTGTGTTGTGGATGACCTCAGAAGACACACCCGGCTCGGTGTTCTGGAAACCGGGGTCATGCACGTTCAGCATCCCCTTGGATGGTCACAGGGGGACCTTTACACTGTGAGCTGCACCGTTTGTAACAGGCTCTGTGGATGGAATTCTGTGAGAACAGCCGCTTAGACGCGGTTCATTTTGCTGCCCGAGATTATTAATGTTCTCTCTGATTTCCTGCTTCACACTGTTGATATCCTGGTATAAACCTTTCCCTGCAGAGGCTGAGAAGGTAATTCAACCGCCGTCCCTTCAGGTGAGGCAGGATTCAATCCTGGCTCCCACTCTCTGCTGTGTGACTGAGGGCAGGTCACTTTGCCTCTCTGAGTCTCTGTGTTCTCTTCGGTAACAGGGATCCTCGGAGCTCCTGCCTCCTAAGGAGGGGTCAGGCGCAGAGTAGGTACTCAGCAAAGCTCAGCTTCTCCTGGGAGCTGGTTCTGCTCCTTCTACATACTACATACCAGGCCCTTTCCCAGCACAGACGCCCTTTTCCGCTCACAGCAGCCTGAGGCTAGCGGCTTTACCATCACGGTCACCTTTTGTACGGGTGTGGAAACTGAGGCTCTGAGCAGTGAGAGGATTTGCCAAGGTCACAGAGTGAGGGCACGCAGAGCTGAATTTGAACTCCAGCCTGTGTGCATCCAGAGGTCGTGGCTCTTCGGAGAGGGGCCTACCTCCTTAGGGAATCAGTTGGGCATATACACCAAACCGATGGGTGTAAGGACCCCTTAGCTGCGGAGTCTAGACCCAGCTCTGCTGCTAACATGCTGTGTCACCTCAGGAAAATTTCTTCACCTCTCTGGCTCTCTTTTCCCTCGCTCCTGAAAAGACCTCGTTCCCTTCCGCCACCTCGGGGCCTTTGCACACGCTGTGTCATCTGGCCGGCATGCTTCCCTCCCCATCGCTACCCTTCTTCACCTGGTTAATTGCAGCTCCTGCTTTGCGTCTTGGCTGAAGCATTGCTTCTGAGAATTCCTCTGGGGCTCCCTTAGACCGGGTCAGATCTCCCCTGCCATGAGCTCTCCAGACTCTGGATCAGCCCTTCAGGGTCTGTGATTCTAGCGCTGAATGACGATGTAAACTGCCCTGTGTTGCCTCTACCGGACTGTCTGCTCTGGGTGAGGGTCACAACACCCCCGAGCCCCCCTGCTGGGCTCACACTCCAGACCTGCCACACGGTGCAGCAAAAGGGTGTGGTTATTCCCTGAAATTTAAAAGGAGGGCTGAGGGCGCCTGGGCGGCTCAGCCAGTTAAGCATCCGACGCTTGGTTTCGGCTCAGGTCACGATCTCACCGTCTGGGAGTTCGAGCCCCGCATCGGGCTCTGTGCGGACAGCGTGGAGCCTGCTTGGGATTCTCTCTCTGTCCCTCTGCCCCTCCTCTCCTCGCGCGCTCTCTCTCAAAGTAAGTAAAACTTAAAAAAAAAATAAACAAAAGGGGGGCCGAGGACCCTCATACACTGCCGGCAGGAGCGTGAATTAGCTCGGCCGCTTTGGAAGACCACTTGGCAGTGTTTGCCGAAGTGGCATGAGACCGCCTCTAATCTTCTTTTCCACTTTGGGACGATAGACTCCACAAAAATCAGGGTGTATGTATATATTCTCTACTTCCTGGTGAATCTGTCACGATAGGTATGTGAGGATATGCGTATGCTCATATAATAACACCATTAGAGTGAAAAAGCCGAAATGTAGCCAGATGTGCTTTACGGTAAAAGAGCCACGTGACGGGAAGTTCCGTCGCACCGTGGAATAACACACGGCAGTAAAAAGGAACACGGTCCGGCTACCTGCCACGAAAGGGTGGATCACAGAAGAGCAATGCCAGGCAAACAAGATGCTCCCGGATGATCCCATAGTATACAATTCTCATTACAACAGGCTTGAAATAGAAGCCTGACTTTAGTGTTTGAGGGGTGCCTGCACACCGAGTTTAAACCATTCCACCTGGCCAGAGGACACGATTAGCCCCTTTTTTCAGAACGTGATAAGGTTGGAGGGTTGATTGGCCCAGAAAAAGTAGACAAAGAAAATATGAAAGAAGGAGAAAAATAAAACCCGAGAAGCATTTTCGAGTTTCTGGTTCTGTAGGCTACCAAAAGAGGGAGATACGCTGTCCTGGATGGAGGGGTCAGATAACAGGACTGGGACGGGATAAGAATCAGGACGTGGGGCCCCGAGGTGGGGCAGCTGAGTGCTGCCCAGGGTGGGCTGGCCTAGAGGTCCAGAAGAATTAGGTCTTTGGACTTGCTGTCCTGGCTGTTTGCCCACGGCCTTGACCTCCCTTTCTGTGCAGACAGGAGGGTGGGCCTGGATCCTGATCTTGAATCTGGGCCCTGGCCGGAGAGCAGGAACGCTATGATTGTTACCGGACCTTGGAGCTTGGGCCAGAATGGAATGGGGTCAAGGGCTTCCAGAGGCTTCTGCAAGTCTGGCTCATGGTTTGGATTATTAACTCCTTGATGACGAACTTCATCCATCCATTTAGGAAACATACGTAAATCTCCTGCTCGCCATTCTGTCAACAAACGTGAATTGATCTTACCTCGGGCTAGACTCTGCAAAGCATCAGGGATACATTTGGGGCGATCCACTGGGTTTGGTTTGTCTGAGATTTTCTGTTTAGTTTGGTTTTGCTTTGAGAGAGAGAGAGAGGGTGCAAGAGAGAGACAGAATCCCATGAGGGGCAGAGAGAGAGAAAGGAGCGGGGCTCACGTGAAGCAGGTCTCGAGCTCACCCGACGCGGGACTTGAACTCACAAACCGCGAGATCACGCCCTGAGCCAAAGTCGGATGTTTAATCGACTGTGTCACCCAGGTGTCCCTGGGATTTTCTGTTTTCGCACTAAGTCTAAGCATCCCGGGGACCTCTGGGTCCCAGGCAAACCTGGATGGCTGGCCCACGGTGAGCTAGATGCTTCTGATGCCCACTCTCACAGAACTCACAGCCTGGCAGAGGAGGCAGGGAGATCCAAACCAGGAGATCAGCACTTCAGGGGAGAAAGCACCGGGTGGTGTGAAAGCCCGCCCGGAAGAGACCTCTCACCCAGCAGAGGGGGTCCAGGAAGACTTCCTGGAGGAGGTGGCATCTAAACTGAGGCTTTTGGGAGGAATAGGGTCAGGCAGGAGTGAAGGGTAAGGGCGGGCGGGGGGTGGGGGGAGGGAGGTGGGGTTCCTGACAGGTGAGAGAGGCCAGACAGAGCCTGTTGTGGTGAGGAGGTGAGTCAGGTGCTCTGTGGCTGGAGGGTGGAGGTGAATAGGGCTGGAGGGGAAGCAAGAACCAAAAGGGGCATGTGACGGTAGACCTTTTGGGTCAGGGTGGGCACCCACCAGGCGTCTGGGAACCTTGCGAGGGAACAGAGCAGGGGACCGGAGGCACCAAGTTTCTAATTAAAGACGGTCCTGGCTGCCATGCGGACAAAGGAGGAGACTGACGGGGGGAGGGGGCAGGTAAGAGTGGATGTAAAGGGACCACTTCCTCATCCTTCCAGATGCTCAGGCTCGAAGCTTCACCTCTGACTTCTTGCTTCCTCTCCTGCCCCCCAAAGGACCTTCAGTAAATCTGGCCGCTTCTCACCTCCTCCATTGCCATCCTGGCATCCTGGCCCAGCTTGGCTCTTCCTCCACAGCCCTTCCCACCTTCCAGTCTCCCCTTTGGTTGACTGACTGACTTTGTTTACTCTCTGCTGCTTTTCCAGAGAATGGCGTTTCTCAGCCTCGAGGCTGTTGATGTTTGGGACCTGGTAATTCTCTGTTGGACGGGGCTCACTGTGCATTGTTGGATGTTGAGGGGTATCCCTGGCCTCTACCTGCCGGATGCCAGTAGCATCCCCTCCCCCAGGCACTGACAGCTGAAGACACATCTCCGGACGTGGGCAGGTGTCCCTAGGAGGGGAAGGGGACGGAATCACCCCCAGTTAAGAACTGTTGCACTGAGGGGCGCCTGGAGTGGCTTGGTCGGTTAAGCCTCCGACTTCGGCTCAGGTCACGATCTCACAGTTCATGCGTTCGAGCCCTGTGTCCGGCTCTGTGCTGACAGCTCAGAGCCCGGAGCCTGCTTCGGATTCTGTGTCTCCCTCTCTCCCTGCCCCTCCCCTGCTCACGCACTGTCTCTCTCTCTCTCAAAAATAAATAAAACATTAAAAAATATATTAAAAAAAAAAACCCCATCGTGCTGGAACGTTGGTTTCCCGTTGGGGTCCTTTGCTGTCGTCTCCCCCCAGCGCCTGGAATGTGAAGCCTGACTCAGTGGTGCCTCCTGAACAGTTGTTGGTTGAATGAATGAGTGGGAGTAGCGGCCTGAGCCTGCACGGAAGGGAAGGATTTGGGAAGTAGTTAAGCGGTAGGCTTGATCGATAACTACAGCTGCCATTGTGTTTGTCACAGTGATAATCCCGGTCCTCGTCGTAATCCTCTCCACGGCTTGTACTTCTTTCATGGTATGGCAGAGAAGGGTCGGAGGGGTTAAGTGATGTGAGGAAAAACCTCACAGGAGTGGGTGGTGGAACCAGGCTAGACCCTGGGTCTTTAGAAACCAAATTCAGAGTGTTTTTTCAAGCATCAGACACCCTCACATCGTAATGACTGTCATTTACAGAGCACTTGCTACCTGCCAGCCACCGTGGTTGGGACGGATTGCCTGATTTTTAAAAACATTTTTTTAAGCTTATTTATTGATTTCGAGGGAGACAGAGACGGCGCGAGTGGGGGAGGGGCAGAGAGAGAGGAAGAGAGAATCGCAAGCAGGCCTTGTACTGCAGCACAGACTTCGCCGCGGGGCTCGAACTCGCGAGGCCGTGAGATCGTGACCCGAGCCGAAACCGAGAGTCAGACGCTTGAGACTGAACCACCCAGGCGCCCCCAGGATGGATCGTGTTATGGAAGGCCCCGACGACGTCATGAGATTACTGGCATCATCCCATCTTTATCAGTGGGGACTCTGAGGTTCAGAGAGGTGGAGTGAGCTGCCCCGAGCGTACAGCCGGGGATGGGCCTGTGTGACTCTGGAGTCTGAGGCCGACTTGTAAGCAAGTACAAGCCCCCCGCCCCGCCCCGCCCCATCCCCCGCAGCCCACTCCAGATAATGGCATCACCCCAAAGAGTCTTACCTTTCCCTTTTGTCTGCTGAGGACAAGTGATCAAAAATTCCCACCGACACGTTAATTATCGAGGCCGCAATTCCCAGCGTCCTGCCTGTGAAATTCACAAGGCCCCCTGGCCAGAGAAACCTCTGCCGCCTCAACCTTGATCTCAACCAGAGCCAGGCGCAGGGGACTGGGCCGAATGGGGCCGGGGTGTCACAGCCGATCTGCCTGGGAGGTGAGGTCAGCGCACCCCTGAGCAAATGGAGGGGATTTTATTTCTTTTCAGCCAAAGACAGTAGGACTCCACTCTAGCTCCCTTCAGCGCTGGGATGGAAGCGGGCTACAGCAGTCGCTTTGCACTTTTGGTTTGGTTTGGATTGTTTTAATTCCCCCACATTTTCTCTTCTCCTCCCGCCCTCCGTGCGAAAGCTTTCCCAGGGAGCCTGGAGCGGAAGCATTTAATAGACGCCAGCACCACCTAAGATTTCCCAGCCAGCCCCCAAGCCGTGTGCACAGCCTGCTGGACGGATGAGGGAGCTGAGACCAGCCTTCCCGAGAGACGGAGGGGAGCTCTCTCACTTCTTTTTTTTTTTTTTTTTTTTTTAATGTTTACTTATTTATTTTGAGAGAGAGAGCGCTCGTGCACAAGCAAGGAGCAGACAGAGAGAGGGAGGGAGAGAGAGAATCCTAAGCAGGCTCCCCACCCAGAACAGAGGCCGACGCAGGGCTTGATCCCACGAACCATGAGCTCATGACCTGAGCCGCAGTCAAGAGTCACTTAACTGGCTGGGCCACCCAGGAGCCCCTGGAATCCCAAGCATCCTAAGTACCTCTTTGTGGAGCCCCAGCCAGACCATGTGAACATTATGGAGCCTCCCTGTTAGGCTGTATACTCCTCACATGGAAATTTAGTGAGCAAGTACTTACTAGTCACCTAAATGTGCCGGCACTGTCCTCGGCACTTTACGTGGGTGGCGACCGTGGCCTAGCGTGGCCAGTCTGGGCACGTACTCTGGGTGGGCCTCCGTGAGCTCTGGAAGAAAAGCCCCTTTGTTTGGAGCCACGAACCAGCCTCCCAGCGTAGCCGCTGGAAGGGACGACGTGGCCCTCGGTCCCTCCTTTGACCTGAGTTTAAGGGTCAGCTGCACACGTAACATAAAATTTGCCATCTGAACCATTTTTAAGCATACAGTTCAGTGGTATTAAAACAGTTGACCTTGAATGGCTCTGGGGTTAAGGAGTGCCGACACCCCCCCCCCTTGCAATTGAAAATCTGCGTATAACTTGACTCCCCCAAAACTTAACTGCTCATAGCCTACTGTTGACTGGAAGTCTTATCGATAACAGAAATAGTCGATTAACACCATATTTTACGTGTTATGTAAAATATACGTGTATTATATATGTGTATTATATACTGTATGTGTATCATACTATATATATACTATATATAATACGTGTATTATATACTATAATCTTCAAGTAAGCCAGAGCAAAGAAATCATCACTAAGGAAATCATCGGGAAGAGAAAATACGCTCACATACCGTATTGTGTATGTTGAAAACAGTCTGTGTGTAAATGGACCCACGTAGCCCGAATCGTGTTGTTCGCAGGGGTCAGCTGTACCTAATGTTGGGCTCCCATCACCACCATCTACCTCCAGAACTCTTTTCTTGTTTGCACGTGGATGAGCTATGATCATCTGACCTACCCTCTCCATTGGGAGGGGCTTGCCCAGGTACGTAACCAGTTAGAATCATATTCAAGGGTTGGCATCCAGGCCTCACTCTGCCTGGTGCCCCCTTCCGTGTGGCGCTCTCTCCAGGCACCTCCCAGAACGCCTTGCACGAGAGGGCACCGCACAAATACTGAGTGACCACACGCCTGCCGGGGACTCCACCGAGGTGCTCCCTGGGACTAATCTAGTTCCATTTCTAATCTCTGGGAGTTTGGAAGATGAAAACCTACTCCACAGCCTAATAGCCCAATTCATCGCTCTCTTCGGCCAGATAACACTTCTGATCGTTTTGGTTTTTTTCTTTCTAGAAATTGCGCTCACCTCCCCTGAGGTCCGACCAGCTCGTTCTGGTAGTTCCCTTCTCTCTGTCCCCGCCCTCCCCCTGCCCACACCTGGGCCAGACTGGGGGAGCTGCTCAGTGATAAGAGGGCCGCTGATCCCCTTTCGCGGGCGGCCCTGCCCTCCTGGACCCGTCTCAAGGCGTCTGGGTGCTTCGGTCTCTCTCACAATGAGGGCATTTAGCCGGCCTCTCCTCTCCTGGGACCCTCAGAGGCAGCAACTGGAGGAATAGCCAGGAGGAGAAGGAGAGGAAACAAAACCCAGCAAAACTGCCCATTCCGAAGGCCGTGCGCTAAGAGAAGGAGGCCCTGCCAGCTCAGATTTCAGGGATTTTGTGTTTTTTTTTTTTTTTTTTTTTAGGAAGTGCCTCTGCCCATGGGCGGGCGGGCTGATAGGGGATGGTGCCCAAGGAAGGACAGAGTCAGAGGCCTCATTCAGACACGCCGAGGCAAGGGTCCAGCCCGAGCGGGGCAGCGTGGGGGCCAGGAGAACAAGGGCTCTGTGTTTCTGGGCACAGGGCTGGGCAGCACATGCTCCCCGGCTCCAGCCCGGCGCTGGACGCAACCAGAAATCCATGATGTGGCTGGAGAAGTCGGGGTTGGGCGGCAGCAGTGTGATCTAGCCGTGAGCAGGGTTTGCACAGCGAGCCGGCTGTGGCATGAGGGGATTCCGCCTGTCTGTGGCCGGGCCTCCCCTGGGATAAAGGTGACTCCAGGAACGAGCCGGTCCATCCCAGGGCCCTGAGGGGAGGGCTTGGGTGTTCTTCCCTCACCGCCTCCAGGAGAGGGAGACGGGGAAGAGCCCAGGGAAGGGGTTGCAGACTCACGCCCTCAGGGGCCAGGCAGGTTTGTCACAGATGTGGCGAGGTAGGGAGCCCGTGCCACCTCCGACCGCTCTAGTCACCACCACTGATCGCTGATCGGGGAGCTAGCTTCAGATGCGAGCTCTTCCCCCTGCTAGCTGAGTGACCTCACCCAAGCGGTGTAACCTTGTGCCTCAGTTTCCCCCCTCTGGACACCTGGGTTAGTGCCAGCACTTCCCTGATAGGGCTGTTGTGAGGGTTAAACCGTTAACCCACAAAAGCTCTTAGCGCGGTGCTGGTTGATTTTCTCTTTTAAGAGAAGCAGGAGCTCTGGGTCTGTATTCAAGAGCTGCAGGTCCGTTAAGGTGGACAATGAATTCAAATAGAAAAATAGGTAAATACGGGTCGTCTCCTGGCTGTCTGTAGCCTACAGCCTGTGGGCCACCCCAGGCCGACTTCTGGCGGAGAGTTTTGGGCAGACCCAGGCTCCAGCGCCGGCTCTCCCATGGCCTGGTTCTGGAGCTCGGACGAGCGACTCAACTTGCCTGCGTCACGTTTGCGTTGTCTGGGGTATCAGTCGGGAGGCTGGCGGGAAGGGATCCCTCACGTTGGGCAGAGGATGAGAGTTTCATGTGGGGCGATGTGGGGAAATCACAAGGGATGGGACAGCACCCCAGGGTGAGTAACAGAGGAAGCTGTTCCCCGTGCCGGTTCGGAACGGAGGTAGGAAATAGCTGTGTAGAAAGGACCACCTCCAGGAGCTGGGGTTCAGCCAGCCTCATCCAGTAGAGGGGCCCAGCCAACCCTGGGGGTCCCGCAGAGAGAGCGGCGCTGGGGAAAGGCGTGCCCTGACCGCTCACTACCCACCTTCTCACCTCCTGCTGTGCTACTGGTGGAAGCCAGAGACCCAGAGAGCCTGTTGATGGGGTCCGTGTGGACCACTGCCCAGGCAGAGAGCGTGGCGGAGAAGAGGGGAGACAGGCGATGTCCCCACCAGCCTCAGTTCTGGAAGGCTTTCCTTAGTCTCGGTGAAGCGTGAGGCCGCACACCTACCCAGTGGGAGCCAGAGGGTGAAGGTATTGTCGTCATTAATGAGGGAGGGAAGGCAGATGTGCTGCAAGGGAGGGCTCAGCCCCCCACCCCGGGTGTTGGAAGCTGTTGGAAACTTCCTGTTGCGGCTGTAACAGATCAACACCAACTTGATGGGTGGCAACAGCATACATTTATTCTCTTACAGTTCTGAAGGGCGGAAGCCAAAATGGGTCTCACGGGGTTAAAATCAAGGTGTTGGGAGGGCAAGTTCCTTTGGGCGACTCCAGGGGGAGGTCCAGAGGTCCTGGCCTTTTCCGGCTTCTAGAAGCTGCCCGCATTCCTTAGCTCATACCCCCTTCCATCTTGATCAGTCGTGCCACTCTGGTCTCCACTTCTGTTGTCGTTATCTCCTTCTCTGACTCTGCCTTATTTGCTTCTTCTTTATAAGGACCTTTCTGATGATATTGGGCCCATTGGATAATTTAGGATAATCTCCCTGACCTCAGGACCTTAGTTCAATCCATGTGCAAAGTCCCTTTAACATGTGAGGTGACAGAGTCACAGGTCCTGGGGATTAGGACCTGGACATCTTTGGAACCACTATTCTGCCAGTTCTGTCCACTACTAAAGCATTCTAGAATCTTCTCAGAGGGAAAAACGTATTCCTACCACCATGCCCAGAAATCTAAAATCCCCTCTATTAATGTCTCTTTTTTGGATTAATCATGTTCCCAGACTCCAGCACTAATTGATTTGGCCTCAAGAATTTTCCCAGATCTGGGGCACCTGGGTGGCTTAGTCGGTTAAGCGTCCGACTTCGGCTCAGGTCACGATCTCACAGTTCGTGAGTTTGAGCCCCGTGTCAGGCTCTGTGCTGACAGGGCCTAGAGCCTGCTTCAGATTCTGTGTCTCCCTCTCTCTGCCCCTCCCCGGCTTCCACACTCTCTCCCTCCCTATCTCTCAAAAATTAATAAATAAACATTAAAAAAAAAATTTCCCCAGATCTGCATATGTGCCATTAAATGGCTCTCACATCATCTCACTGTTTTACTCAGCGTCATTGTAAGCGACAATACATGTAAAACCAAGGCTTGATGTTCATTTGTGATTTTTCTCGCGTAATTTTTCTCACTGTTCCCATCAAAACAATTACATAACTAGTGACATTTTAAGAAAAGCTGATACATGCACCACCTAAAAGTGCTTTGCAGAATACTACGAGTACGTGTGCGTATATGTATAAGACAGAGGCTGGGAGAGACAGATTTGTTACAAGAAATTGGCTCACACAGTTATGAGGTGGAGAAGTCCCCTAATCTGTGGTCGGCAAGCTGGAGACCTAGGGGAGCCGATGGTGTGGGTTCCGGTGTAAGTCTGAGTCTGAAGACAGAAGGAAATGGGGTGGGGGTGGGGGGACTGGTGGGGAGGGGAGAGCAAATGCGCCCGTATTCTGCCTTTTTATTCTACTGATGCGTCCAAAGGATCGGCTGAGGCCCACCCACCCTGGGGAGGGCAGTCTGCTTTCCTCCCTCTACTGATTCAAATGTTTATCTTATCCAGAAACACCCCCCACAGACACCCCCAGAGTAATGTTTGACCAAATGTCTGGGCATCCTACGGCCTGGTCAAGTTGGCACATAACATTAGCCATGACGGTGGCGTTGTGGGATGAACTCAGAGGAAGGAGTGAAGGGACTGGGGTTCTGGGTCTGCTCTGTAACGTTGGGCAGGTCTCCTTCTGTCCGGGGGCATCAGTTTCCTAGTCTGTGTGATGGGGACCGTTCCTTGGGTTCTCAGACATGGGGAGCTTTTGCTTTTAGCCCCTTGGTGCATCAGTAACGAGACTGGAAAGCTTTGACGTGGATGGTTAGCCTATGCAATGCTGTCAGGGGCACTGTGGGGGGGTCCACCCCACCCCAGGACCAGCTTTACGTGTTCTCCCTGGGCCTCACCTCGCACCACGTGCACGTATCCATCGTGGCTTTTAGTAGGGGAGACCAAGCTTTATCCAGCCTTGTAGCCATCACGCCCGACCCGGAATAAGGATTCAACACATTATCTAGTTGTTGAAGGACCAGCTGACTGAGAGAAGAAAAGGCGTGACAGTCCCCAGAGGTCAGAGCTTGCTGAGAAGCCCCTCCTGGGACTAGAACCTCCCCTTCCCTGAAAACTCAGTGGTGAGCATGGGGGTTCTGTGAATCAGATAGACCTGGGTTCAAATCCCAGAGCCACCACCTAGGAGCTGCCTGACCTTGGGTGGATTACGCCACCTGTCTGAGCCTCAGTGTTCGGGTGGACAAAGGGGATACTAACAAAAGTGAGTTCCTGGGGCGCCTGGGTGGCTCAGTGGGTTAAGCGTGCAGCTCTTGCTTTTCGGCTCAGGGCGTGATCTCGCGGTTCGTGAATTCGAGCCCCGTGTTGGGCTCTGCGCTGACAGCTCAGAGCCTACTTAGGATTCTCTCTCTCTCTCTCTCTCTCTCTCTCTCTCTCTCTCTCTTTCTCTGCTCCTCCCCACCCCCCCAGAATAAATAAATAAACGGGAACTGCTGTTATCATTACCTTGCCATCCACGTTGTCTGGGGAAGATGTAGATGATCAGATAAGAGCCTGTGCCTCTCCAGGGCCATGCAGGGCCCGTGGGGAACTTTTGGAGACCCTACGTATAGGAGGCGTGTGTGTGTGTGTGTGTGTGTGTGTGTGTGTGTGGCGGGGGGGAGGGTCTCTGAAACGCACATTGACTCCCCTACCGTTCTGCACCAGCAAGCTCTCTGGGGCGGTTCAGATAGTGCTCAGATGTAATATTCCGAAACTATTTTTAAGATGGTTCTTAAATGCCTGCCAAAACTAAAAACCCCACGTGCACGAAAACTATCATTGCTAATTGGCTTTGCGTGACGCGAATAGATTGATGAAGGCAGTGGGTTCGGTTCCTCACCAAGAGGGGGAGAAAGAGCGTGTGCTGGCTACACCCCTTGCTCTGCTGCTTACGACCAGGTGACCTCAGAACGGCCCCCTAGGGTCTCTGAACTGTTGCCTCCTCTATGCCGTGGGTCACTCCCAGGGTAACCAGCCGGGCCAGCTCAGTGCCCAGTTGGCCCAACCAGCAGGAGCCGTTAGAAGGTATTTAAGACCATTCTGGCGAAGTGGCTGACGCGGTAAGCAGTTCCGAAGTGCCGGCTGTGGGATTTGATCCCAGGTCTGTCTGATTCACAGAGCCCGTGTGTTCACCGCTGAATTTTCGGGGCGCTTCAGGTTCCAGGAGTGGCTTTTCGGTAGGCGTTGCCCTCTTGGGACCGTCACGGCCGTTTCTTCTATCCGTCAGTTGGTCTTTCGACAGCCAGCTACCCACGGGTTGGTTTCCTTGTGGACCGGACCCAGTAGCAGAGGGGTCTGCGGATGAATTTTGGTTGGATTTGAGCAGTGCCTTTCCAAGAATGGGTTGAACCATTTCAGGAACCAGCACACTTAGGAATCCGGTTTGACAGACTGCTACATTCCGTAGAGGACAGGTGTGGGCGGTGGGTATCGAGGAATCTATCTAAGCCAACAAATTCGGGTTTGCCAGACATTCTAACTTTCTGAAATCTCTGTAAGTAACCTTAAATCCGATGCGGAGTCTCCACTGGGTTGCAAGAAGCCTCCTCGTTGCTGGGGCTCCCTCACCCTGGATGGGTAGACATCCCCAGGGACTGACCCTGGGACATCCCCAGGGACATCCACCTGCACCATCAAACGATGCCCTCAGCCTGCGTGTTTCCTCCAGGTCTGGAAACTCTGCTCATTCTGGGCCAAGCTGGGAGTGGGAGGGAGCCAACCTGTGTCCAGACTGGCTCTGGGGTTTTCCGACTCGCCTCCAGCATTGCCAAGACCTTGCAGATGGGTGCTTGTTGGGGTTGGAGGAACCCCCCAGATGTTTCACTGTTGCTTGCCGGGCTTGTTAGTTTGTGTCGTTCATAGGCTTTATTTGGGAGTGGGCATTTCTAGGCTTCTAGAGAAATTGAACAGGAAGTGCCGAGTTCAGGAAGTAGTCTTTCAACTCGGCCCCACCCCCACCCTGCCTTCCTCTGTGATTCATGCCTTCTGTTAGCTCCTTTGTTACAGCTGATGTGCCCAAGACGTCGTCATTACCTAGAATCCTAGAGTTGGGAGTTGACTCTGTGTTACACGTTCTGTGGGCTTTGGCCAGCGTGTAATGACCTACACCCACCATCAGAGTATCAGAGGGAATGGCTTCATGCCCTGAAACTCCTGGGTCCCCTCCCTCCCCCCACCCCCAGCAACCACTGATCTTTTAAATCTTTCCATAGGTTTGCCTTTTCTGTGTTTTTGAAATTAGTTTAGCTTCCAAAATTAAAAAAAAAAAAAAAAAAAAAAAACAACAAGTGGAATATTTTATGTAAAAACCCAGATGTCCGGTATCTCTTGAAGAAGTGTGATGTCCCCGCTAACCTCAGTCAGGCCAGAGCTGAGTACAAGGCACCGCCCTCCTTTCCTTTCCCCCAGGCCTTGTGCGTGCGGGGCCCCTTCTCTGTTCGTTGGCCCCTCTAGGCATTTGAGTTTGCAGCCCTGCTCTGGCCTCCCACGGAGCCAGAACAGCCTCTGGTTTGTGGTCTGCTTCTGTTTCCTGCCCTGCAAATACATTCCCGAGGCCAGGTCTCACAACGAGCCCGGCCGCCTGCTTGAAATGGGGAAGACCGAAACCTGGGAGAGCAAACGCAAATTCATTCCCCCACCCTGGAAATCGTCTTGTAAGCTGTGGGAGGCTCCCCCGAAGCCATGCAAACAGCCAGCTGCAGGGCCATCTGAGGCTAGGACGAAGTCCGCCAACATCCTCCACTCAGCAGATTTTTGTTTTTTTTCCTGTGTTCTCTATACAACCTGAAGCTACCGGCTGTCTGAGGCCACGGACCCTGGCGTGGGCTGGGCACAAAGTCCTTCAGTGGCTGCTGCCGCTTCGGGTCAATTATTTATGCGAATGCTGCAGTTCACCCTACTGACCTCCTTCCTGGAGTGTGGCGGGGAACCGGACACCCAGAGATTACATTGCCCCTGGAGTGGAGGTGGCGGGTGCACGGGGAGACTCTGGGAGGTTCAAGGCCAGAGCGTCGCTGAGACACAGCCAGGACCGAAGGCGGTGCTTTAACTTGGCTGCAAGGTTTTACTTCGGAGGAAATCCTGCATCTCTAAGCAGTGAAACACAGCTGGCATGATGCGAGCATGCTCTCTTCTTCCCGCCCCACAAGCCCCTCTGCGGTCCTTATGCTCAGGGCCCCCGGGACGGGCTGAGGAGTGGTCAAAAGAACACTTGATGTAGAGCCCAGTGTCTGTCCCCTTTGTGCTGTGTGATCTTAGGCAAGTTGCTTTGTCTGTCTGAGTCTCCATTTCCATCTCTGGATGGAAAAGAGGAAGGTGGCAGTAAGGTCCTACAGGAGCACGAGTGGGGTTCTCGTATCCCAGGGGGGTCCTCTCTGTGTCTCCCCCCAGCCCTGCATCCGTCCTCAGAGCACCGACATTCTGCCCCTGTCCAGGTCGTCCTACTCAAATCCTCTGTCTCCCTCGCTCTCCATATTGACTCAGTCTACAAGTACTTACCGAGCACCTGCAATGTGCCCACCACTGTCCTAGGTACCAGGGACACCGTGGTGAACAAGATGGACCCTGTCCCTGCCCTGGGGGAACCAGTATCCCACTTGGGACCTTCCCTGTGTCTTTATACTCAACCTCCAGCTACCCTGATCCAGGCCACCACCTCACTCTCTTTCCTGGATTCCTGGAACACCCTCCATACTGCAGCCAGAGTTCTTCCTGAATCACAGATCTGATGAATCCAGGGCCCCTTGCTGCCCCTAGCGTAAAATGGAAACTCACCACGCACCAGCCGCCTTAGCCTCCTTTCTGTCCGAGACTGATGGAGCCCCTTTTGCGCCTGAATGTTTGCCCCAGCTGTTCCCTCTCCCTGGTTTCCTGTTCTTCATGTGACGTCATCTTCTTTTCAGGTGTCACTCTTGCCACCTCATTGTCCAGCCAGCCCTCCTTAGCCCTGTCTGTGTCCCCAGCACAGCCCTGATGAGAATAATAGCCAAGAGACACACCGTGCTTTCTGTATATTTTGACTCTGTGCCCATTTTACAGATGAAGGAACCAAGGCACAGAGAGGAGAGTGGCTCTGCTGGGGCTCCGCAGTATTATAGTTGCCTCTGGCCACTCCCATCATGAGTCCCCTGGAGCAGGGACCGTGTCTTGCTTGTCTCTGCATCTGCAGCACACAGGACCTGGCTCATAGTAGGTGCTCGACAAACTCTCACTACATGATGAATGACTGTCTTATGAAATCAGTGAGCTCATCGTGGTCCAAGCCCTACTTGAATTGCTCCGGACTGTCTGATCGTAAGAGGTTCTTATTATTCCAGTTGGACGATGAGTTGGTTCAGCCAAGGGAGGAATCCAGTCTCCCTGCCCCAGGGGGGTCCTGGCGGCCGCCGAGGCCTCTCTCACCAGGAAATGTGGGTGTGGGAGGAAGGTCCTTGCCATCATTTGTTTTTGTCAGTGTTGACTATTTTCCAGTAGAGACCGCCTGCGGTGGGGAGTGGAGTCCAAGGGTTCGATATCGCTGTGGGGATTTCTGCCTGCAAGGACTCCAGAGGTCACCCCGGCACTGAGGCACAGGATTTGCTCGGCCGAGGCCCTGCCGGAGCCTTCCTGGAGAGATTAGACGCCGATGTGGGGACACGGGGGCCGCAGCTCATTACGGCCTTCTAGTCGATTTAGGAGCATGCTGGACCAGACGTGAGGGCTGCCGGGTCTTTGGAGGCTGCCGTGAGGTTCTTTTCGAGACCCCAGGTGAAGATCAATGTGGGTCCTGCAGGAGGGTGGCAGGTAGGACAGGCAGCAGAGGGAGGGCTGCTGTAAGGACTCATCTCAGAGCCCGAGGCCTGGGGTGCGCACGGCTTGCTTTAAATCTTCTCCCGGTTATGGTGTAGCTAGATGTGATATGATATATACTAGAGTATTCTATGCTACGCTGTATTATCTGTGCTGTGCTGTCTGTGCTCTCCTGTCTGTGCTGCATTATTTATACTCTCTATACTAACGGTGCATATTAAGCCATCCATACTATGCTGTCTATCGCATACTATACTATCTATATTATACTTTATTACCTACACTGTACCATGTAATAAACGCAGGAGTCCACAGAAACAGAGCGGCAGGATGATCGGGCACACAAACTTGGGAGGTAGATGCCTGGGTTCAGATCCCAGCTCTGCCCCCGATGAGCTAGGATCTGAACCCAGGCATCTACCTCCCAAGTTTGCGGCCCTCAGCCTTGCTCTCCGAGCCTCAGTTTCCCCATCTGTAAGGTAGAATTACTAGCTCTAACCACCTCGTAGAGCTGTCGCAGGAAAACGTCATCGGGCACTTAGGGGCCATTAGGGGTTGAATGGTGTCCCCCGCCTAGAATTGGTAGGTTGAAATCTTAACCCTCCGGTACCTCAGAGCGTGACCTTAACTGGAAATGGGGTCATTGTAGTTAAAGTTCATTAAATGAGGATGAGGTCCTATTGGAGTGGGCGGGGGGTGGGGGGCGGTCCTCATCCGATATGACTGGTGTGCATATAAAAAGGGGAAATTTTGACACGGGCACACACAGGCAGAACGCCATGGGGACGAGAAGGCAGAGATCAGGGCGGGGCTTCTGAGATACTCCAGGGGCCACCGGCGATTGCCAGCAACCCGCCAGAAGCCGGACAAGAGGCGTGGAACAGGTTTGCCCTCACAACCTCGGAAGGGGCCAACTCAGATCTTGGGCTTGCAGCTTCCGGAACAGGGAGAGAATAAATTCATGTTGTGGAAGCCACCGGCCTGTGGCACTTTGTCAGCAACCCTAGAAACGAACGCAGGGGCTCAGCACGGAGCCTGGCGCAGAGAGCCCGCTGCGCGGTGCCCGTCGTGATTGCTGTCCCTGGTATGTCCGGCCATTGCTGTGTTGCTCGTGCTGGGTCAGGAGCTGGCCAGAGCTAGAAGCCGTCCCCTTACTGGTGAGGCCGTGTCACTTGGGTAAATCACTTTCCCTCTCTGGGCCTCTCGGTTCCCTAATTTGTAACGTGGACACTCTGTGTGATGAGAATAATGGGACCCCTTGTGTGTAGAGATCACTTCCCCTTCCACTGTGCCCTCTCTTCCCTGACTTGCCGTCGTCCCCATTTGACAGATGAGGACGCTGAGGCTCACAGACGGAAGAAGTTACCCGCCCAAGGTCATGCTGAGGCTGAGTGGCAGACATGGGGTCAAACGCAAGACTGTCCACGCTAAGGCCATTGGCCACAGAGCTCTGGGTGGAAAAAGAGAGGGTGGTCTCAGATTCCCTCCGGGTGTGAAGATGGGATTGGCCATATTGCTGTCATTTCCTCCTTTGGGCTTATCCAGTGTTTTTACCTTGTAGCTCCCGTCACTCCCCAGGCTCTTGGGAGTCCTGCCCATTCACTGGGGAAGATAAGGTGGGGGAGGGGGGGGTCACAGATCCTGCTTCAGATTCACAAGTGGAATAATTGTCTGCATGCACTTTGGCAAAGGGATTTGGGGTTGGGGAGAGGAGGTACGTTAGTGCCTCTAACCTGCTTCCCACACAGATAAAAACGACGTCTTTGGTCCCCAGGGCTCACCAAGCCGTCATTCCAACTCCACATGTATGAGCCACGTTCTGCTTTTCGGGGAAAGAAAAGAAAAAAAAAAGCTGTTTTGTTCTGCATCTGGGCATGTGCTTTCCTCAAAGTGCCAAGGAAATCCCACCTCTGATAAACAATAGGCAGCCTCCAGAAAAGCTAAGATGCCTATGTATTCCCTGTTAGGGGAGGGTCTCGGCTCTTGCCCTCCCCCAGCATTCTGAAGAAGACGTTCCCTCCATTTTCTGGAAGGCCTGGGGGCTTGGTCCTTCCCTTTCTCATTTCCAGATCAGCTCTGCCCAGTCCTGGGGGCTTACAGGAACATTTCTGAAGGATTTTAGGGTCAGACAGACTGAGTAGAAGCACCCAGGACTTAGTAGGTGCCTTTTCCCCCCTATCAATATCACTCATTCACTGCACAGTAGAAACCATCAACAAAACAAAAAGGCAGCCTACTGAATGGGAGAATATAATTGCCAATGGCATATCTAGTAAGGGGTTAATACCCACGATATATAAAGAACATACACAACTCAACACCAAAAACAACAACAACAACAACAACAACAACAACAACAACAAAAACCGATAAAAAAAATGAGCAGAGGCCCTGAATGGACATTCTACCAAAGAAGTCACCCAGGTGGCCACCAGACACATGAAAAGATGCTCAACACCACTCATCATCAGGGAAGTGCAAATCAAAACCGTAATGCGGTCACCTCACGCCAGTCAGAATGGCGAGTATCAAGAAAACAAGACCTAACAAGCGTTGGTGAGGATGTAGGGAAAAAGAAACCTTTGTGCACTGTCGGTGGGAACGTAAACTGGGGCAGCCATGGCGGGAAACAGTCTGGAGGTTCCTTAAAAAAAATTAAAGCCGGAGATACCATATCATCCAGTAATGCCACTGCCGGGTATTTACCCAAAGAAAACAAAAACAAATCGTTCGGTAAGATATACACACCCCTCTGTTTGTATTGCAGCATATTTAAAATAGCCAAGATATGGAAGCAACTTAAGTGTGTATCAGTAGATGAATGGATAAAGAAGATCTGATACACCCACACAAGAAACACACACACACACACACACACACACACACACACACAGTGGAATACTACTCAGCTGTTAAGAAAGAATGAAATCTTGGCCATCCATGACAACACGGATGGACCTAGAAGGGCCTTAGCCTTAGAATTAGGCCAAGTGAAATAAGTCAGAGAAAGACAAGTACCATGTGATTTCACTTACATGTGGAGTTTAAAAGACCAGACGAACGATCAAACAAAAAAGCAGAAACAGACTCATAAATACAGACAACAGACTGGTGGTTTGCCGGAGGCGAGGCGGGTGGGGGCGGGGAGAGCGAGTGAAGTAGGTAAAGGGAACTAAGAGGTACAAGCTTGCAGTTATGAACTAAAAGAAGTCACAGGATGGAAAGTACAGCGCAGGGGATACAGTCACCAATCCTGTAAGACCGTTAGATGATGGCAGGTGGTGACCGACCACTCACCGCGGGAAGTATTGAGAGAGAAGAAATCATTCGTTGAACGTCACCGAAGGTACAGGCTCTTCACCAAAAGCATTTCCAGGGAGCCAGGATCCATGCCAGCTGCCTCGCACATCACCTGTCCTCCAGCACCCCAGAGGGAGGGTAGTGATACCCCCACTGGATAGGCAGGGAAATGACTTCAAGAGAGACTGAGCGACGCCCCCAAGGACGCAAAGCTAATAGTGGTAGGATGGGTATCTGAACCCAGATGGGTCTGACCTGATTCCAAAATCTGTGCTCTTTTTAAAAGTCTAGGCTGGGGCACCTGGGTGGCTCAGTTAAGCATCCGACTTTGGCTCAGGTCCTGATCTCATAGTCCGTGAGTTTGAGCCCCACGTCGGGCTCTGTGCTGACGGCTTGGAGCCTGGATCCTGCTTTGGATTCTATGTCTCCCTCTGTCTCTGCCCCTCCCCTGCTCAGGTGCTGTCTCTCTGTCTCTCTCTCTCTCTCAAAAGTAAATAAACATTAAAAAAATTAAAAGTAAATAAAAAGTCTAGGCTGTTGTAAGTGACGTCAGCTGAGTAAGCCCCCTACCCCACCAACACTGTCCGTGTTCTAGTCCCTTGAGCTCATGAACGTGGTCAGGGGGACTTTGCAGATATAATTAGGGTAAGGATCTCAAATCAAAATGGGGATGTTGTCCTGGAAGGGCCCAGAGTTGTCTCAAGAGTCCTTATAGAAAGGAGGCAGGAGGGTCAGAGTCAGGGGAGATGTGAAGATGGTTACAAGAGGTCAGACAGATACCAGGAGGGGGCCACAAGCCAGGGAATGTAGGTGGCCCCCAGGGAGCTTCAAGGAAGTAGATTCTCCGAGAGAACCTCCAGGAGCCAGCCCTGTGGAAGTCTAATAGAAGAAATCTGTGTTGTTTTAAGCTGCTGTGTCTGTTACCACAGCCACAGCGAATGAATTCACTGCGCATAGAGAAGAAATAAAAGGTGCTCAACGAAAAGATTAAAGAATGTCTTGAGAGCTCGTCAGCGTAAGAGAGGTTTCCCAGCCATATTGAATGAATGAATGATAATGACATTAATGCTGACCTGGGTGACATTCCAGTGGGGTTCCAGTCTTATCCCAGCCCTGGACCCTGGGAGGGAGTGCTTGGCATTGTCACTGTGATCTAGTAGTCTTCATGAATTTATTTTAATTTATTTTATTTATACTATTTTTTGAACTGGGCTTCGTGCCCAGTGAACAGGGCTTGCACTCATGACCCTGAGATCAAAAGTCGGACGCTTAACAGACTAGCCACCCAGGCACCCCGTCTTTTCATTTAGTTAAACCCCAGACCTTCAGGGAAGGGGGATTGAAGAATTTTTTTTTTTATGAAGGTACAACCTACATATGGTAAAATCGAATATTGGTACATTTTACAAACCTATAGAATTCATGTCACCATCGCCAAGGTCGAGATCTAGAATATCTTTCCTCACCCAGCAAGTTCCTTTGCACGCCTTCCTGATTGATACCCCTCAGGGGTAACCCGCCATTCTGATTTCTGTCACCAAGGGTTAGTTTGCCTGTCCTTGAACTTCACATAAAGAGCGTCTTTTCTTTTGTGCACGCTTCCTTAGCTCCACGTTATGTCTGTGAGATTTACCCATGCTGTTACACGTATCAGCCGTTCAAGTTCATCCGCTCTCCTGTTGAAGGACGTGTGGCTTGTTTCTCCGGCTTGAGGCCGTCATGAACAGAGCTGCTAGGAATGTTCTCGTACGAGTCCTGTGGTAGGTAGAAGCACTCGTTTCTCGTAGGTGTATGCCTGGAGTGGCGTCGCAGAATCATGGGGCAGATGGGTATTTAGTTTCAGTAGATCCCCCGGTTCTCTGGCCTGCAGCTAATCTTAGGATTAGCCTTCTCTGCCCCCACATCAGCTTTCTTTGCAGAAGTTCCATTCCCTATCGCTGTGCTGTGCTGGTAACCGGGATTATGAGACAGCGAGGTGTGAGGGTCCCTGCCTCCCAGCCCAGGAGAGCATCATCTGACCTGGTGGTTTAGAGCAGGTGGGACGTGGGTACAAATGGAGAAGGGGGCGGGGGACACTCTGCTTTTCACTCAGGACTCATTCTTTCTATGTTGGCCCCCTCCCCCATTTTGCTGAGTTGGTAAGCCGTAAGTTTGGGTTCAGCTGAGTCTGGTGATTTCTTCCAAACTTAGCACACTCCCTTTGAGATTTTTGCCACATTTACATGCTTTTCTTTGAATTGACTTACTTTTTTGCTAAAAACTACTCATTGAAGGAGTTAACTTACCTGCAAATATGAAATCAATAAGACTTTCCCTAAGTAGAGGTTAATCATGATAAACACTTACGAAAGGAAAACCAAGTTGATCAGCTCTAGCCAGATACTGTCACCAGCCAGGGGCCACGCCCCTGACGCTTTTCGCTGTCTTCATGGCAGATTGGCAAGTTTTGGGGATGCGTTAAAGAACTATTAGCACCAAAGGGAGACTTTCTTTTTTCTTTTTTTAAGTGTATTTATTTTGGGGGTGGGGCGAGCTAGAGCAGGAGGTGGGGGAGGGGGAGAGAGAGAGAAAGAGAAAGAGAGAAACCCAAGCGGGCCCTGTGCTGTCAGCGAGGAGCTCGATACAGGGTTCTGTCCCAACTGTGAGATCATGACCTGAGCTGAAATCAAGAATTGGACGCTTAACTGACTGAGCCATCCGGGCGTCCCAAAGACTTTCCCAAGATGTCATCAGAGACACTGAAAGAAAATTAAAAAGGAATAACTTTCTCACTTTGCGATTGAATATCAGTTAATGTTGGAATCTTCTGTCATGCCAAGGTCAGGTCCACGCCTTGCAAAACACTGGAGTCCTAAAAAGTCACCTTTGTTTGAATCCTACACTAGCTCTGTAATATTGCATCAGTGACTTCACCTCTCTGAGCCTCAACTTCCTCACTGGTACAAGGGGCTCATCATGGCACCTGCTTCAGAGGCCTCTGGCGTTCCCACTGAATGACCCTGACCTTGGTATTACCATGATGGGGACATCTCATGAATCTTGTGGCTGTTAGCGGGAACGAACACCCAGGATATTCCTGCATTGCAATTCTGTTAGGGTTCTTACTCCTAAGCAAAGTCATCTGTTAGCTTCAGCAAAGCCCTCTGCCATTCTGGGGGAGTGTTTATTGCCCTTGGGATCCTGCCAAGGTTAAGTGGAGAATATGGTCCTGGTGAAATTCACACTTTGTCATTTGTTCACAGGCCCAGACGTTAAATCTCATCCACTGGAGGGTAACAGGAGCTCCCCATGCACCTGCTGTCAGGGAGACTGTGATGTGGGGAGGGGGTGTCCCTGTCAGACCCCTCTGGGTTCCAAGCCTAGTGCCACGGTCTACTCACCCTGTGCCTTGGGTATGCCACATCTCTCTGGGTCTCAGTTTGCTTGTCTGTAAATGGGAATGTTCACCCCTGCCTCCTCAAGACATAAGAACGACCGGATTAGATAATGCACAAAATGCAAGAGCCAGACGTTCAATAGACAAAAATGCTTATAATTATTCTTTGTTGAGGAAGCCATGGGCTGCATTTAAAATCTCTGCAGAGCCCATTCTGCCTCTTGGATTCCTGATCATCCCAAATCTTTGTTTCAGAAAGCTCTCGGGGCGCCTGAGTGGCTCGGTCGGTTAAGCGTCCGACTCTTGGTTTCGGCTCAGGTCACGATCTCATGGTTGGTGAGTTCAAGGCCCGCATCGGGCTCTGTGCTGACAGTGTGCAGCCTGCTTGGGATGATCTCCCTCTCCCTCCCTCTCTGCCCCTCGCTGCTCATGTTCTCTCTCTGTCTCTCTCAAAATAAATAAATAAACTTAAAAAAAAACAAACCAAAAAAAAGAAAACTCTTCCCTCCCAACTGTAATTCTGTCTTAGATTTCTGTTTCCCACAGCCTAGACCACAGATTTTCACAAATCCTGTGTGGAAATCTTGCAACAGCTACAGCCATAGGTAAAACTTCCTTATGTAGAAAGTGGCAAAAACACAACTCGAATGGACTTTCTAACAAGAGAGTAATTTATTTTGGCTCACAGATACTAAAATCCACAAGTATGTTTCCTGCTTCAGGTGTGGCTTGATCCAGGCTCAGAGACCATCAGATCTTGGCTTGTCTGCATCTCTACCTTTCCCTAGTCCTTGGCTCTCCGATAGTGGCAAGGTACTCCCAGGAACCCGAGATCACTTCTCCTGGATGCCCTCATCCCCTGGAGACCAGGACCTCTGCCAGCCAGTCTTGTTGGTTCTAATTAGATTACCTGCCCATCCCCAAACCAGCCAGCAGTGAGAAAGGGAGATGGGCTGTGTCGATTGGCTTGGGCCAATCAGGACCCATTTTTGGAGCTGGATCTGGGGTTAGCCCTACTCAAACCACACTGGGGGGAGGAGGTGTGGATTCTGTAGGGAACTGATGCTGGGAGAAGGGAGCGAGGGGTAAAAGGATGCTGGGATTGCAGTCAAAGTGTCCTGACGCCTTTCTGAGACAAAGAAGTGACGGATTTTCCATCAGAGACCTAGCAGCGCAGTAGGATTGAAGGAGCACCCCCCTCTCTCTCCCTCCCTCCCCGCCCCTCTCTCCCCCTTGTTCCCAGTGCCGTGTGGCCTGAAAATAACAAGGTTGGAGTCAGAGTGATGAATGGGGCAAGATTGACTCGGCACTAATTTTGCCTGGGAGCTGTAGCTATTTTGGGCCCTTGCTGAGCCCTGGTTTAGCTTAGCTGGTTAGAGAGCAGGGCTCATGAGGTCAAGGGTATAAAAAGGGAGCCGGAAACATGGGACTGGAGGCCGAAGTCTTGGGGCCTGCTCCTCCTGTTCTGCCACTTTCGACCTGGAGCCTTCATGTTACTTACCCTCCCTGGGCCGGTATCTTCACGTTCTTTCCTTCTGTCCCCGCCTCCTTCGCTAGTCACTGCTACACGTCTCGGGTCACAGCCTGATTTCTCATCCCAGGACTGGGTTGAATGTCCCTCCGTGTGCTTCTGTAGCTTTAGGCTTCCAGGTATGAGTCCCGTTTCTCCCAACTTCTCAACGAATGAGTTGGGGCGAGTCTGTCACCCTCGCGGTGCCTCAGTTGTCTCATCTGTCAAATGGGGATAACGGGAGTAGTGCCTGTCTCAGTTCATTACACTGTGTAACTTAAGTAAGCACTTAACACAGGAACTGGGCTCAGTAAATGCTAGTTTAAAATCGAGATGGTTCTGACATTCAGTGGAATATTGAGCTAATGAAATCAAGCGTCTAGTCCCCTGTCACGTAAGACCCATGGAACTGGGGCTTCATAGCGTTCTCTCCTCTCTGTCATTACTCACGTATTTCCTAGCATGTAGTACGTGCTCAATAAAACTTGTGGCCTAAATGGCCCACGTCTGATGTTCTAGGGAACTCCCCTAGCTCTGCTGAGAGCCCCAAATTGTGCAGCTGGGTTTGTCCACGGGTCCTCACCAGCAATGCTGACCTTGAAAGGCCGGTGCGAAACTGGGAGTGGGAGGCTTGTGCATAATAATTTGAGCATTGCTAAAATCCTTTCCCGTCTCTTCAATTCCACGATTTGCTCCTTCCAGCCCCTCCCCACCCAGAGCCTTGAAGTTCAGGAAGGCGGGTAAGTAACTCGCATGAGGGCTCCAGGTCCTTGAAGTTCAGGAAGGCCTTGCTGACGCGCAAATATCTGCATGTGAATCCATGATGACCATGGTGTCACTGGCTTTAAAGAGCTCATTAGAAGAACAGCGTGTTGTGGGGGGTAGGCCACTGGCCTGGTAAATTCTGCAGGGTCAGGGATAGAGGGAGGAAGGAGACACCGAGCGGGCACCTCCCTGGCTGAGAGCAAAGTCAGCCGGAGAGGGCGTCTTTGGTTCTGCCCAGAGCTTGACCTGCAGCGACTTTATATACACTTGGTTGGCAACACTGGTTAACAATAAATAACTAGAACCCCCCAAACAAGGCCCCCTCTACTGAGCAGACCATTAAGGACCCGAGGGAGGTTATTTCACGTGGCAGCTTCCCCCAGGGGTGGCCGAGAAGCCCAAAGATGGAGGCTGGGCTCCTCGAGCCTTCTTGTACTGGGAAGGGAAAAATAAATGACACGGGACCCGTGGCGGCTGGCTTATTTGTCTCTCCCCCGAGGCGTGCTCAATGCTGTGTGCTGGCAGTGTTCTTTGGCCAAACCAGATGTCCTGGGTGTAGGGCGTGTGTGTGTGTGTGTCCCAGACCGGAACCATCGTTCAGCCTGACCTTTGTTTTTGTGTGCTATTGATTGGGTTTAAGTCACTTTATTACTTTCTCCAGGTGAGCCCTGCCACTCTGTGCCCCGTGTTGCTTTGTGGTCACAGCACCTGTGGGGAGGCAGAAGGCGAGGATGAGGCTGACGGGAATAACGTCAGTGGTGATGGTGACCGTGATGAATGAAACAATGGCAGTGACGATGATGATGGGGATGATGGGGATGGGGATGATGGGGATGATGGAAATGGGGATGGGGTGATGGGGATGATGGAAATGGGGATGGGGTGATGGGGATGATGGAAATGGGGATGGGGATGATGGGGATGATGGAAATGGGGATGGGGATGATGGGGATGATGGAAATGGGGATGGGGTGATGGGGATGATGGAAATGGGGATGGGGATGATGGGGATGATGGAAATGGGGATGGGGATGATGGGGATGATGGAAATGGGGATGGGGATGATGGGGATGATGGAAATGGGGATGGGGATGATGGGGATGATGGAAATGGGGATGGGGTGATGGGGATGATGGAAATGGGGATGGGGTGATGGGGATGATGGAAATGGGGATGGGGATGATGGAAATGGGGATGGGGTGATGGGGATGATGGAAATGGGGATGGGGATGATGGGGATGATGGAAATGGGGATGGGGATGATGGGGATGATGGAAATGGGGATGGGGATGATGGGGATGATGGAAATGGGGATGGGGTGATGGTGACGGGAGCAAAATCCACTGAGCACGCTAGATACACAGCACTCTTCTGAATGATTTCATTTAATTTACTACTTTAATCCCCACCACTTCCCTGTGAACGAGGGTCTGTTGTCACAGAACCCATCATCTGCTGGCCGTGCAATGCTGGGCAAGTGATCTCATCTCCCAGAGTCTTGGTTTCCCCGTCTGTAAAATGGGATAAAAATAGCACATCTCTGGCACACGCTCAGCGTTTGACGTAAATGTTCGAGAGACGAAGGCGATCCTCACGGCTGTTGATCGGGCCCTCCCGTCAAGCCTGTGAAGGAGGAGGTTTATGAGGACCCCAGTCTTCCGGGACAGGGCGGGGGCAAGCTCCGCCGGGTAGGAGCAGCTGAGCTGGGTTCAAAGCTGGGCACGGGCCGCCGTGCCAGTCGCGCTGGCCGCCAGAAGCTCCTTCGGTCGGATCCCTGGGGTCCCCGGGCTGAGACCACGTGAGCCCAGATTGGCCCCAGAGCGGGCTGGGCTCAGTCAGCTCCCCGGCGGGCCCTCAGCTGAGCGGCCCGGGACCGACCACAGGGTTGGGGTGGGGAACGCAGGAGAGCTGGAGGTTGTGGGCACATGGGGTGAGTCACCTGGTACCTGGAGAGCTGGAATGCCAGAGACACAGTTCGCCGGGTCCCTCGCCTCCCACCTGAGGAGGCCAGTGGAGCGGCAGCCGTGACGCGTCTTAACTTGGAGTGGGATGCGTCTAGAGCGTTTTTCCCGGCTCTGCAAATCCACGAACAGCCAGATCTTCCGAGCCACACCTTCCTCTGCGGGGCCGCCGGCTCCGTGCGTCTACCAAGCCATCAAGGTGTGGATGGCGTGATCTGAGATGTGCATCGGTATAAGGCACCCGCCAGAGCCTGAGGTCTTCGTGTGAAGCAAAGAATATAGAAGGTGTCGTTAATCACAACGTTTTGTTTATTTCATGTTGCAATGACAATATTTTAGATTTTTGGGTTAAAGTACATGATTAAGACTGGTTTCACCTGTTTTTTCCTTTGTCATGAGGCTGCTTGAACATCTTAGGTGATGCATACGGCTCACGTCGCTGTTCTGTGTTCTAGAGCTTACAGTGAAGTGAGATTTCACAGTTTAACAATCGAACGGCTTGTTTGAGGGTTTCAGACCTGAATTCAGATCTCCAGCTAGCCCCTAACCAGCTGTGTGCCCTTGGGCAACTCACCGCCCCTCTCTGGGCCTTCGTTTCCTCAACTGGAAAACGAAGGTACTAATACCTACCTCCTAGGGTTGTTTTGTGGGTGAATGAGAGGCGAGGTGGACGGTGGTGAAAATAATGTCTGGCGTTGAGTGAGCAGTCCGTAACTGAGAGGTGTTGTTGTCATTTAAATGAGCTGATCTGGGGCGCCTGGGTGGCTCAGTCGGTTGAGCGTCCGACTTCGGCTCAGGTCACGATCTCACGGATCGTGAGTTCGAGCCCCGCGTCAGGCTCTGGGCTGATGGCTCGGAGCCTGGAGCCTGCTTCCGATTCTGTGTCTCCCTCTCTCTCTGCCCCTTCCCCATTCATGCTCTGTCTCTCTCTGTCTCAAAAATAAATAAACATTAAAAAAAAAAATTTAAATGAGTTGATCTGCACCAACCCTGTGGAGCCCAAACCTCTCCAGCCCCGAGAATGGTCTTTGTATTATTTTCCCTTTTGTGACTGGAAAGATTTTTCTTTCTTTCTTTCTTTCTTTTTTTTTTTTTTTAGTTTACTTATTTATTTGAGAGTGACCGAGAGAGGGGAACATATGGACAGGAGGGGCAGAGAGAGAGAGAGAGAGAGAGAGAGAGAGAATCCCAAGCAGGCTCTGTGCTGTCAGTGTGGAGCCTTACACGGGGCTTGATCTCAAGAACCATGAGATCATGACCTAAGCCAAGATCAAGAGTTGGACGTTCAACCAGGCGCCCCAGGATTTTTGTTCCTTAAACAAACTCTATGATTTTAAGATTTTTTCCCACTAAATTAAAAAACAAATCCGTCAGAGACACTAATAATTCTCGAGAAATTCTGCTTGTCTTGAGGAGGGATGGTCTATAGCACTGAGTTAATCCAATTCCAGCCCCCAAACACAGAGTTGTACCACTGTTGAGGATTAGTGTGTAATTTCTAGGGTTTTAAAAATCCTAAGGTGTCCCATGGACCCCTGTGGTGCCTTCAGGCACCTTTAAGAGTTTGGGACAGTGGGAGGGGGAGGAGGACCGTGATCTGTGTTAATCTCCTCATTTTACAGATAGGGGAATGGATGACCAGAGAGGTTAGGCACCCTGCCCGACGCCACACAGCAAGTCGGTGGCAGAGGTCATCTGGCTGCGGTCTTTGCTCGTGACCACTTGCTATAGTGCATTATGGCACCTAGTCATCCCAACAGTCTTAAAATTATTCCTATTTAAAGATGAGGAAACAGGATCAGAGAAGCTAAGTCACTTGTCTAGCAGCAAGTGGCAGAAGTGATACCCCCCCCCCCAACAAATTCACATCCATCAGGAACCTCAGAATTGAGCCTTTTGTGGAAATAGGTGTCATGAGTTGAGGTGCAGTCCTACCGGAATAGGGTGGGTCCCAACCCAGTGACCGGTGCCCTTATGAGAAGAGAAAACAGAGACAGACACCCAGAGGGAACACACGTGAAGGTGGAGACAGAGACATTCGATTGATGCGTCTGTGAGCCCACGAACGCCAGAGATTGCCAGAACCCACCAGAAGTTAGGAGACAGGCACGGAACGGATGCTCCCTCAGAACCTCCGGAAGGAACCAGCCCTTCCGACAGCTTGATTGTGGACTTCTGGCCCCCAGATCTATGAGAAGATACGTTTCTGTTGTATTAAGCCCCCTAGTTTGGTAATTTCTTATTTGGAAAATATTCCAGACGCGATAGGCTTGCCGCCCCTTCACATTAAAAACCCCAGCTGGTTCCAGGGAGCTGTCAGCATGTGCCCTCCTCCTGTCCGCGGACCCTCCTGGTGGCCCGTGGCAGCTGCCCAGCCTCAGAGCCTCAGGCTGCGGGCTATGAGAAAGGCCGCTGTGGCTGTGGTTCAACTGTGCATCCCGTCTGCTGCTTGCATTGTGAGCTCTTGCAAATTACTGTTTTCAGTTGAAAAGAGGTTCCAGAGAGCTCTTCAGCTGCTCAGCAGGAGCCGTGGATGCTCTTGAATTAACGAGGAGAAGCGGAACCTTCTATGACGGATGGCCTGGACCCCCTGCCCCCTTTGTCCTGGCCCTTGGTCAGGCTTGGGAGGGATGGTGGGGCCTCTCCGTGGTTCCCAGAAGAGCGGTTTCAGCTGAGACCAGGTCAGAGTCGCCTGTGTTCGGTGTGTGTTTAGAAGGGGCCAGGGGATGCTGAATTAGGCAATGTAGTTTCCAGGGGGGTCAGCTGGCTTCTGACGCCTATTCAGAGGGGCCCGAGGGCCTCTTACCCAACGCGGCAGCCTGTCATTGGTCAGCACACACAGCGGACCTTCATTTGATGCGGTCAAATGGGCAGGAGGCCATTGAGGAGTAGCTGGCTGCTGGCTCACTGTGTGTGTGCGTGTGTGTGTGGTGGGGACTGTCTGGGATTTGAACACGCTTGCCCTGTTGGTTGATCTGATGCAAACTCCCCTCTATCTCTGGTTTCCACCTTAGCTGGGGCCATTCTCCCCTAAGCCTATTTGCACACCCATCCCACCAATATTTAGTGTGCACAGGCTGTTTTCCAGACTCCAGGAAAGGCCGTTTACAGCATTGTCTCATTTAATCATTACAGAAACCCTGGGCTGCATTATTGTCATTGTCCCCATTTTACAGATGACGAAATCAAGGCTTGGTCTCTTGCCCCAGCTCACAGAGCTGGTAAGTGGCCAAGCGACGTTCGGATGCTGGTCTATCTTACACCCAAGTCCACACTCCTGACCGTATTCATCTTGGGAGGGTCTCTGCGTTTTGACCACTGAGCTGAGTTGGAGGGATAGAAGCAGATTTGATTCAAGACCGTGGCAACAAGGGGGAGAGAGACCGTGGGATGGTGCAGCCCCACCCCGAACACGCCAGGGCGAGCGGGGACGTACAGCTGAGCCCAGGGTCGGGGGGTGGTCAGTGGATGGAAGACTAGGAAACATCGGGAACAAGGCAGGATTCTGGCTAACCTGACCCAACAGGATTCGTGCTGAAGGCGGGTCAGGTGATCAGACGTTACCTGGGGGATGGGGGCGGGGGGGTGGGGAGCCAGCATTGAAGGTGATCAGGTATGGGGGCTGGGGCTTCTGCTCAACTCACTTGACAGGATTCTTGCTAAAATTGGACAATGCAGAGATGCCCACTTGAAGACAAGTTCAGGGAAGGCTGAGTAGAGCTTCGCTAAGCAGAGAATCTTTGTCACTATTTATTCCCCGTCTTGTCCTTAAAAAAACAATGAAGGCTGCAGCTGCCTTAAGTAGAGTTGGATAATTAAGATGTTGGGCTCTGGTGTCAGACATGTCTAGGCTCAAACCCTGGCTCTACCAGCCGCTAGCTGAGTGCCTCAGTTTCCATACCTGTAAAATGGAGACCGTCACAGACCTCCGTCCTGGGGCTGGGTGCGGTGATGTGGGAACAGCCTGGCACAAGGTTCACATCCACACGCGGTGGCTGGAATCTGATCACCGGACAGCGTCCTCCAAACCAAGGCAGCTGGGGACTATCAACGTCACTCTTTCTGCCACGGTCAGCCCATCCCGCTGATGGCTTTGAGCCTCTAAAACGCGACTGTGTCGAGGGGCGCCTGGGGGGTTCAGTCAGTTAAGCGTCTGGCTTCGGCTCAGGTCGTGATCTCCCAGCTCGTGGGTTTCAGCCCCTCATGGGGCTCTGTGCTGACCTGAGAGCCTGCTTCGGATTCTGTGTCTCCCTCTCTCTCTGCCCCTCCCCCACTGGCACTCTCTCTCTCCAAAATAAACAAACATGATAAAATACCAATGCGTCGGGCACTGTGGAAAGAGTCAGGGATACAGAGGTGAGAAAGATAGAGTCAATTCTGTCTTCAGGTGGCTCTTGGAAGGTAGAGGGATACTGAGCTGGGCTTGCGTGTGTGAATCGTTGCGTGGAGACATTTGACAGTGGAGACATTTTTTAAGTTTATTTTTATTTTTGAGAGAGGGAGAGCGAGCGAGTGGGGAAAGGCCAGAGAGAGAGGGGGGACTGAGGATCCGAAGCAGGCTCCCCACCGACAGCAGAGAGCCCGACGCGGGGCTGAAACCCACGAACTGTGAGTTCATGGCGGGAGCTGAAGTTGGACGCTTGACCGACTGAGCCACCCGGGCGCCCCCAGGAGACCGTTTTGATTGTCATGACTGATGGGGGGGGGGGGTTGCTCGTAGGCAGAAGTCTGCCAGGGTGCTTGTAAATATCGTGCAGTGCATGGGGTAGCCCCCCTCAACAGCGAATCATCCCAGCCCCGGATGTCAGTAACGCCAAGGTTGAGAAACGCAGTGCATGCACCAGTGAGGGCGGTGAGCACTCCTGTCACCCCTGCGCAGAGACCCCAGGGCTCCGTGGGACCCGGAGGAAGCACGTGCGTGAACCACCCTCCTTCAGCCTGCCCTCACCGATCAGCAGCTTCCAGCCAGATAATCAGACCTCCCCACGTTTCATAGGATCCGGTCCTCTGTGGAGCAAATGCAGAAACAAAGCCCTGGGCAAATGTGTTTTTATGTAAACACAGCAGGGGGTGGCGGCGGCCTGGGGAGAAAGTACCCTATGGCTGCTCCTTCTCAGAGCAAAAATAACCCTGACTGTTCCTGCTCTTGGAGCTCGGCAGGCCAGGAGAGGAGGGTCATGTGGGGACCCAGGTGCTCATGGGAGCTGTCCCTGCCCCGCCTGAGCCACCCCCTCCCTCCAGGTGAGCACCCAGGAGCCGGGGATGAGAAGAGAGCAGGTGTTGGTTTTCTTGGAAGCATCCCTTCCTTCGTCGCTCGGCCGGCATAGCAGGAAAAAAGCAGGTTTTTGAGTATAATTTACCTACAGTAAAATTCACCCAGTGTATGGTTCTGTACGTTTCAACAAGTGCACTTGGCCGTGGAACCACCTGCAGAACCGAGATATACAGGCATCCGTCACCCCTCAAAATCCCTCTGTGCCTCGCCTGTTTCCCCCCTCCCCCCACCCCCAAGACTTTAAAAGCTAAAAAATAAGGTCGTCTGTCCTCTTCCTGACGGCAGAGGCCGCCTCTTCTTCAGGGGTGGGTCCACAGCACCTGGCACGCAATAGATACGCAATAAATGTTTGCCAAATGGAGAAATAAAACCACCCTCCCCCCCGCCACAGGGGTCTGGGGGAGACTATCGGGCTCCCGTGGATCAGAGCAGAGGTGGTTTGAGGTGATGAAGGAGAAGTTTTCCCCCGGAGATGATGCATCTGTGAACTTTCTGCAGGATGGACCTTAGAGGGATCCCCGGGTTCAGGTCAGGCCTGCGGGGCACATCTTGGCTTGGCAGGTGGCTGGCACGCAGCGAGTGCTTGTTGAGGGAATGAGTGAGTGAATTGTAGTTTGAATGGGGGTGGGGGGGCGCGGTCATCAGTAAGGAGGAGCCAGAAGACATTTTGGGCAGTTTTTGTTTTTGTGCTTTCCAAGGGAGAAACTGAAGGCACAGAGAGGGTAAACCTCTTGCCTTGGGACACACAGTCATAGAACGAACTTGACAGGTTGGAACAGGAATAGGAAAGGGAACGAGAGACAGACATGAATCTTTACCTCGTGCCTGCACCAGGCTAGGAGTTTCAGACACGAGCTCCCTCCAACCTTCACAGCCCCCCGGGAGCAGCCCTGTCATTTGCAGGGCCTCATGCAAAGTGCAAATGCTTCCCTGTTCGGTAATTGTTACGAATTCCAAGACCTCGGCAGCAGAGCATTGAACCAAGTGCGGGGTCCCCCACGGGACCCCACAGGTAGCACACCCAGGGAAAGGGCCCTGTGACCACGTCATTTACAGGCAAGAAAACCCCAGCTCAGGCTGCCCATTTCATCCAGGACACCACGCCTGTCTTCCGGTGTCCAGATTCGAACCCACGGGCTTCAGTGGTCATCAGCTTCATTTGCTGAGTGTGCTAGCCTTGCCCCTGAGCCCCCAGGGCTGAGCACCTGAGTGCCCTGACGTGCTGTCCAGCGCTCTGGGCAGGGAGGAGAGGAGCTTCCCTGCCCCCCAGGCGCCTGGCTGCTGCAGCCTTGAGCACACAGCCAGCTCCCCTGCCTCCTTCTCCCTCCCAGGATGTAAGGAGACAGACCTTCCTCCCTCCTCCCCAGGGAAGATTTATTCCTGGGGGTGCGTGGGTGGATGCGTGTTTGGGGGGGGTGTTTGTCTAAATTTAAAGACATCATGACAGCAACAGCCTATTAATGTTGAGACTGGTGAGGTCTCTCCTTTAGAAGAATCACGAATAAGTTGACAGCAGGAGCCGCCTCCGGTTCTAACTTCTGCGCCCCAGGTGCGCCTCGCCCAGCTCCTTGCCTGCCAGTCCCCTGGCAGCTGAGGGTAATAATAGGGGCCGGGGGTGAAGGCGTGCACTTGGCCTGAAGAGCGCTGGCTGCGGGAAGTGTGGAATTGTGGAATCACTGTATCACACACCTGAAACTAATGTTAACACTGTATGCTAACTAGCTGGAAGAATAATAACAATAGTGAGGCTCGTCTTCTGGTGCCAGATGCCCATGGGGGACCCTGAGAAGTGGCACAGTTGTGCATTTTATAGATTGGGAAGACGGAGGTTCAGAGAGGGGCCTGCCCTGCCGTGGTCTTGAGTTATGAACTGACAAGGAGGGTTTCAGTGACTCCAGTATGTTCCAGAACCCATGCACCCTCCGGCGAGCCTTGGCTGCCTATGTTGATTCAAACGCGAAGTTAACAATAGTTGCGATCCTGTTGAGATCCAGCGGTGTGCCTGGCCCTGGCCTAAGCATTTTACGTGCGTTACTTGGAAGAATCCTTCAAACAGTCCGTGCAGCGGGGATCCACCATTGTCATCCCAGTTTATGGATGAGGAGCCTACAGTTTAAGAGACATAAGTGGCTTCCTCCCCTTCTCAGAGCTCGTGATAAAGCCAAGATACCAAGTCAAGTCTCGGTGACCTCAAAACTCCTGCACCCTCCGTCTGTTTCTTTAAACCACAGCCAGTAGTGGAGAAAGAGAAGACAGGCAAAATGACACACACACACACACACACACACACACACACACACACACACACAATCACTCCTACACCTACTCTGCAAGAGGTAATGTCTTTATGTACATTGGTGAGTTTCCATCCAGCTGTTTTTCTCTGCCGAAGGGAACATTCTTGCCCCAGGCAAGCTGACCTTTGGTGTTCTGTAATCGCCAAGCAATTTAGAGATGCCTGGAAATGTATAATTCATGCGCACATCTTTCATCCTGGTCACTGGAAGGCAGCGAGGCATGGCTGTCTCCCGGGGAGAATTTCAACCTTGGCACGGGAGGAGGAGATGGGGTCTTTGGGGCTCAGAAGGGAATTTCAGAATCTGAGAACCTACCAACGTTGAAGCCGACCCTGGTATCCCAGCACAGGATGTCAGGTGCAGGGGGCGCGGGGGATCCTGGCAGGGAACCTTATAGTCAATCTTACGACAGAGCACTGGGGTAAAATCTTAGAATTGAGCTCCGGAACCAGAGACTACACTCTGTAAATCTGGAGTCCGAGGGGTCCAGGGGTGGTGTTCTGGTCCAGTCCTCTGTTCTTTTGGCAATCCCAGGGGATAAGAAACCAGGTTTGGTCAGGATGAGAAGCTTTGGTTTCCGGCTTTAGCTGCAACCCGAAACGTGTGTGGGCAGGTCTCGTAGTGTCTGCTCTTTCTCGTCCGTGAGTTGGGTTGAAGCGTCCCTGCCATGTGCCGTGAATGGAGATGGAGAAATAGGGGTGTGTGCATATGTGCGTGTGCCGTGAGGGCAGGTGACGGGCGTGGGGACGTACGTGTTCACGCACGTGTGCGTCTCTGGTGATGTGTGTGCTCCTATGCTGCCTCTGGATGGTATCCAGAGGGTGAACCAGGGGGCTGAAGTATTCGTCAGTTTCTGGCAGCAGTTACCCTCGTGGGAGGGGACGTCTCCCTGTTGGATGCCAGCAGTGTCCTTGGGTCACTGAAGGACATGGTGAAGATACCACCGGGGTCTGAGGACCCCTGTGGCTTCTAGAAGGGGCTCATTGCCCTCATTCCCAGCTGAGGGGGCACCAGCTTGCTGAGCAGACTCTGCAGAGAAAAGCCTTCTGGACACTCCAGCCTGCAGAGGTCAGAGGATGGTCCTGTAGTCAGAGGCACTGACATGTGGATAGTATGACTAAGGTTCTGGAGTTGGACAGGCCCGGGGTCGAGTCTTACTGTGCCACTCACCCCTCTGCTTTCTGGCCGGTTGACTGACCCCCTCCCCGACCTTGATGGCCTCATCCGTAAAGTGAGAAGAAAGCCAGCCTGCCAGATAGCCACTGGGGAGGCTCAGTGACACGGGGTCGTTGGGAGGGCCCGGCACACAGTAGGTGCACAGTAAGTAGTAATTTGTCCATTTTCCTTCTCTCCCAGGGAGGGCGTCAAGGCTCATGGCCGGGGTTCAGGAGGCCCGGGTCTGGGAAGAGTCACCACTGGTTGACTCCACCGCCCCCTTTGGGCCTCAGTTTCCCTATCTGTCAATGAGGAAAGTGGCCTGGGGATTGTGAAGGGTCTTCCCTCCAGCTCTGATGGACTGTGAGCCCCCATTTTAATTCTGCTCTGAGGACTAGGGGGTAGGTGCTCTGCGAGGGAAGAGAGCTTGGGGCTGGGGGCTCAGAGACCCCCCCCGGACACACAGACACACAGACACATCTACATACACGCCTGCATGCACATACACACATACATACATACAGAGACACAGACTTACAAACATGCACACACCTGCACACATACATCTACACACCTATACAGACATACACACACACGCACCTGCACAGCCACAGGCATGCACACACTGACATGTGCGTGCACACACACACACACACACACACACACATTGGCTTGGGAAGAAAGACTGGGCTGGAGGATTTGGGGGTGAGAGCCAGGGTTCTTGCCGGGGAAACCCTGGTGAAAAATTCCTCTCGGGCAGAGTTGCTAACGGAAGCTGTCAAGGTTCCTAAATTAGAGTTTAATTCTGCCTTGGCCAGTGTGGAGCCAGCAAGTGTCGATTGGCTCATGGTGGGGATGGGGGTGGGGAGGGGGCAGCAGGGAGAGAGGTGTGTACATGGGGAAGAGAGCTGCAGGCCAGCAGGTGTGGGCTGGGAACCGGTGTGGCCCTCGCCTGGCTGTGTGACCCCGGGGCCACCCTTCAACCTCTCTGAGCCTCCGGTTCCTCATCTGTAAACTGTGAGACTAGCAGTAACTGGCTTCTGAGGATCCTTTGACCTCTACTATGGGAACATAATAACAATAGTAGTAATAGTAGTAAGAGCTGAAACTTCTAGAACCTTCACTTGGGTTCAGGGCCACGGGAGGCATTGCACACGGATGGGGGTCATTTCATTTGAATTTCTTTGGGCCTCAGTTTCCCCTTCTGGAAAAGGAGACTGTTGGCTAGGCCGAGGATCTCCAGACTTCCTTCCAACCCGTTGTCACCTCCTCTTCGAGCTTTGAGGACGGGCCTGAGCCTTTCTCCCCTGTGATCTCCACCGTCAGCCTCCATTGCCGATAAAGATCAAGGTTGACAGACCTTTCTGTAAAGAGCTAGACCGTAAATATTATAGACTTTGGGGGTCGCATGCTGGCTGCTGCTGCTTGTCTTTCTTCCTCTTCGTGATCCTTTAAAATATAAAAGCCGTTCTTCACTCTAGGGCTGACAAAAACAGGCCAGGAGCCAGTTTGGCCAAGGTCAGAGTTTGCCAACCTCTGATAGTGACGAATGTTCTCACCTCATCCAAGTGATTGCCATCCTGTATGGTGTCAGGTCAAGCCCTGAGCCTGCCCTTCTGGTCAGAGTTTTCCCCTGAGCCCCACCTAGAAGGAAATTCTAGAGCCACCACCGATCCCCGCTAAGGGCCAGGACCTCGGCCTGCTCTCAGCTCTGCTAGTCAACAAACACTCCTTGACTGTGGCTCAGCCTTGGAGAGCCACTGAGTCATTGGCCGTAGCCCCCTGGGACAGGAGGGTCCTTAGAGGCCTCCTCCTCCACCTCCTCGCTGGTCCAGCGGGTGAAACAGGCGTGGGTCACAGTGTAATTCAGAAAGGCCCCTGTGGGGTGGGGTCCACACACTCCCTAGCCCCTGCCTCCCTCCCCCTTCTGGGATGTGCTGGGCCCTGTACGACCTCCTGCCTTGCACCGCGTCCTCTCTGCCTGTGACCGTCTTGCCCCAGATCTTCCCGTGGCTGCCCCCTTTCTGGTTTTTTCAGTTCCGTGCTCCAAAGCCGCCTTCCCAGTGGGTCCGTCTGCACCCACCGTATCCAAAGTTGCCCCCCCCCCCCATGCTTTTCTCCATCACTGGGGCTTTCCAGTAATTCCAACGAACCTACAGCCAGAAAGGCACTTTCCGCTAGGATCCAGCATGCACACACACACCTGAACCCAAGGGTTCACAAAATAACACGCCTCCTTCACTGCATGTGAGTCAGTAAGGGTTCACTCTGTTCCCTCCATGCCTTCCCTTCCCTCCCCTTCCCTCCCCTCCTTTCCCCTGCTCCCCTACTTTCTCCCTATTCTCTGATACCCCCTGTAGGTCTGCCCCTGTGGGTAAACATTCTGCCCAGAACCACCAGAGCCATCCATTATCTCCCCCAGACAATTAGCAACCTATTAAGGAACTCTATGCAAATGTGCACTAATTGACCTGCGACAGAGCATCTCCTGGAGGAGAAGGATGACTCCAGATGGCTTAATGATAGGAATTTAGGGCCTTTCTTTAGAAGTCCCTCTTGGGGAGGAAAGTGATCTGGGCTCCGAGAGGGCCTGCCAGCTGTCTGTCTGATGGGGAGGCCAGGGGATCAGGCTCCTTTCATCAAACCATTGGACGAGAAGAGCTGTCATTTCACCTCTTACCCCTCCTCCCCAACTTCGTCCCTTCCTGCAGCTCAGCTCGTTCCCCCAGCCCGGAGTTTTCATGGCTCCTTGACATCTGCTCTTCTGGGTCCCGCCTTTTCAGGTGTATGACTGCGACCCCCCTTTTTAATAGACTTTTTAAAGCAGTTTTAGGTTCACAGCAAAATGGAGCGGAAAGTCGAGAGATTTCCCATAAACCCCCCTTCCCCGCCCCCGCACAGCCACCCCCACCGTCAGCGTCCGCGCCAGAGCGGGGGCGTTGGTGGACCTACACCGACACGTCATTATCACCCGAAGTCCATCGTTGACATGTGGGTTCCCTCCTGGTGGTGGACATGCTTGGAGTCTGGGCACATTCACAGTGACGTGTCTCCACCTTTACGGTATCATGCAGGATATTCCCCTGCCCTGAAAATCCTGTGCTCCCCCTCTCCATCCTTCCCCCACCCCAACCCTTGGCAGCCAGTCATCTTTTTACTGTCTCTGTAGTCTTGCCTTTTCCAGAATGTCCTGTAGCTGGAATCCTGAAGGATATAGCCTCTTCAGGGTGGCATCTTTCACTTGAGTAATCTGCGCATAAGGTTCCTCCGTGTTTTTTCATGGCTTGGCAGCTCGATTTGTAGCACCAAATAATACTCCGTTGTCCACGTGTACTACAGTTTATTTCTCCATTTACCCCCGGGAGGACATCTTGGTTGATTCCGTGTTTGGGCAATTAATGAGCAAAGCTGCTGTAAGCCGCTGTGTGCAGGTTTTTGTGTGGACCTAAGGGTTCAACTCCTTTGGGTAGATTCCAAGAGCATGATGGTTGGATCGTATGGTAAGTTGGTAGGAGTATGTTTAGTTTTGTATGGTTGCCCTTTGAAGACTACCTTCAGCTCTTATTGAGTCCCTGCTGTATACCCAGCACCGTAGTAAGAAAAGTACTCAAGTTTTGTCATTCAGTGACATCTCAGTCTCATTCAGAGACGTTGGACCCTGGGAGGCCGGCCCTTGGCCCTCCGTGGGTCAGGAACTCCCGACTTTCTCAGCTCCTCTGCCTCGGTCTCTGTGCTCATCTGTTTTCCTCTCTTTGCTCTTTCTTTGGCCGTGTGATGACGGCTTCTAGCCTAAGTGACAGGCAGAGATAGTCATGTTTCAAATCCCAACCCCATGTTCCGGGGCAGGGGGAGGATGTGTGCCACAGTAGGTGCTTAGTACATACTGGCACGTGCTATTATTCTGGTGCTGTGTATTTTACACACATTAGCTCATATAACCCTCAGACCTTTCTAGCCAGCGGGGGGAGATTGGTCGTATTTCGCAGATGAGGAAACTGAGTCTCGGAGAAGCCACTTGCCGAAGATCCCAGCCGCCGTGTCGCTGGGGCAGGTTCAAACCAGAAATGTCCGACCCTCGGTCTGACCCCCTCCTGTGGCTCCTCCCTGGTGGTTTCTCTTCACTGTGGTGCAGCCTGATTTCTCTGCAACAAGTGAAGGTGGCCGTAAAGTTTGCCCGTGGAACAGGAGGCATTGGAGTCATTACCCGGGGAAACGAAATTTTAATATTTATTTTTAATGGGCCCCATATGCTCCTTTTGATTTTTTTATTTAATTACATCATGGCAGATGGCTGGGTGTTAAAGGCCATTAAGCTAATGGCACTTTGCCTTCTCGTTTATTTTTCTTGAATTTGGGGAAAGATGAATGATAATGGACACGGATGGTGAGCTGTGGATGCCGGGTGGCATCCTGTCCTCGGACCGGAAGGAAGGAAGTGTGGGGGCTCTGGGGCTCCTCCTGGCGGCCGGGTGAGTGTGCGGAAGCAGCACATGCTTGGGTTTTAGGAGGCCAGAGCAAGGTTTCCCCTGTGGGCGCACACACAGATGTGCAGAGTCTTGGACACGATAATCCCACTTTTTTGGCCCCCAGAGCAACTCTGTATGTACTGACTGAAGTACCCGTCACACCTTTGCACAGGGCGGGCCAAGCAATGGGGAGAACGACACCGAGGGTCCATCACGGACGCAATGATGTCATTATACTCTGGACACCGGTGAGGGGACGGGTGTGTCCCAGAGGGAGTCCACACACCATGTCGGGGTGTGAAGTTCTTCCCCGGGGTTAGTTGGGTTAATAAAATTCTAGATTCCTAAAGACCGTCACCACAAGGTCGTCATTTATAATGGTATTTCTTGGGCTGTTTTGTAACTTCTTTCACTTGCCGAGGGGCTGGTCCTGGAGCAAGAAGGATGAGAAGGAAGTTTGATTAAAGGAGTTGAACTATGAGTAAACCACCTGGAGAAGAAGTGTTTGAGGGATGGTTTTCCACGTCCCCAAGCTCGGGAAGGATCCTTCCATCGGGGCTGGGATTCAGCTGAGAGGCGGAGTGGGTAAGGGGCTCTAGCTGTTCAGGGGGTCCACACGGTGTGGGCCACTGCATCACAGCATCGAGATTTCGACAGTCTTGCCCTTGAATCCCTGCTCTTGTCTTGCAAGCCGTGTGCTTGGACCAGTCCCTTCGTCTCTATGAGCCGTGGCCGCCTCATCCGCAAAATGGGCGTGATCGTAACTACGTCTCATCATTATTGAGCGGTCCTGTATTGCTTTCCAGGAATCTGGACAAAGATCTACCTACAGGAGGTTCATCGTAGCATTACTCCAAAAGGCTGACAGTGTTGAGCCACGGTGCCGATCTGGAAGAACAGGAACGCCCGTAGGCTACTGGGGGGAGTTGGTCACTGCAGCCCTTTGGAAAACACACCAGCATTTCTTAGGGCAGTCGTGAGATGTTCACACAGCAGGCCCTAGGAACACCACTCCCGGGTATAGGTGCACCCTGCGTCCCTTCTACACAGGCGTCAGGAGACGACAGGGTTGAGTGTGGCAGCAGCTGGGGAGGGGAACTCATTCTACCCCAGCCATACAGGCTAAGAACCGATGACGGAGAAGCCCTGTGAGGGCAAATAGGGTCCCTCTACCAGTAAAACAAAATGGGTGCTGGGCACACAAAACCATACACGTTCCCTACGCGTTATTACCGTTAAGAGGTAACCCTTCGGTGAAACGCGCGTAGTCCCTACACGAACCCTACGAGACAAGTAGGACTGTTTCCCCCATTCTACGGATGGGGAGACTGAGGCACAGAGAGGTTAATAAGCAGCTCACAGGGTTCTAGAGGGGATTAAATGGCACGGTGCCTGGCACATAGTAAACGCTCAACAGACACTGCTGATTTCCGACGTCCCCATTAGGCCAGCGCTAAAATTTCGTCTCTGGTCTGGGCTCCCAGTCGCTTGAAGATCCCCAGATGTGTCCCCTGCCCAGAAGTGTGGAGAAACCCAAACCTGACAAACCTGGTTTCCGGGGAGCTATTTCTTGGAGAGGCTTGGATGGTCACCGGGGTCAACTGAGGCCCTCAAGTCAAGTTCAGGGGGCTGAAGAGAGAGAGAGGGCGGGCCCCCTGCTCAGGCTCACGGACTTCTGGCCAGACCCACCTGCCCCCGCCATCTGGAAGGACAAGCGCCACGGCCCCTCCCAGGGAACCCGGGGGCCGCGGGGCCGGCTCATCTCCTATTTTCCCTTCCCACAGGGTAGCTCTGCCCCACCAGTTATTTTCTTGGCAGCTCAACACCAGAAGTTCATTCTGGTGCTAAAAATAGGCTGTGTTTAGACGCTGCGAGGCTCCGGCTGGAAACACGAACCGCAGTAACCAAATGCTGCCATTCCTGCAGAGGGGGGACGTCTTGCCCTCACGGCGGTGGGAACCCCCGCCAGCCCTGGGACGGAGGCAGGAGAGGAATCGGGTCATCCGCCACATTGAGTAGATGGGGAAACTGAGGCTCAGGGGGTTGTCATGCAAAATGGAGACGGATGGAGACTGATCGCTCATAGCACCAACTCCAGGCCTCTGGGGTGGGCATCTCACCGGACCCTCCCAGGGCCCCAGCAGGAAGACTGTGGTCGGCTCACAAGAGAAGAGTGGAGCTCACAGAGGCGCGGGCCCCTGCCCGGCTGAAGAGAGAGGGAGGGCGGGCCCCCTGCTCAGGCTCATGGATTTCTGTAAGGCTTCCTGTAAGTGACAGGACCGGGGACAGGATGCTGACGGGATTATGGCTTCCAACGTGTAACAGGCAAGTGGAGACGGGGAGGTGGAGGCCAACACGTGCCCCCTTCCCCGGGGGCATTGTCCATGTGCCATCTGTGGGCTGGGGAGAGCCATGGCTCTCACAGGTTGCTGGGAGGGAGGAGTTTGTGAGAACGTGTTTGTGAAGTCTTTGAATGCAGCGTCCGGCATATAGTAGGTGTTCAATAAATGGCCTTTTCATTTCATTTCCGCATTCGCTTTGGGGTTAGGATTTCTGTCTAGAGAGAGAGAAAGAAACAGAGAGAGGCTTGGGGATGGGGAGAGGATGACAGAGGGTGGTGAGAAGCAGAGAAGTCTCTGGGGTTCCCTTGGGGGGGGGCTGTGGCTCATCGGGGCCCCCTGAACTCCAGGACCACCCAGAGCTGTGAAACGAAAGGCACTCCCTTCACAGAGCCCTGAGTGTCATTCTCCAGTGTTCTGGTGACAGGGTTTAGGTTTAAGCCCCCAGGGGAGGTCAGTCCCCTGACTCTTCTCACTCATTTCCTGCACCTCTTGAGGACCTGCTGTGTGCCAGATGCTGGGGCTAACACGGAGAGAGAACAAACTGGACGCCCCCACACCCATGTTGCCCAGGTTCCAGGGTGTTCTCCCTCCGGGTGCCCTCCCTCCCAGCACTGGCAGGTGGCGTGGGTGGCTCAAGTCAGCACCGCCCCCCTGTCCCCTGGAGGAGCCCCCCTCCCCACAGTCCCTTCCCGGATGGGTCCCCTTCACTCCCCACACCACCAATGTCTCTGTCTCTTTCTGTTCCCTGCCAGCTTCTAATGAGCTCATTATCCTCTTAAAACCCATTTGGCACCCACTTAGAGAAAAGATGTGTTGAAATAGAAAAGAACAAGAAGGGAACAACAAAAAAGGACTAGACCCAGAAATATCCTCAGAGAGACAAAAAGCCACAGGGAACACAACAGCCAGAATCTCTGCCGTCTCCACGGCAGCAAATGAGCTGCTGCGGCAAATGCCTTTGAAGGCTGCTCACATGTGCCCTTGAGAGGAGTGGGGTTAGGGGGTGCTTTTCTTGAGCACCTACTGTGTGCCAGGCACTCTCCCTACATTTTTAAGTGCAGACCTCCCAGCAAATATATTTGGGGGGAGGTGTCTTGATTCTTACACCCACGTTACAGGTGAGGATCTTCATGAGAACAGGTGTCTTGACCCAGTCCCACAAGCAGGCGGGTGGAAGAGACGGGATCTGAACCCAGGTCAGTCCACCTCCAAAGCCCATGCCCTCGTCTGCTTCTGGAAGGGCTGGTGTCCTTCTGCCCATCCCCACGATGGCTGCTGGCTTTTTCTCATCCTGGCCCAGCTGCAGAAACATCTGGCGTGTGTGTGATCTCCACGGAATACCATGGGTCACCACCCACTGCCTGGTTTAAAGTATCAGTGTGACCTTGAAACTTCAGTGGTTCCGCACGCACGCAGATAGAACATAGTCCAGACTCCTGGACTTGGCATTCAAGTCCCCCCCCCCCCCCGCCCCCGCCGCCACCAACTATGTGGCCCTGGGCAAATTACTTAATCTCTCCGAGCCTCGTTTCTCTCCTCTGTAAAATGGTTACAGATCTCCCTCATAGAAATGTTACAAGGATTCAGAGTATGTATGTGTTCAGAGCAATGTCGGCTCTGTGAAGAGCTCAGTAAACATTAGCTATTAATTGCTGTTCTGTATCTTCTACGTACATCTCCTACAGGATTTAGCACGATCTAGTGCAGTGATTTCGTACAGTGGTGGTTTAAAGTTGCTGTCTCCCTCAGCAGACTCTGAATTCTCTGAAAGGGGGACTCTGGATTATTTATTTCGGTATCCCAAGCACACACAGTAGGCAAGCAATGCACATTTTTGGATGGATGGAAGAATGGGTAGGTGGATGGGTGGGTGAGAGCGGTGTGGTTGCATGGGCTGCAGCGGTCTGGATGGACGGGTAGGTGAACGGGTGGATTAATGAACAGATTAATGGTGGATGGATGGATGGACGGGCAGATGGATTGATGGATGGATGAAGGAATGGACAGTGGATGGATGGATAGATTGTGACTTGATGGGTGGGCAGGTGGACTGATGGATGGGTTAAAGCGGTGGACAGATAGACGGAGCGATGGAGAAATGGGTAGTTTGGCCCCACAAAAATTTGGAGCTGTTTTTTTTTTTTTTCACTTATCTATTCCAAGTGCCTAGCACAATAACTGCATAGTAGGTACTTAGCACTTAGTACCTGAATGAATGGGATGGCGTATGGACTACTGATGGCATCTCCCCTGAACCACAGTTAAACTCCCATGCCACTGCATTCCAGAGGGGCTGTTACCATTCAGATCAGCCATTGGCTGCCAGTTAGTCCTGTACATTGGCCAAGACTGTCACGAGGCCCCCTGCTGGTGATAACATGAAATCGCACCAGGAGTATTCGGTTTTCTAATTTGTATTCTGTTTTCCTCCTGGCTGATGATCCTTAACGTTTACTCATAAAGCGGTGCCCTCGGCCCTCCGTGCCCATCACCATGACTGGAGGGCACCTTGTTACACCTGTAGACTTCCCCTTCTACCAGAAATCTGGGCTGGAGAGGTCCAGAATCTTTGTAGTTAACCAGGTTCTCAGGTGATCATGCATCAGATGCTCTGTGGACCACACCCTGAGGGGCCCTGTCAGAGAGTGAGCAGTGTCCCTGGGAGGCTGTGGAGGTGGGTTGCTGCTTCCGGGCCTATCTCTGAATCCCCAAGTGACATCTAGTCCGTGTAGGACAAAAGCCGGGTCAAGAACGCAGTGGTTAAGAGCTGTGGTTTTGCATTTGGACTGTCCTGGGTTCAATTCCCAAGTCGACCGCTCACTGGCTGTGCGGCCTCAGGTTCCTCATCTGTGAAGTGGGGAAATTGTTCCTCCCCTAGGAACCCTGGGAAGACCATGTGAGCTAACGCATGTAGGGGGCTCGGCACAGAGCTGGGCGGACTGTAGGTGCTAAATAAATGCCGAGTGATGGCTATGTCGCTAAATCAGATTTCTTTTCCTTTTCTTCCTTGGGTAGAGGAGAGGGGCTATGGCTTTGATCTCTCCCACTGGAATGTGAGCCCCGTGAAGGAAGGGCTTGGTCTCTCTGCTTCACGGCTTTATGTCCGGCGCTTAGGACAGTACCTGCTACATAGTGGGGCTCGCTAAGCATTTGCTGGAACAACAGCAACAAAAAAGAATGAATTTGATCTGGTTCCGAATCAGCCAGGTCCAGCAGGCAATTCGGCAGGGACCCTAGGAAGTACTTTTTAGGCTTAAAATAATTCACATATCAGTGTACGTTTGACAAATATATAGGAAACGTGGGCCCTAAGAACTTGCGCTTGTCCGAGGTAAAGTGTGTCCGAAAATGAGGGCCCAGGAGGAGACAGGCCCCCAAATTCCCACTTTGGCTTACAGAAAAAGGCAGGTGTTCTAGAAGACCCGGGACTGGGCCTCCATCCAAGCACTTGCTGGGTGCTTCAGGCCATTGGTTCCCTCCCTTCCTGGGGGCTCTGCATTCGCGGTGAGAAGGCTTAAGAACGCTTTGAGCTCTGGCCTCCGTGAGGAGGCTTCTTAAGCCCGTGTCCGTGCTGTTTTGCAGGTGGCAGTCCTGAGCCCTAATGCTTGAGCAGATGGAAACCCGGCAGCCTCTGTTTCCACGAGGTGGATACACCGAGCGTGGCCCCCAGCTGGCAAAGGGGCCAGAAAATGGCCCTCGGTGAAAGAATCCAGCCCTGACAGGCCGGAAGAGCCAAGAAAAGGCGCAGAGTGAGCTGCAGTGCTGGTGACCGACAGAATCCCCCTGCGACTGCCATTATCCAAGTTCTTTGGGAGCTTTCTGACGTGAGGAACAAGATGTAGGAAAATGGGACTGACTCCTGGGTGTGGGGTCCCTTCTGTGGCTCCGGGAAGCTCACCTTGACCTCAGGAGGGCTCCATTCTCTTGGCATCAGCCAAGCATCACCTTTGCGGAAGGAATAAGACTGCAGACCCCCAGGGGTTCCATCCCGAAGGGAAGCTTCGGGAACGCAGCCCCCCTCCATCCCCTTCCTGAAACCCCACCCCCACCCCCCACCCCCCCGCCAGCCAAGCCCCAGCGAGCCAGTCCGGAATGATCCTGCTATGGCCAAGCTCTGGTTCAAATTCCAGCGGTACTTCCGCAGGAAGCCTGTGCGTTTCTTTACCTTCCTGGTGCTCTACCTGACGGCCGGGAGCCTGGTCTTCCTTCACTCTGGCTTCGTGGGCCAGCCCGCCATCTCCCAGAGCCAGGCCAGCCCCGCCGCGGGGGTCCAGGCCGAAGGCGCCGAGCTGCCCTTCTTGGGTGACCTGCATCTGGGCAGAGGCTTCCGGGACACGGGTGAAGCCTCGAACATTGCCCGCAGGTACGGACCCTGGTTCAAGGGCAAGGACGGGAGCGAGAGGGCCAAGCTGGGTGACTACGGTGGAGCCTGGAGCCGAGCCCTCAAGGGGAGGATCGTCCGGGAGAAGGAGGAGGAGCGAGGTAAGAGGGGCAGACAGGGAAGGTGGCCAAGGGGAAGGGAGGGGGTGAGAAGAATACAGTAACCGCCACCAGGTTTCGGTGTTGAATAGGAACCGGCTGCCATATAGTCACGGCTGTAGACGTGCCCGGGGGTTCGCTCTCATCCCCGTTTCAGAGGAGAAATTTGAAGCCCAGAGAAATTAAATAGCTTGCCCAAGGTCACACAGCTTATAAACAGCCAGGCGTGGACTTGAACCCTACATCTGCCAGAGTTCAAAGTCTGACATTTCCTCGCAGCCTTTTTTAGTCTTGTTAAATAAATACACGTGGACATTGAAACAGCATCTGCTGAGCACTTACGATGTGCCAGGTACTTAAGCACTTTAATGTGTATTGAATTGTTACCACAACTCTGTAGAAGGTGCTGTTATTCCCATTTTAAGGATGAGGGAACCGAGGCACCAAGAGCCCACGGTGACATAGCTAGTCAGTGGCATTGCCCGTGAGAAGGCTCAGGAACTCTGTGAGCTGTGGCTTCCACGGCATGCCGTGGCTCTGCTGTACCGTGTTGCCTGTCGGCCCATCTTGACCGATCTCTTGGTGATGGCAGTTGGAGGGCATCGTTGCCCTGGAGGTATTTCCTCGCATTTTCTTAGCCTTTCAGTCGAAAAAGGCTTTCTTCTGTGAGCGCGTTACCTTACTCGGTTTCCACTATACCTCATGAACAAGGGGTGTGACCCTCCACCCAGGTAACAGATGTGGAAACTGAGGCTTGGTGAAGGGAGACACTTGCCCAGGGCCGTACAGCTGGGGAGAGGCACATCTGGCCTGAACGCTTGGCCCCTGGACCGTCTTCCAGAGTCTGCCGACGTCCGCCCGACTGACCAGCATGCGGGGGAGGAGCCCGCAACCCTGCAGTTCTTGAGATGAACACACATGGCATGTTTTGGGAATCCAGGCCAGATGGTTTGGGAGGATCCAGCACCAATCAGGACAGAAGGAAAACCTCCCCAGCCTTTGTGTTCCCTGCCATATATCACACTTCTGCTGTGATTCAGCTCATGGAAAACCCCTTCTTCCGCCATGGAGGGAAGTGGGATTAGTGGCACGGACTCACACAGGGGAGCACGTTCCCCGGCTTCGGTCCCACCCTGTACTGGGCTCAGGAGCCATCCAGGGGACCCCACCTTCCCACGCTCGGGGATCTCCTAGAATTCTGCTTCTTTAAGAACCCGGCGTTCACAGGGAGGTGGAAGAGAGTGTGGGACGTGGCAGAACAGATTGGGGGACTTGGATTCATGTTCCACTTCTGTCCCAACCAGCCATGTGGCCCAGGCAAATAGTTTCACTTTCTCATGACTCAGTTTTGCTGTTTGCAAAATGGGGATAACGACCCCTCCCTTCTGGGCGTCTCCTGAGAGCTCACTGGGACACTGGTTAGGAAAGTACCCAGCACAGTGCTTGGCACGTTGTGGGTCTTGGAGGTGATCGGGAAGTCCTCGTGGATCTGCTGGCGGGAGGGACCCCATCTTCTCGGTCCAGGTGAGGTACGAGGTGCTACACAGAATGGAGAAATTGTGAAGTGGCTTCTCTTCACCCACCCAGCTGTATCTCTCCCTAGCCACTCTGAACTCCTAGTAGTTTACAAATCCCAAAGTTCGTCACAAGCCTGCACCTTAGGATATGCTCTTACCCCACCTAGGATAAATTCCAGAGCCCCCTGTTATGGCCACCGCTCCAAACTTATCTTGTAGGGCTCTGCATGCCACCCCACCCCCGCTGCCACCCGCACCACCACACCCTGCCCCACTGTCCTTCTTGCCATTCGCTGAATGTGCCAAGCCTGTTCCTACCATAGGGTCTTTGTATAACCAGTTTCTTCTATCTGGGATGCTCTTCTTCCGTATCCTTGCGTGGCTCCCTTCCTCCCTTCCTTTGGGTCCCCAGTCAAACCTCACCTTCCGAGAGAAGAGGCCTTCCTAACTAAAACAGCCCCACTTTGTACCTGGTCACAACCATATTTCCTGGTTTTATTTTTGTCACAGACCTTACCATCATCTGAAAGCGTCTTGTTTATGTGTTTCTTCCTTGTTTGTAGTCCGCCTCCCCTACCAGACTGTCAGTGCCATGAGGGCAGAAACGTTGCCTCTCCTATTTCCCCCAGTCTCTTCATTCAGCACCAGGGACAGCACCCGGCACAGAGCCAGTGCTCCATACTTGTCTCAATACTTGTGGAATGAAGGAATGATGGGATGGACACATGAATGAATGACCCTTCCTCTGTCTGGAGTGCCTCCAAGGGTCAACGCCACTCTTCCTTCTGCTCTCAGCTTAGCTCGCCTCCAGGAAATTGTCCCTGGCCCCCCACCTAGTATGGTCCCTATCAGGGCCATTAGGTGAATGGTGATCACCTGTGCTTTTGAGGTCCCGGATGGAGTGGGGATGGAGTGGTGCGTCGATAACCAACAACACTCACAACACCTCCCGTTTGTTGTGAGAATAAACTGTCACAGCCACTTCTACCAGAAATGACTGCCATTTCTTGAACACCTACTCTACGCCAGCTGCTGTCCTGTTTGCTCTTCATGTATTTGAATGGAAGGATCTATGGAAAATGCTTACCGCATCTCCTGGTTCATGATTCTAGGTCACTTAATAGTGACCTGGTAGTGAGTTACTATCAGTAGAAGTAATAATAGCTACTGTCTATTGAGTGATCATTATGGGCTGGACCATGTTGTAAGAGCTTCATTGCTTTAATTACCACCCAACTCAGAGAGTTAGACACTATTGTTATTTTCTTTCACAAATAGGAAAATTTTAAACTCAGAAACGCAGGCTACCCGGGTAGAAGTGAGGAACTGAGATCTGAAACAAGATTCATTTAATTCCAAAGCTTGCAGGCCGCCTCCTATGCCACGCTCACCCCTCTGCCCCTGGAAATCTTATGTATTTTTATAAAATGTAAAGAGAGAAGCAAGAGAAAATAAGAAAGATGCCCAGAGCCTAGAGCTCACAGCAGGCAGCCTTCGGAATCAGGCGGCGTTATTAAGAAAACACAAATCCAGCCTGTCCTTGATTAACTTATTCAGAGTTCAGCGAGGAAAGACAACGTATTAGATTAACGCTAATAAAAACGAACGCTTCTCTGACCTGACGCTGAACACATTTGGTTTTTCTCTGAAGCTGGCAAGGGCTCTGCTTGATGCAGTGATGCGGGACTTCAGCTGTAAACGATTCAGAGCCCATCACAGGCCAGGAGGGGCGGGAGGAGCTGCCTCCAGGCTAGAGGTGGGGCTGGGGCTGGGGCTGGGGCTGGGTGGGAAGTCCACTCTGAGGTGGAGCGACACCTACTATGTGCCATGCACCTTGCTGGGTCCTTGACCTCCCCCGGCCTTGGGAGAGCCTGTGCTTTAAGCAGCCAAATCAGGGTGCACCTTCCAATTCTGCAGCTTGCTGACTGTGCAGCTTTGGGCAGGTCACTTCACCTCTCTGAGCCTCAGTTTCCTCTTGGGGATAAGTCCATAAGAGTAGATGGCTGTCGTGATGATTGTGTAAGACAAATCGATTATGTGCTAAGTGCCAGGCACTCTCCCAAGTCCTTTGCATCTCTTATATCACATAATTTTCGTAGCAACCCAGTGAGGTCACTATTATTAACTCCATCTTGTAGGGAGGAAACTGAGGCACAGAGAGGTTAAGTAACTTGCCCAAGGTTGTTCAAGCTGGAGGAGGGGGTAAACTACTAATTGAACCCTGGTGATTTGAGTCTTACACCTGAACCTTAACCATCATATCACCTCACTTCTCGGGGCACAGGAAGCGCTCGGCTCAGAGGCTGGCACACAGTAAGCACTTAATACATGCCAGCTGTTGTCATCAATATCGTAATTCTGCAGAAGAAAATGCAGAAGCATACAGGTGATGTGGCCTGCCTGAGGTGACACAGCCAGTCACAGGCAGAGCCAGAAGCCAAATCCAGTTTGATTTTGAAGTCCGAACATGAAGGACTTGGGGGAGGGTCAGTCCGTATTCTTGGAAGGAACGTCCGGGCACTCGCTCCCCGTCTTCTCCAGCTGAAGATGCTGTTGCTGCAGGTGTCGAGGGTCTGGTCTACGTCAGGGACTGTGCATCCAGATCCTCAGCTTCACATCAAGCAGGAATTTGAGCCCCGTTCACAGATGGGGCTCAACAGAAACTCAGAGAGGTTAAGTGATTCAGTCAGTGTCACACAGCTGCTAAGAGGCAGAGGAGACTCCAGCCCAATTCTGTCTGAGTCTAAAGCTCTTACTCTTTTTAAAAAAATTTTTAAAATCTTTATTTGTTTTTGAGAGAGACAGAGTGCGAGAGGGGGAGGAGCAGAGAGAGAGAGGGAGACACAGAATGTGAAGCAGGCTCCAGGCTCCGAGCTGTCAGCACAGAGCCCAAGGCGGGGCTCGAACTCATGAACCACAAGTTCACGACCTGAGCCGAAGTCGGACGCTTAACCGACTGAGCCACCCAGGGGCCCCAGAAGCTCTTATTCTTAGCCACTGAGCTATATAATCTCTAACTCCGTCAATCCATCCATCCATCCTGTATTTATCACATGCCTACTATGTGCCCTGCCCAGTGCTAGGAGGTGGAGACACAGGAATGACCCAACACGGCTTTCCCCTCTAAGGAACATTCACAGCCCCTGGGGGAAGACAGGCAAGTAAAACCATAAGTTATATGTTCAAAAAATAATTTTTCCTAATTCTCAAAATCATCCATGTTCGTTGTAGAAGAATGAAAATGTATAGAAAGAGATCAAAATAAAAATGGCCCAGAGCCTCATCTACCAGCAGCACAATCAACACTGTTGGTGTCTTACCTTCCTGTCTCTCTCTTTTTTTTTTAAATGTTTATTTTTGAGAGAGAGAGAGAGAGAGAGAGAGAGAGAGAGAGAGAGAGAGTGGGGGAGGGGCAGAAAGAGAGAGACACACACAGAATCCGAAGCAGGTTCCAGGCTCCGAGCTGTCAGCACAGAGCCCGATGTGGGGCTCAAACCCACAAACTGCGAGATCGTGACCTGAGCTGAAGTCGGACACCTAACCGACTGAGCCACCCAGGTGCCCCTCTGTCTCTTTCTTTCATGTGCGTATTTCCAAAGCACATATTTTGTTTCTACATATATATAGCGTCGTATCTTGCCTTCCCCCCATGACAGCACCTTTTCACTGTGTTAAAAATTCTACGGTAAGTCTGTTTTTTCTAATTTGAAAAAGTAAATTTTCCAGTACCTGGAAAATGGTTCACAAAAGCGTTGTGGTAGGGTGGGACAGGGCATCTGGGATCCCAAGGGAGGGATCCCATTCAGTCATGGGGGTGTATCATGGCTGCCTTCCTGGAGGAGGAGATTATGGAGCTGAGTCTCTAGTATCTGTATGCTTTGACCAAAGGGAAAGATGCATCCCTTCTGCCCCACAGAAGCCCAGGCACGAGCAGAAAATTTCATTATCTGCGCCAGGAAACCCAGAAAGCACTGGAGTGGGTCATCTTGAAGGATGGAGAATCCAGGATGGCGGAGAAAAGAAGTCTTCCTTGAGTTTCTTGAGTTTCTTGCCGATCCTGGTGCTAAGGCTCCGTGAATAGATTAATCCTGTTTATAGTCCGTTTTAACAGTATCCCTTGTATTAGTGTTCCAGGGCTGTGGTAACAGAGTACCTCAGAGCAACAGAAATGTGTTCTCTCGCAGTTCTGGGGGCCAGAAGTTCAAAATCGAGATGGCAGCAGGGGCGTGCACTCTCGAAGACACCCAGGGAGAACCCGTTCCATGCCTTTCCCCTGGCTTCTGGCATCACCAGCAACTGTGGCCATTCCTTGGCTTGCTTCAGCAAAACTCCAGCCTCTGTCTCTATTTTCACATGCGTCCTCCTTGTGGCTCTGTCTTCAGATGGCCATCTTTTTATAAAGACACCAGTCACAGTGATTGCCCTGCCCCCACTCCGACATGCCCTCATACCTTAACAGATCGCATCCGCAGTGACCCTATTTCCAAATAAGGTCGCACACTGAGCTTCTGAGCTTAGGACTTCAACCTGTCTTTTTATCTACTGATTTTTGGTTGGTGGCGGCAGGTGGGGGGAGGGGGACACAGTTCAACCCATATCACCTCTTTCTTATTCCCACTTCCCAGGCAAGAGAACGGTACCTCCAAGAGCTTGAGTCACACCGCAAGGCCCCCGCAGTGTCAGGATTGGAACCCACATCCGGTTGACTCCAGGGCTGGCTGTCTTCTAGCACAGCGTAATGCCTCCTGTTTGTGAATCTACTCACAAACAGTAAATCAGAGAAATACAAAGCAGTGCATGTTTAGTTATCCTTCTAACAGATTACTTTTGTTGTTGAAGAGAGCAAAATTTCCTGAAAGGGCAGATAAATTGAAGCAAAAGAAAGAAAACGAAAGGAAAGGGGAAGGGAAGGAAGGGAAAGGGAAGGGAAAGGGAAGGGAAAGGGAAGGGAAGGAAAAGAAAAACCCCACAGTCGGGAGTGCTTTTTTCCAGATGCCTGTGCTCTCCCGGGCTCACCCCTCACTGGTTCCTGTGCTGGACATAAATGGGACAGCTGGGGACGACTCTGCCATTTCAGCGATATTTGGATAGCTGCGGAGATGAGTTGATAGATTGTGTGAACTCAGTCATTTATCCCCCCTCGAGTGGCCTGTGATTTTCTCCCTGTTTTGCATACCTAACCTCCCCCCACATCTCGGGGGAGATTCTGCCGCCACAGCAGGATTTGAAGGCAAGGTGCTGGCTGAAGCAGGTTGGCGACAAGTGCACTGATGAGGTCAGCAGGGTGACAGATGCCAAGGGTGGGGATGGCCGTTGTGTTGGCCACAGCCTGTGCAGAAGGGTCTGTGGGGGAAGGAGGAACCAGCCCTTGCCAAGGACGGGAAGGAAACTGATTCAGTGTCCATTTCCTGACCCGCGGAGCTCAGCCAGTTCATCAGGTCACAGCGTGTGACACGCCTGTGTTTCTCCAGGACGTTAAGGAGAGACTGTGTCTCTTTCCCCCCCTTCCTGTTGACAGATGAGGAAACGGAGAATTGTCTGTTCCTCTAAAAAGGCTTTGAGCACCTGTTGTGCGAGACATCGAACACTGATGTCTGGCCTGGAGGGGGGGACAGAGAGCGGGTGGTACAGCATTTAAAATCCCACGCTTTGAGGCAGATGGCCCTCAGGTCAGATCCCAGCCGGCTTCCGAGGGACCCTCTCTCTCCCACCCTCCCCTGGGCGCTCTCTCTGGTGGGGACAGAAGCGTCCTCCTCCCAAGCCGAGACTTGCTGTGGCACATGGGAAGGGGCGGCTTTGGCACAGACAGGCATGGGCGTAGACTTGGTCTAGACCCTCATGGCTGGGTGGATTCGGGCACCTTAGCTGGAGTATTGATACGTGAGTGCTACACTGGTGGCGAGGGACAAAAACCCGTCCTGAACCAGCTGAAGCTAAAGAAGGACACGCATTGTGTCTTGTCAACCAGCTGCAGAAGGGACTGGAGTTTCAAAGGAGCGATTTGTGCCCTTTCTCTCTCTCTGACTTTTCATCTCCGCTTGCCTCTGCCTTCCCTGCACCTCCCCAAACAGACAGGCTTTGGTGCCAGGGACCGCGGCTTCGTAGCTCTGGGCTTATGGGCTGCCGACGTCATAACCCAGGGGAAACAGATTGCTCTCTCCTGTCTCTGATCTGTGAGAATCCAAAGTGGGGGCCGCGTGCCCTTTCCCAGAGCAATCGATCAGTCACTGGCTGGTGGGAGGGACAATGTAATTGTCGGGTAAGGTCTATTAATAGAAAAACAGGAAGAGGGGGCCCTTTGAAGATGCAGTCAGTATCGTTACACTCCAGAGTGGACACGTGCCTGTACCTGCGCGTATACACGCTCACTGGTGTGACTGATTATAAAAATTCCATCTAGCACGATCCACTGCCCCACATACAGCCAAACGCCCCTGCCCTCGCCCTTAGCTGAGACCACCCTTAGCCACAGCACATCCAGCTTCAAGCCCGGCCTGTCTGGGGCTCTAGCATTTCTCTGAGTCAGCCCTCAGTGTGGCTTTTAGTGATCTTGGGCCAAAAGGAAGTGGACCCTCCCCCCGTGTGAAAGGGCTGGAGAAGAGACCTGGGCTTAAATTTCAGGCGAGACCCTTACAGGGTGTCAGCACCTGGGCAGATTCCATAGCTTCTAATTCTACTGAGCAAAGAGGAGGAACAGAAGTAAGGTCAATGGCGAGCAGTCAGAACATACCCCATGTGCCAAAACTCCAGACTCGCTTCTAAAGCAGGCAGGTGTGACGGTCATTGGAATTAGTTTCCTCATCTAGAAAATGAGTTCACAAGTGTGTGACAATATTAATTTTAAAAGATAGTGCTAAGCGAAGTAAGCTAGTCAGAGAAAGACACCATATGATTTCACTCATACGTGGCATTTGAGAAACGAAAGGTCAAAGGGAAAAAAAAGGAGAAGCAAACCAAGAAACCGACTCTTAACTACAGAGAATAAACGGATCGTACCAGAGGGGAGGTGGGTAGAGGGATGGGCGAAATAGGGGATTGGGGACCAAGAGGACACTTGTCACGATGAGCAGTAATGTACAGATTTGTTGAATCAGGGGCACCTGGGTGGCTCAGTCCGTTAAGCGTCCAACTCTTAATCTCGGCGTAGGTCTTGATCTTAGGGTTGTGGGTTCAAGTCCTGTGTTGGGCTCCCCACTGGGCATAAAGCCTACTTTTAAAAAAGGAGGTGGGGAACGCCACCCAGGTGGCTCAGTTGGTTAAGTGTCTGACTTAATTTCCGCTCAGGTCATGCCCTCACGGTTCTTGAGGCCAAGCCCCATGTTGGGCTCTTTGCGGACAGCGCAGAGCCTGCTTGGGATTCTCACTCTCCCCCTCTCTCTGCTCCTCTCCACTCGCGTGCTCTCTCTCTCTCTCAAAACAAATAAGTAAACTTAAAAAAAATTCTTTAGGGGTGCCTGGGTGGCTCAGTTGGTTGAGCGTCCGACTTCAGCTCAGGTCACGATCTCACGGTCTGTGAGTTCGAGCCCCACGTTGGGCTCTGGGCTGACGGCTCAGAGCCTGGAGCCTGTTTCGGATTCTGTGTCTCCCTCTCTCTCTCTGACCCTCCCCCGTTCATGCTCTGTCTCTCTCTGTCTCAAAAATAAATAAACGTTAAAAAAAAAATTTAAAAAAAATTCTTTAAAAAAAAATTGTTGAATCACTGTATTGTACACCCAAAACTCCTATAACACTGTAGGCTAACTGAACTGGAATTAAATTTTTAAAAACGTTTAAAAATTAAAAATGAGGAATGGCCCCTAGTAGAGAGAATATAGTAGGTGCTCAATACATGCTCCACCCACACACACACCATCTTTTGATCTGACAATAAAGACCTCATGCTCCCAAAAAACCTTTTTCCTCCTCCTCCTCTCCCTCCCTCTCTCCTGTCCCTTCCTCCTTCCTTCCCTCTTTTATCTTTTCTCTCCCTCCCCCAATCTCTTCCCTGCCCCCACCCCTTCTACATACATGGGACACTCTGCCCTTTAGTGAACTATTGACCTAAAGTTAGTGTGACACGCTCACGAGAGGGGCTGCCTCCCAGCTCAGGTGTGAACAGCACCCACACCCCAGTCCAGGGGCTGGGATTCCCATCTGTGACGGCAGGGACATACATTCTTGAACAAGCGCAGGGACAAGACGTGGGCTTCTCCAGAGCTGTCACCATCTGACGTCCCCGCTCCAGGGAGGCGAGCTTTCTCTTAAAGAGGGACTGTTCTTCAGTCAACCATATCACCTCTGTCTTAGAGAAGAAATTCAGAGTGATCAGGACGAGGCCCATCTCCAGCGGGGCTGACAAATTCTGCACTCAGCAGGGCCGCGCTGGGGGGCACGACTGCCCAGGAGCGAGCCCACCCCCACCCCCAGACTTTTCTGGGCCTCTGTTCAGTTGTCCAAGAGCATGAACGTGGCAGTGCTCCCCACTGTTCATGTGAGTCCTCGCCAGGATCTTTGGATTTCAGAAGATGGGAGCAGTGGTTCAGAACATCGGTACTGCAGCCCGATCGCCCAGGTCCACCCTGGCTCCGCGTGGGCGCCACCAGCTGTGCTTCCGTGGGCAAGTGACTTCACCTCCCTGGGCCTCAGTTTCCTCTTCTGTACAGAGTGGGAATAGCAGTACTTACCTTGGAGGAGGATCACTGTAAGGATTCAGTGAGACGGTAAGTAGAAACCACTTAGCAAAGCACATGTCTAGGTCATAATAATTATAAGAACATTTGGGGAAAGACTTGTATACACTGTGAAGTGTGGTCTTCATGTGAGAATTACTGTTTACCATGAAGTGCAGGAACCCAGTTACTACTTTAAGAAAACGTTGTGTATAGTTTCTATTTGTTTAAATTTTTTTTTTTAATGCTTATTCACTTTTGAGAGACAGAGAGCGAGCAGGGGAGGGGCGGAGAGAGAAGGAGACACAGAACCCGAAACAGGCTCCGGGCTCCGAGCTGTCAGCACAGAGCCCGATGCGGGGCTCAGACCCACGCATTGTGAGGCCATGACCTGAGCCGAAGTCGGACGCTTTACCGACCGAGCCGCCCAGGCGCCCCTGTTGTGTATGGTTTCTTACTGGTGGTTTTACATCATGTAAAGTCTTTCTTTGGATGAAAGCACTCACGTTGGCCCGCGTGTTGGCAAACTACGAAGCACGGCACGACACAGCGAATGGCCGGTTTCTTGTTCCACTCATCGTACCTTTGTGCCTATCGTGTGTCAGACGCTGTGGTAGAAACATTTACGCAGATCCTTCCGTTTCGACCTTACTGGGTTAGTATTCTCTAACCCGGTGCCTTTGAGATATCCCAGTCCACGTGTCCAGGGAAAAACAGACATTTTAAGGCAGCTTGTAGAAATGACAACATGCTCTCAGCCATGTCAAGCTCTTCAGAGCTGTCTTACTATGGGTCTCATCTGCGTGGCGCTTAGGGAATGACCTTGGCTTGGCTTCCCGCCTGCTTTGTTGTCACCAGTAGAGCCCAGGGGCTTGGTCTTAACCCTGGCTACCCAGAAGAGTCCCTTCCTCCTCTGCTGGCCTGCGCTGCCCTTATGAATCAGGGTCAGCCAGCACACATGACTTTTAGTCTCTCGTTTCTGCTTTTCTGCTCAGAGGGAGCGGCTGGTACCAAAAGGTCAAGAAAGCCACATAACCGGAGGGACGCTGGTTGCCCCTGGTTTGCGAAACCCTTTCTGCTTTGTCCCCAGCCAGACCTGATTTTTCTCCTCTCCCCAAAGCCAAGTACATCGGCTGTTACCTGGATGACACCCAGAGCCGGGCCCTGCGAGGCGTGTCCTTTTTCGACTACAAAAAGATGACCATCTTCCGTTGCCAGGACAACTGTGCAGAACGGTAGGGCTCCGACGTCCCAGGCTCCATTCATTTCAGACCCCTTCCTTCCGTGGTGTTCTTTCCTTTCCCGTGGAAGGGCACAGTGGAGGATGAGCCCGTGGCCCCGTGGAAAGAGTGATACGAGGGTGTGTGTATGTGCACGTTCACGTGTGAGTGTATATGCGCATGCACGCGTGCAGATGAGCAGGACTGTTCGGGAGGTGGTTTGTGGGAGTTTGTGATCGTGGAGCCGTGGGACGCTGTGGCCTGGGTGGGAGTTTGTATGTACAGCGTGCAGAGTCAGCGGGTCATGTTTGTAAGCTTAGTGCACACACGGAATGGTCTTTAAACACTAGCGGCTGTGTGTGCAGGAGACTTTGTGAATGTGTGTGCGAGGGTCCGGACTTGAGCCTGTGTGTGGGAAAAGCCCACAGGTGTGAATCTGAGTGGGCGGCTTGTAAGATGCCCACGGGAAGGGTGAGGTGGGAGCCTGGGGCTCAGGGGTGCGTAATCCCTTGTTCTTCCCCCAGGGAGAAACACAGTGTTTCCCAATTGAAGAAGAAAATGATGTTCTTGAGGAGAACACTCATTGGGGGAGGGAGCTGACTTTCCAAGGGTGGATGAGGCCCCAGAAGACTGGCAGGTGGCGATGGGACCCTCAGTCCAAGCCCGGGCCCCAGCATTGCCGCCTTGGACCTGGAATAGCTTTTTTTTTTTAATTTTTTTTTTTAACATTTATTTATTTTTGAGACAGAGAGAGCATGAACAGGGGAGGGTCAGAGAGAGAGGGAGACACAGAATCCGAAGCAGGCTCCAGGCTCTGAGCTGTCAGCACAGAGCCCGATGCAGGGCCTGAACCCACGGACCGCGAGATCATGACCTGAGCTGAAGTCGGACGCTTAACCGACTGAGCCACCCAGGCGCCCCGGACCTGGAATAGCTTTGAAGAGGCTGCTGCCATGCTCACTTTCAGACTCTAGCCGGCTGGCCCTGAGGTCACCAACTCTGGAGGACCTCAGCTACATGGCTGTCGTGGAAATGAGCAAGTGGGTGGCCGAGGGACTCCTCCCTGTGTCCTTCATGAGGAAACACTATCCCCTTTATAGTCATCTGCCTGAGCCCAGGGCTGTCTCCAGCTTGGGAAGGTCTCTGAGCCCTTGATGGTATCGATTCATTAATTTATTTGTCAGACCGTGGGGAGACCCAGGTGAATTCCACAGCATCCATGGCCCCATGGAGTCACAGCCTTGATGGGGAGACAGACATGTGGACAGAGAAGGGCAGTAGGGCGGGGTGAGGGTTCAGATGGAATGAATCGCAGACGAGAAATGCAGAAGAGGGCCCCCAGCCCGCCTGGGGTGTCAGGAAGGAGTCCCGGGAGGTGACAGCCAAGCATCAAAGGACGAGTCAGATGAACTCATTTAATCCCCTTCAGTTCAGCAAATGTTTATCGCTGCCCACGTGTGTGTGAGGTGTTGGAGGTAGCCCTGCCCTCGGGGGTGGGGGGGGCTCCCCAGCTAGTTGGGAAGACAGAGGCACGAGCAGGCTTGGGCAGTAGAAAACCAACAGCTTACACGTGGTGGGCATTTCCCTGTGCCAGGCACTGTTCTCGGCACTTTGCAGATATTATCAACTCCCATCCACCACGAGACCCCAAGAGGCAGGAATGTTGTGATCCACATTGCACGGATCGAGGAAACCAGGGTATGGAGACCTCAAGCGTGATGGGTGCTGGGCTGAGGGTGCCGTTTAAAGTACAGGGGGCCCGTGAAGGTTGAGGGAATGGAGGGCTCAGGAAGAGTTACAGAGGTGAGATCTTAAGCCAGGTTTTGAAGGATGAACAGGAGTTTTCTAGGTAGTCCTAGGAGGACAGAAATCACAGCACACTCAAAGATCAGAACTCCTGAAACATCCTAAATAGCCAGCATCCTTGCACAGGCAGTGGGGAGGGGGTGCACAGAAGGTCCAAGGGGAGTT